>NC_045965.1:61907440-62274940 GCF_010909765.2 Amblyraja radiata | reverse complement strand
GATTAGGAGACCAAAACTGTACGCAATATTCCAGGTGTGGTCTCACCAAGACCCTGTACAACTGCAGTAGAATCTCCCTGCTCCTATACTCAAATCCTTTTGCTATGAATGCTACTTAAAGTTCTGCTTTTTGTGTTCTGCTGTCTCCATGGCTCTTTCAGTTTAAGTTTAAAGATACAGCATGGTAGCAAGCCCAAAATGCTGGAGTAACTCAGCGGGACAGGCAGCATCTACGGTGAGAAAGAACGGGTGACGTTTCGGGACGAGACCCTTCTTCAGACTGTCCCGCTGAGTTACTCCAGCATTTTTTGTCTATCTTTGGTTTAAACCAGAATCTGCAGCTCCTTCCTACACTTGGTTTACAGGCCCTCCGGCCCACTGAGTCCACGACGACCATCGACCACCTCGTTCACATTGGTTCCACGTTATCCCACCTCCGCTTCCACTTGCTACACATAAGGGGGCAATTTAACAGAAGCCAATTCACCTGCAAACCCGCACGTCTTTAGGATGTGGGAGGAAACTGGAGCACCCTGGAAACGCCTGCGGTCACAGGGAGGACGTGCAAACTCTGCACGGACAGCACCCGAGGTCAAGGATCAAACCGGGGTCTCTGGTGCTATGAGGGAGCAGCTTTACCAGCTTGTGCCACCATGCCACCATTAAATCTGGAACTTAGCTCATTTACTATCTGAAGGGATAGATTGGCACAGCACGAGGACCCAACTGAAACTTGAACTCAGGAACAGATGAAAAGCTATACTTTATAACCTACGAACCTATCTCCATTGATGTATTACAGGTAACCCATTCCACCTCCCTTGTTTTTCTGTTGTGTTTTTTTTTTTTCTTTCTTTTTTTCTTTGTAACTTTCTACCCTCTCTTTTTCCCTCTTTCTATAAAAAATAAAAACACTAGAAGCAGAAGTAATTGATAATGGAACATTTTAATAATGTATGACTGATGTATATGAAAAGTCTTTTTACTATAATATGTAACTACATTTTATAATATGTCTACTTCTAATAAATAAATTAAAAAAAAAAAAAAATCTGGAACTTAGAAGGATGAGAGGAGATCTTATCGAAATAAAAAGGATTATTAAGGGTTTGGACACACTAGACGCAGGAAACATGTTCCCAATGTTGGGGGAGTCCAGAACCAGGGGCCATAGTTTAAGAATAAGGGGTCAGCCATTTAGAACGATGAGGAAAAACTTTTTCACACACAGAGTTGTGAGTGTATGTAATTCTCTGCCTCAGAGGGCGGTGGAGGCTGGCTCTCTGGATGCTTTCAAGAGAGAGTTAGATAGAGCTCTTAGGGATAGTGGAATCAGGGGATATGGGGAGAAGGCAGGAACGGGGTAATGATTGTAGATGATCGGCCATGATCACATTGAATGGCGGTGCTGGCTTGAAGGCCGGTGCTGGCCGAATGGCCTACTCCCGCACCTATTGTCTATGATCTAAATCATCGCCCTCCGGCATCTTCACACATACGGTGCAGCACAGTGGTGCAGCGGTGGGTTTTCTCTGGGTGCTCCAGTTTCCTCTAACACTCCAAAGACGTACAAGTTTGTCGATTCATGGGCTCCTGTAATGGATTGAAAATTGTGCCCAGTGTGTGGGATAGTGCCAGTGTGTGGGATGATCGCTGGTCCGTGTGGACTCAATGGGCTGAAGGGCCTTGTATCTCTAAAGTCTAAAAGCGTCTGTCCCTCCAACATGACCCTCTTCTGTTGCCTGACTACCTGACCCGAGCTGACCAGGATCAGGATTTGGTGCAGTTCAGGCCGTGCTTCGTCCTGGCCATCATGGGTACTGGAAGGGATCAGCGGTCCATATTGGTTCTACATTACCCCACCTCCGCATCCACTCCCTACACACCAGGGGGGGGGGGGGGAATTTAACGGAGGCCAATTTTTGCCGCTGCCTCAAAAAAGACACCAAACACCCACACTCTCTTCTCATTTCTATCATCGGGAGCCTGAGAACCGTGACCTCCAGGTTCGAGAACAGCTTCTGCCCATCAATCATCTGGCCCTTGAACCAACCTGTACAACTTATCCACCAGTAATTGCTCGACTCAACAGCCACAAATCTGTAGCCTCCCTTTGATCTGTTGTTTTTTGTTGGTTCACATGCTTGATCAATGGTGTTTTATCATTAATGTTTTATTATTATTAATGTTTAGTGTTTTCTGAGTCATTCGGAACTGTCACTGTGTGTCATGTTGTTACTTGTGGGCGGAGCACCAAGGCAAATTCCTTGTATGTGAATACTTGGCCAATAAACATACTTACTTGCTTACAACTCTAGCCACAAACCTATCTTAGCACCGAACTACCTGTACTATGACAGTGATACTTATGCCCCTTAGTCCCACTTAAGGAAACCTGAACGGAAACCTCTGGAGACTTTGCGCCCCACCCATGGTTTCCGTGCGGTTCCCGGAGGTTGCAGGTGATTGCCGGAGGTTGCAGGTAGTGGAAACAGGTAGTGAGACTGACAAAAACCTCCGGGAACCTTGGGTGGGGCGCAAAGTCTCCAGAGGTTTCCGTTCAGGTTTCCTAAGTAGGACAGGGGCATTACACTATACTGGGCTGGTTTACCAGAAGATCTGATAAGACTCCCTTCATCAGACTCCTTTTAACAGGGTCCCGACCCAAAACATCACCTGCCCATACCCTCTGCACGTGCTTCCTGACCCACTGAGTTGCTCCAGTTTTGTTCAAGATTCCTTGTGTCTCCAAGTGTTTAAGAAGGAACTGCAGATGCTGGAAAATCGAAGGTACACAAAAATGCTGGAGAAACTCAGCGGGTGCAGCAGCATCTATGGAGCGAAGGAAATAGGCAACGTTTCGGGCTGAAACCCTTCTTCAGACTCCGAAGGAAATAGGCAACGTTTCGGCCCGAAACGTTGCCTATTTCCTTCGCTCCATAGATGCTGCTGCACCCGCTGAGTTTCTCCAGCATTTTTGTGTACCTTCATTGTGTCTCCTCTTTTTTTAACATGAAAATGTGCAATTCTCCCATCAGTCACAATAACTGGATAATGTATGAACCTGCGGGGGAAAGGGTAATACATTACCAGCTTTTGTAATAGAAAAAAAAGGATCAGTTGGGCTGGGTCATCAATAATGTTGATTTATTTTATAGGTTTACAAGGCTGAGTGAAACAGGTCGCATACTGCACGTAGCAAGAAAAACAATTTAATTATCTATAGTGATTGCTTACCGCCTATCCATCATTTTCTTTCTTTAAAGAACTAATTCAACATTGGAATGAAATGGCAAAGCCTGGTAAGGTGTATTCAGTAGAAACCAAAGTGCTGGAGCAACTCAGTACGTCAGGCAGCAACTCTGGAGGACATGGACTGTTAACATTTTGGGTTGAGACCCCACTTCAGATTGTGTATGTAGCAAATGTTGGATCAGTACAGTAAATTGGCATCTATGCAAATTGGGAAATATGGTCTCATATCTTGAACTTCTGATCAGGAGGACTATGAGAATGCTATGAGAATGCAGGGTGACTTGGACAGGTTGGGTGAGTGGGCAGATGCGTGGCAGATGAAGTTTAATGTGGATAAATGTGAGGTTATCCACTCAAAAACAGGAAGGCAGATTACTATCTAAATGGCGTCAAATTGGGAAAAGGGGAAGTACAACGGGATCTGGGGGGTCCTTGTTCATCAGTCTATGAAAGTAATTATGCATGTACAGCAGGCAGTGAAGAAAGCGAATGGCATGTTGGCCTTTATAACAAGAGAAGTTGAGTATAGAAGCAAAGAGGTCCTTCTGCAGTTGTACAGAGCCCTAGTGAGACCACACCTGGAATATTGTGTGCAGTTTTGGTCCCCTAATTTGAGGAAGGACACTCTTGCAATTGAGGGAGTGTAGCGTAGGTTTACAAGGGTTTAGAAGGATGAGAGGGAATCTCAATGAAACATATAAGATTGTTAAGAGTTTGGACATGCTAGAGGCAGCAAACGTGTTCCCGATATTGGGCGAGTCCAGAACACGGGGCCACAGTTTAAGGAGTAAGTCATTTAGAACGGAGACGAGGAAACACTTTTTCTCACAGAGAGTGCTGAGTCTGTGGAATTCTCTGCCTCAGAGGACAGTGGAGGCAGGTTCTCTGGATGCTTTCAAGAGAGAGCTAGATAGGGCTCTTAAAAATAGCGGAGTCAGGGGATATGGGGAGAAGGCAGGAACGGGGTACTGATTGGGGATGATCAGCCATGATCACATTGAATGGCGGTGCTGGCTCAAAGGGCTGAATGGCCTACTCCTGCACCTATTGTCTATTGTCTATTATCGGCCATGATTAAATGGCAGAGTAGACTCAATGGGCCGAATGGACTAATCCTGCTCTAAAAATGTATGAACTCATCTTGGGGTGGCAACAAAATTGGGGTATCAATGATTGCCCGTAGAGTTTGTCTGGGTGGGATCAGTGAAGTATTGGTGTTGGTAGGCCTCACTTTTAACTTTATACCCACATTATAAAGTTATGGGAACAGCTCCATCCAAGACCGACGGAAATTGGAGAGAATTGTGGACGCAGACTTGACCATCGCACAAACCCAACCTCCCTTCCATTGACTCCATTTAAACCTCACGCTGCCTGGGCAAGTAGTGAACACTGCCCAGTCCATCATCGGCTCTGACCTTCCTTCCATCGAGGGGATTTATCGCAGTCGCTGCCTCAAAAAGGCTGGCAGTATCATCAAAGACCCACACCATCCTGGCCACACATTCATCTCCCTGCTACCTTCAGGTAGAAGGTACAGGAGCCTGAAGACTGCAACAACCAGGTTCAGGAATAGCTACTTCCCCTCAGCCATCAGGCTATTAAACCTGGCTCGGACAAAACTCTGATTATTAACAACCACTTTCTGTTATTTGCACTTTACCAGTTTATTTATTCATGTGTGTATATATTTATATCATGGTATATGGACACATTTACCTGTTTTGTAGTAAATGCCTATTATTTTCTGTGTGCTAAAGCAAAGCAAGAATTTCATTGTCCTATACAGGGACACATGACAATAAACTCACTTGAACTTGAACTTGAAGTCCAGCAGCATAATCAAGGACGAGTCGCACCCTGGCCACTCCCTCTTCTCCATGCTCTCCCCCAGATTCAGGGACAGTTTCTTCCCGGCTGTTATCAGGCAACAACCATCCTAACGCAACCAGAGAGCGGTCCTGAACTACTATCAGACTTATCTTAGATCGGACTTTACTGGCTTCACCTTGCACCATACGTTATTCCCTTATCATGTGTCTGTACACTGCCAGTGGGTGGATTGCAATGATGCATTGTCTTTCTGTTGGCTGGTTAGCACGCAACCTCGGTACACATGACAATCAACTAAACTGAACAGTGTGCTGCCACCTTTATATTTGGACATAGCTTTACGATACAGAGTCGGGAGTTAAATAGAAGCAAAATATCAAGACAACCGTACCTGCGATGGATCATTGGAATTATTTCCCTTCGAGCTATTTGTCTTAACCTTAAGCAAATGTCTGTGCTCTTCTGCAAGGAGCAGGAATATAATTGCTTCTTTCCCCCCACACTCAATTTAGATGCAGTCTGCAAAGTTCAGTACTTTGAATTCCATTTTATTTTTCCTTTATGTAAGCAAAAATAAAAGTTACATTTAATCGGAGTTTTATGCGGGATCAAAGTGATAGATGTTGACAAAAGGAAATTAAACTCTTGACTGCTGGGGATCGCGTAAGCGTAATGGCCCACGGTGCGAGTTCATTCCAAGAGCTCTCCCAAGTAAAAAAAAAAAATCAAACTCGTGGTAAGCACGGAGAATGAACATAGCGGGTACGTCGGAGCTCGGGGGACGTTTCTTAGCGCTCGTAACGCTAACGGCAGGTACTTGGGAAGACTCGCTAACGGCAGGAAAGCTCGGGAAGACTCGTGAAGATATTTCAACATGCTGAAAAATGTCCACGAGAGCCCCGAGTACCGACGAGTGGCCATTACCGTAAATCTCCGAGTTCGAATCAGGGCAAACTCGGGAGAACTCTGAATGAACTCGTAGTGGGACAGGGCTTTAAGGGTATTCTTACAAAATTCTTAAGGGGTTGGACAGGCTAGATGCAGGAAGATTGCTCCCGATGTTGGGGAAGTCCAGGACAAGGGGTCACAGCTTAAGGATAAGGGGGAAATCCTTTAAAACCGAGATGAGAAGAACTTTTTTCACACAGAGAGTGGTGAATCTCTGGAACTCCCTGCCACAGAGGGTAGTCGAGGCCAGTTCATTGGCTATATTTAAGAGGGAGTTAGATGTGGCCCTTGTGGCTAAGGGGATCAGAGGGTATGGAGAGAAGGCAGGTACGGGATACTGGTGTTGGATGATCAGCCATGATCATATTGAATGGCGGTGCAGGCTCGAAGGGCCGAATGGCCTACTCCTGCACCTAATTTCTATGTTTCTATGTTTCTATTCCCCCACCTGACTTGCCAATTCCAGAACTCAGCTGCCACTACGCTGCCCACCGCTCCCTTCCCTCTCTCTCTGTCATACGCACCTAATGTGAGTGGGGCCCACCTGAGGTTTATATTCAGATCACCACATTAACATCGGCACAGAGGTAGAGCTGCTGCCTCACAGCGCCAGAGACCCAGGGTTTTGTCCTGACCTCGGGTGCTGTCTAGGCGGAGAGTTTGCATGTTCTGCCTGTGACCACGTGGGTTTCCTCTGGGAGCCAGGGTTTCCTCCTCCATCACAAAGACGTGCGGGTTTGTTGCCGGTTAATTGGCCTGTGTAATTTGCTCCTGGTGTGCAGGGAGTGGATGAGGAAGTGGGATAACGTAGAACTAGTGTGAACAGGTGATCGATGCTGTGTCTCCAAACCAAACCAAACTAAACATCAGGTTGGCACAGCTGTAAAGTTGCTGCCTTACAGCGCCAGAGACCCTGGTTCGATCCTGACTACGGTGTGTAGGATCCTGGTGTGTAGGATAGTGCTGGTGCACGAGGTGATCGCTGGTCGAGGCGGACTCGGGCCGAAGGGCCTGTTTCAATGCAGTATCAACCTAACGTCTAAATCCACTTAGGTAGGCAAATGCTTCACTGGTGTGCATTTGTTGGTCCTGAATCTGACCCCCCTCCCCTTGACAAAGATGCATCTGAGAGGACAGGTGAGAGGGCACGGTGGCGCAGCGGTAGAGTTGCTGCCTCACAGCGAATGCAGCGCCGGAGACCCGGGTTCGATCCCGTCTACGGACGCTGTCTGTATGGAGTTTGTACGTTCTCCCAGTGACCTGCGTGGGTTTTCTCCGAGATCTTCGGTTTCCTCCCACACTCCAAAGACGTACAGGCTTGTAGGGTAATTGGCTTGGTAAATGTAAAAATTGTCCCTAGTGGGTGTGGGATAATGTTAATGTATGGAGTTTGTACTGGAAGAGGAGGAGCCATCTTGGGGAACGGCTGCTAACCAGCAGCCGTCCGTTTAATTCACTTTTTTTTGAAGTTTTTAGTAAGTCTTGTGCTTCGTCCGTTGGAGATATGGACTTTTTAATGTGGGGGGAAGGGGGTAATTATATTTCTAGGTCCCTACCTGGTCGGTGAGGCAGCTTTTTCTCCGGGCTGCCCCGTCGACCCGTCCTCGTGGCCTACCAGCGGGCGTGGAGCGGCGTTTCCTGGCGGGGACCGCCCAGCACCTCGGCTTCGGTGGCGGCACAGCGCTGGAGCGCTATCGCGGAGCGGAGCGGGCGATGCCTTGCCTGGGTCGCCGCGCTGGATCGACGCGCTGGAGCTCTGGTGAGCTGTGACCGCCGAGATCAACAACACCTCCGGGCTGCGGGTCTGCGGAGCGGAGCGGGCGGCGCCGACTCTAACATCGGGAGCCTGGGAGCTCCAACCCGGCGCGGCCTTGTTGGCTTCGGAAGCCGCGGTCCCCAGCTGGGAAGCGGCCGTTCCAGGTGGCCCAGCCGCTGAGAGGACTCTCCCGACGCCGGGGCAACAACACCCGGCCAGAACGGCCAGGAACATCGGGCCTCCGTAGAGGCAATAGCGGAGGCCTCAATAGGCCTGACTTTGGGTGAACTGGGGATGGGGACTGGACATTGTGCCTTCCCTCACAGTGGTAACCACCGTGGGGGGATGATTTTTTCCTGTCTGTAAGTTAAATATTAGTCTGTGTCCAAGATGGCTGTCGGAAGGGAGAGTGGACGCTGGCGCGCTTTAGCTGCCGCTGCTCTCCCTTTCACATTGTGTTTTTTGATTTTTTGTCTTTGTAGCGATTTCTGCCTTTAATTTGTGTATTGGTGATGTCCTTATTATTTATTTTACTCCGACTATATGTTTTTTCTCTTCTGTTAATTTCTGTAAGATGTCCTTGAGATTTTGAAAGGCGCCCGAAAATAAAATGTATTATTATTATTATTATTAATGTGCGGGGATCGCTGGTCGGCGCGGACCCAGTGGGCCGAAGGGCCTGTTTCCGTGCTGTATCTCTGAACTAAAAAAACTTTTGTAAGCAGGAGTGCTGCTCCAGGATGCAGGGGAAAGCCCTTGGGCCCTATCTCCCATCCCACCCCCACCCACCCTCAGCCTGTATCCACAAAACACAAACACAATTACAGAGTTTGTTTCAAATGTAGACGAGTTGCAATGTACTGATGTACAGTTGTGTTATGTACATGTATCTTTAGCCATATCCCGGTTGGGTCGTCTAGATGTTCACTCTACGCCTACTGCCTGAACCGGCTGAATTCCTCCAGTACTTTGGTCTTTGCTCAAGGTTCCATCGTCTGCAGTTCCTTGTGTCTCCATATATTCTCGAAACGCTTGGCCATATACTCAGCAGAATTACGTCTGAAGAAAGTCCCCCCCACCCTCCCCTGTACATCTCTTCAGGCAGCTGAATAGTGAAAGGCCTCGATAGAGTGGATGTGGAGAGGATGTTTCCACCAGTGGGAGGGTCTAAGATCAGGGGTCACAGCCTCAGAATTAAAGGACGTTCCTTTAGAAAGGAGATGAGGAATTTCTTAAGTTAGAGGGTGGTGAATTTGTGGAATTCATTGCCACAGACGGCTGTGGAGACCAAGTCAGTGGATGTTTTTAAGGCAGAGATAGATAGATTCTTGATTAGTGCGGGTGTCAGGGGTTATAGGGAGAAGGCAGGAGAATGGGTTTAGGAGGGAGAGATAGATCAGCCATGATTGAATGGCGGAGTAGACTTGAAGGGCTGGAGGTCTAATTCTCCTCCTATCACTTATGAACTTACAGTACGAACCCTTGATGCAAACTAAAGGTTTCTCCTCCCCCCAAAAAAAATATCCTGATGTGGGTCTCCCTCCTCCCACTCCAGTGCAGCAGTGACAATTACCCCATCTCAATCCTTTCAATCACAAAATATTTCCAAGCAAAAATCCACCCTGCACTAACCTCTACTGGGGCTGAGTAGCAAAGACCAGATGTGAAAACTATATCAGACTTTGTTTCAAATGTGGGGAGAGCATTGCAGTGTACTGACGAACGATTGTGTGTTTTTTCCTGCTTATTTTTAGCCACATCCCGGAAAGCCAGCCAACTCACGCACTGAAATATGTAGACCAGCTTGCGGTGGCACAGATAATTCACCAGGTACAATTAATCCTTTTTTTATCAAGGCTGTGGCAGTTGATTTAGCTTGTGGGATCAGCTGTTCTTTGAAAGGATTCTGTTTCACACATCAATGCATGTACTTATCTTGGAAGTTTATAACAATGGGTTCAAAATACTTTGTATTTTTTGCATACAAGGTCTAGAGATGGAATGTGAAAGTAGGTCTTGATTGCCAGTTTTATTAGTTCTCCAGGAGCTTAAAATTCCCCAGAATCTTAATTCCTCTCATTGAGTTATAGAGTGATTCAGTGTGGAACTGAATTTGCCCACATGGACCTACATGTCCCAGCTACACTAGTCCAACCTGCTTGCGTTTTGCCCATATCCCTCCAAACCTGTCCTATCCATGTACCCGTCTACCTGTTTCTTGAATGTTATGATAGTCCCTGCCTCAATTACCTCCTCTGGTATCTTGTTCCATGTAAAGCTACCCATCTGATTCATATTAAATCTTTTCCCCCTTCACCTTAAAGCCATGTCCTCTGGACCACGATTCCCCTCCTCTGGGCAAGAGGATCTGTGCGTCTACCCGATCTATTGCACTCATGATTTTTTACACCTCTATAAGATCACCCCTCATCCTCCTGCGCTCCAAGGAATAGAGTCCCAGCCTACTCAACCTCTCCCTACACCTCCAACCTCTTTTCAGACCTCAGTCTGAAAAAGGGTCTCGACCCGAATCGGCGCCTATTCCTTTTCTCCAAAGATATTGCCTGATACCCTGAGTTACTCCAGCATTATGCATCTCTCTTCCTTCACCTCTACCTAATTACCACTGATTGAGCTACTCAATGTGTTAAGGGGCTGTCCCACTTACGCAAAAACATTTTGGCGACTGCCAGCACCCGTCATAGTCGCAGCAGGTCGCCGAAAAAATGTAAACGTTGAAAATCCAGCGGCGACCAGAAAAAGGTACGACTCTTTGGGCGACTACTCACGACCGTACAGGTGTCACCCCGCGACTATGACGGGTGCCGGCAGTTGCTGAAAAAATCGGCTAAACATAGAAAATAGGTACAGGAGTAGGCCATTCGGCCCTTCGAACCCGCACCGCCATTCAATATGATCATGGCTGATCATCCAACTCAGTATCCTGTACCTGCCTTCTCTCCATACACCCTGATCCCTTTAGCCACAAGGGCCACATCTAACTCCCTCTTAAATATAGCCAATGAACTGGCCTCACAGTCCCCCCCCCCCCACATTCCTTGCCATTGATCTAGAGCCATTGATATTTAACACAGTATTCACCTTCCCCCTCTCTCTCATTCTCTCTTTCTCTCTGTGCTTCTGATCGAGCTGAGCAGGACATCAGTGACAATTCTCCGGTCATTTTTTGAATGAGTACTTCACATGCATCTGGGATGGATCAACAGGGTTTTGATTTAATGTCTCATGATTGACTGCCTCGGTTCTGCAGTGCAAGCGAGTCCCCTGCGGGATTTGAACCTACGACCTCCTGTTGTCAGCGATGACAATGCTACTGCTGAGCCGTGGTGGGCGGCAAGTTGCTTCACGAGAATGGTCCCAGGAATGGTCGGGTTAACATATGATGAGCGTTTGACGGCACTGGGCCTGTACTTGCTAGAGTTTAGAAGGATGAGGGGGAACCGCATTGAAACTCACCGAATAGTGAAAGCCCTGGATAGAGTGGATGTGGAGAGGATGTCTCCACTAGTGGGAGAGTCTAGGACCAGAGGCCATCACTTCAGAGTAAAAGGACACACCTTTAGAAAGGAGATGAGAAGGAATTTCTTTAGTCAGTGGGTGGTGAATCTGTGGAATTCATTGCCACAGACAGCTGTGGAGACCATGTCAATGGATATTGTTAAGGCGGAGATTGACAGATTCTTGATTAGTACGGGTGTCAGGGGTTTTAAGGATAAGGGGGAAATCTTTTAGGACCGAGATGAGAAAAACATTTTTCACATAGAGAGTGGTGAATCTCTGGAATTCTCTGCCACAGAAGGTAGTTGAGGCCAGTTCATTGGCTATATTTGTGGCTAAAGGGAACAGGGGGTATGGAGAGAAGGCAGGTACAGGATACTGAGTTGGATGATCAGCCATGATCATATTGAATGGCGGTGCAGGCTCGAAGGGCCGAATGGCCTACTCCTGCACCTATTTTCTATGTTTCTATGTAGGCAGGAGAACGGTGTTGAGATAGAAAGATAGATCAGCCATGACTGAATGGCGGAGTAGACTGGATGGACCAAATGGCCTACTTCTGCTCCAGTGATATGAACTTATGAAATCTTTCTTTCAGAAACCAATGAAGCGAGGGTGGGTATATAGATTATTGCTGGGTGTGAGACTAGGTGAGATTAATGTAAAGTGTGTGTGTGTGTGTTAAGTCCATTACTTGAAAATTGTTGACTCGCCGTTTTTTCACGGGGTCATTGACTGACAGTTTCACCTCAGGGAAAATAATTGATATGCCCAAGAAACAGAAGATTGAACACCTGAGACATCTTATGTGACAAAAACTGAGCTCCGCAGAGCTGCGAGTGACCTCATCTACTGTAAAATGTCACTTGCTTAAAATTCACTCGTCGAGTCCGGGTCACCTGATAAATGGAACGCAGAGTGGAACGGGCGAATTGTCAATACATTTTCATAAGCAAAAGTGAAAATAGTAATGGATTGCACCGCTGTGGAAAATAGCCGCCCTGCTGTGACTATGGAGTCATGCTGGGAGTTATGAATGGCATTAAACAATCTATCGGGGCCGATGGATGGCAAGGTTACAACTGTGGTGAAGAAGGATTATAGAGTGATGCAGCGTGGAAACAGGCCCTTCGGCCCAACTTGCCCACACCCACCAACAATGTCCCAGCTACACTAGTCTCACGTGCACGCATTTGGAACATATCCCTCTAAACCTGTCATAGAAACATAGAAAATAGATTCAGGAGTAGGCCATTCGGCCCTTCGAGCCTGCACCGCCATTCAATATGATCATGGCTGATCATCCAACTCAGTATCCCGTACCTGCCTTCTCTCCATAGCCCCTGATCCCTTTAGCCACAAGGGCCACATCTAACTCCCTCTTAAATATAGCCAATGAACTGGCCTCAACTACCTTCTGTGGCAGAGAATTCCACTGATTCACCACTCTCTGTGTAAAAAAAGATTTTCTCATCTCGGTCCTAAAAGACTTCCCTCTTATCCTTAAACTGTGACCCCTTGTTCTGGACTTCCCCAACATCGGGAATAATCTTCCTGCATCTAGCCTGTCCAACCCCTTAAGAATTTTGTAAGTTTCTATAAGATCCCCCCTCAATCTTCTAAATTCTAGCTGTCCTATCCATGTACCTGTCTAACTGTTTCTTGGGATAGTCCCTGCCTCATCTACCACCTCTGGCAGCTTGTTCCATACACCCACCACCATTTGTGTGAAAAAGTTATCGCTCAGATTCCTATTAAATCTTTTCCCCTTTGCCTTAAACCTATGTCTTCTAGTTGTCGATTCACTTACTCTGGGCAAGAGACTCTGTGCATCTAGCGGTTTGCTTGCCTTCATAAGTCGGGGCATTGAGTATAAGAGTCAACATGCAGGAAAAATGTTCCCAATGTTGGGCGAGTCCAGAACTAGGGGCCACAGTCTTAGAATAAAGGGGAGGTCATTTAAGATTGAGGTGAGAAAAAAAGTTTTCACCCAGAGAGTTGTGAATTGATGGAATTCCCTGCCACAGAGGGCAGTGGAGGCCAAGTCACTGGATGGATTTAAGAGAGAGTTAGATAGAGCTCTAGGGGCTAGTGAAGGCAAGGGATATGTGGAGAAGGCAGGCGTGGATTATTGATAGGGGACGATCAGCCATGATCACAATGAATGGCGGTGCTGGCTTGAAGGGCCGAATGGCCTCCTCCTGCACCTATTTTCTATGTTTCTATGTCATGATGCAGCTTTATAGGACTATGGTTAGGCACATCCGGGATATTTCATGCAGTCCTGGTCGCCGCATTATAGGAAGGACGTGCGGCTTTGCAAAGCGTGGAAGGGAGATTTACCAGAATGTTGCCTGGTTTAAGGGCCTGTCCCACTTGGCGATTTTTTTCGGCGGCTGCCGGCATCATTGACTGACGCACCAGGGTTGCTGAACGATTTTAAACACTCCAAAATCCTGCGGCGGCAAACAAAATGTTGCGACACTTGAGGAAACGTCGCGAGTCAATACGTGGTCACGCCGCAACACGCCGCAACACACCGCAACCTTTTCGGTGACCTGATACGTCAGTCAATGATGCCGAAGGTCGCCAAAAACAATCGGCAAGTGGGTCAGGCTCTTTTGGGGGTATTAGCTGCAGGGAGAGGGTGGACAGACTTGGATTGTTTTCTCTGGAATGCCGGAGGTTGTGGGGGGACATTTTTCCCGATGGCGGGAGTGAAATGAGAGCATGTCATGTCTGTCGGCAAGTTGCTCGCCCCTTTCTATAGCTCTGTGTTTAAGAAGGAACTGCAGATGCTGGAAAATCAAAGGTACACAAAAATGCTGGAGAAACTCAGCGGGTGCGGCAGCATCTATGGAGTGAAGGAAATATTTCCATAGCTCTGTTCCTTTCGGCAGGACCTCAGGCTTCGAGTGTCTGAAGAGCAGATTCTGCTTCCTTGGGGCACGGTGGGCATTGAAGTCCTAGAATCCTTTGTGATTACTATTCACAAACTCTTGGCCCTTTTCCAGTCCTACTATTTGATCAACAAGGGTGCTTTGCCCGGTGTCCTGGCCAATATCCCAAACCACTCAACCATCACTTTGAAGCAGCTGATAACATAGCTACCCCCAAGCACTTAAATTGATCAAGGCAGTTGATATCTTCCATTTATGTATCCTAAGTACCATCTATATCATTTGTTTCCCCTTTCCCCCCGACTCTTAAGGGCCTGGCCCAGTGTACGAGCTAATTCAAGAGCTCTCCCGAGTTAAAAAAAAAAATCAAACTCGTGGTAAGCACGTAGAATGTACGTAGCGGGTACGTTGGAGCTCGGGGACGTCTCTTAGCGGCTCGTAACGCTAACGGCAGGTACTTGGGAAACGCAGTAAGCTCGTGAAGACTCGTGAAGATTTTTCAACATGTTGAAAAATGTCCACGAGAGCCCCGAATACCTACGAGCGGCCATTACCGTAAATCTCCGAGTTCGAATCAGGGGAAACTCGGGAGATCTCCTGAATTAGCTCACACAGTGGGAAAGGCCCATAAGTCTGAAGAAGGGTCTTGACCGGAAATATAACCCATTCCTTCTCTCCAGAGTTGTTGCCTGACCTGCAGAGTAAAGGTCCTGTCCCACGAGCATGCGACTGCATGCGGCAAGCGCGACCAAACCGGAAGCGGGGGCCGTGCGGAGGTCGAGTGGTCCCGTATGAGTTGACGTGAAGTTCGAGCGAAGTCCGGGGGAAGTTCGCGCTAGGAGTACACCGTCAAGACGCTGCGTACGGCGTCGAGACGGTGCGTACGGCCTCAATGCGGCTGTGGGCCGGCAGGCCGTTGCCGCGCGGAATTTTTGGACAGTGCCAGTTTTTCAGAGCCCCGCCGTTGTCGGGACCAGCTCCGCAAACTCCATACGGCTCCGACGATCGAAGTGGGACCGGCCCCGCGAGGCCGGACGGCTCAAGCGACCACGTTAGGTCGCGCTTGCCGCATGCAATCGCATGCTCGTGGGACTGGACCTTTACTCCAGCGTTTTGTGTCTTTCTTCGGTTTAAACATCTCCCTACACAAGGCAGCTGATACAAGTTGTCTCGTTTAATTATGAGGTGTTGCAACCCCTGCCTTTGAAATCCTGATCAAAACTAGAGAGTCTGATTGCGGCAGGATCAATTCTCCAGTAAATGCAGTGAGTGGAGATGGTAACACAACACGAACTATGTGAATAAAATCAATCCCAATAATGTGGGAACAGCGTGGTGTCCTGGCATGATTGATGGGGGAATGTTTCTTCTCCATTTTCACCATTTTGCACAACCTACGTGAAACGCAAGCAAAACACAAAGTGCCGGAGGAGCTCAGCAAGCAGCATCTTTGGAGGGAATAGACAGGTCTGATTCCAGGTCAGGGCGCCTTTCTGAAGAAGGGTCCTGACCTGAAACGTCGGCTGTCCATTCCATTCACAGATACTGCCTGAACCACCGAGTTCCGCCAGCATTTAAGATAGACACAAAATGCTGGAGCAACTCAGCGGGACAGGCAGCATCACTGGAGAGAAGGAATGGGTGACGTTTCGGGTCGAGACCCTTGCTTAGACTCGAGTATTTTCTGTTTTGATCAGGATTCCAGCATCTGCAGTTCCTTATACGTGGAGCTTAAACCCGCTTCCTTCCTCTATTCCAAATTTCAAGTACTTGAAAAGACTCAAAAAGCGCTGGAGTAACTCAGCGGGTAAGGCGGCATCTCTGGAGAACATGGACAGGCGACGTTGCTGGTCGGGAGCATTCTCCAGATTCAAGTGCAGCCCGTTCTTCAGGTTCGCCCATAACATCCATGTTCTCTACAATGCTGTCTCACCCGCTGAAATACTCCCGCAGTTTGCGTCCTTTTTTGTAAAGCAACATCTGAACCTCAAGTAACCCTTGCATCCCCTCTCTCTCTGTCCCTCCCCCAGCCTAGTCGGCAAACTAGTTCCACTGTCACCCTGTTGAGTTTTACCGTCCGTATAACTCTCCCACAGCCAACAATAGACCATTGTGGGCTCCACCTTCCCTTGATCATCGTTACATTTCGCATATCTTTCATTCATTTGTTCTATATCTCTCCATATCACCATCTTTATCACTCGTTTCCCTTTCCCTTGACTCGGTCTGAAGAAGGGTGTCCACCTGAAACGTCACCTATTCCTTTTCCCCAGAGCTGCTGCCTGAGTTACTCCAGCCTTTTGTGTCTGTCTTCATTTTAAGCCAGCACCTGCAGTTCCTTCCTGTGCATATTATCTGCAATTTCTTGTCATCTCCATGCTCCTGATGCTTGGTGGGAGTGCATCAAGGGTGCAAGTGCTGTGCGAATGACACAGAAGACCTTATACGGATGATAATTGAGCACATTTAAGGACATTAGCTGACTCCACTGGATTGCTTGAATCCCAGGTTTCAGCAGGCCCATCCCTGTCTTTTGCTCCCAGATTAATTTTGATTTCGAGGATCCACTTCTGTTATGGTTGAGGAACAATTTGAAATGATGCCTGTAGAGAAATTTCTGTATAAATCGGAAGGGATGAATGAATTTAATAAGATTTCTGGGACTTTTAGTCAGTGGAATATAATTGCATTCAGTGGCTCCTCCAGGCTGAAGATTCTCTTCAATCCTAAATTCAATTCAACCTCACATTAATGTGGATTCATCAATAATGGAAAGCTATGAAGCGGTGTGGCAGTTCCTCCTTGTGCGCTCTGCTTCCTGGGTTTCAACGGTGACTACATTTCAATAGACAACCGGTGCAGGAGTAGGCCATTCGGCCCCTCGAGCCAGCACCAGCCATTCACTGTGATCATGGCTGATCATCCACAATTTCATAATCATACTTTATTAGCCAAGTACGTTTTGCAACATACGAGGAATTTGATTTGCCGTACAGTCGTTCCATTAATAAACAACAAAACTGGTCCAGAACCAGGGGCCACAGTTTAAGAATAAGGAGTAAGCCATTTAGAATGGAGACGAGGAAACACTTTTTCTCACAGAGAGTGGTGAGTCTGTGGAATTCTCTGCCTCAGAGGGCGGTGGAGGCCAGTTCTCTGGATGCTTTCAAGAGAGAGCTAGATAGGGCTCTTAAAAATAGCGGAGTCAGGGGATATGGGGAGAAGGCAGGAACGGGGTACTGATTGGGGATGATCAGCCATGATCACAGTGAATGGCGGTGCTGGCTCGAAGGGCCAAATGGCCTCCTCCTGCACCTATTGTCTATTGTCTATAAAACACACAAAATACATTTTAACATTAAGATCCACCACAGTGACTCCTCCACATTTCTCACTGTGATAGAAGGCGAAAATAAAGCTCAATCTCTTCCCTTCTTTGTTCTCCCGCGGTCGGGGGCCTTGAGCCTTCTGTTGAACTTGGTTGCTGCAGCTGGATGTCGGGCCCTCCGCGTCAGGGCGATCAAGCTCCTGCATCGGGGGGAACACAATACAATACCATTTTATTTGTCATTTGAACCTCACAACAAGAAAAGAACCAAGACACACACCAACACAATTTACACAAGCATCCATCACAGTGAATCTCCTCCTCACTGTGATGGAAGGCAGAGTCTTGTCTCCCCCCTGCTCTCCATTCCTCTCCTGAAGTCAAAGTCAAAGCCCCCGGCGGGTGCTAGCAAGTCCCACGGCGACTTAAAGTCGTGCCGGGCGATGTAAGGCCCTGCTACGGGTCCCGATGTTGGAGGTCCCGGCGGGCGCTAGCAAGTCCGCGGCCATTTAAAGCCGCGCCGGGCGATGTAAGGCCCCGCTCCAGGTCACTCTCAACCCCGCAATTCGAGCGGGTGAATTCGCCGTTGCCGTTGCCCCGCAAAGGGGTCTCCCACCGGGGACCCCGCGAGCTCCCGGTGTCACCATCCACCGGGATCTCAGCTACCCCGCGCCGGGCGATCTGACCCTGGGTCAGGGCTGGTCGAAACCTTCTGCAACTTTGGAGCTTCCCGACATCGGTCTCTACCCGAGACTGCGAGCTCCTTGATGGTGAAATCCGCAGGCCGCGTTTGGAACGTCGATCCTAGGAAAGGGGTTGGCCCCGATTTCACAAACATTTTACATGGAATATAGAACAGTACAGCACAGGAACAGGCCCTTCGGCCCACAATGTCAGTCCCGAACATGATGCCTGGCTGAACTGATCTCACCTGCCTGCACATGATCCATATCCCTCCGTTCCCCTGCATATACACCTGCCTATCTAAAAGCCTCTTAGTCACCACTATCGTATCTGCCTCCACCACCACCCCTGGCAGCGTGTTCCAGGCACCCACCACCCTCTGTGTATATAAACTTGTCCCGCACAACTCCTCCAAACTTCTTTGCTCCCTTCACCTTGCAGCTATGCTCTCTAGGCTTTTGTAGAAATGAGGAACTGCAGATGCTGGCTTACAAAAAAAAAGACACAATGTACTGGAGGAAATTTGGGAAAAATCAAATGCTAGAGAGCATAGCGGTAAGGTAAAAGGCTCAAAGTTTAAAGGAGATGTGCGGGGCAAGTTGTTATGCATGGAGGGTGTAGATCTGTATAATTGAGTCAGTGCATATGAACGGAAGTTAATATACAGGTCGGAAAAATATTCGGAAGCCAACATACATTTGCCTTGATAATTGCGATAATTGCGAATGTCTTTCTGAAATTAGATAGGATTTTGGTAAGCCGACCAGTCTGAAGAAGGGTCTCGACCTGAAACGTCGCCTATTTCCTTCGCTCCATAGATGCTGCCTCACCCGCTGAGTTTCTCCAGCATTTTTGTCTACTCTGGAGTGTAGAGCATAGTTTATGTCACCTCACTTTAAAAAAAAGCTACCAATGACAATAAATTAGCTCAGAAGATCCACAGACTGAACTCTTTGTTTGGGGTGGGAGATTGCAACCTTCACGTGGTCCGCCCTGTTTCGACAAATGCAAGCAACCTGGCGTGCACAATCAAATAAGATCAAATAGAACAAGTTGTCCTGCAACTTTAGGCTGTGCACGCCATATGCAAGAAGAAGAAGAGGAACTCTTTGTTTGAGGAAGGGTCTTGACCCGAAGCATCATCTATTCTTTTTCTCCAGAGATGATGCCTGACCCGTTGAGTTACTCCAGCATTTTGTATCTACCTTCGGGGTAAATCAGCATCTGCAGTCCCTTCCTACACAATGCAAATACAAGCATCTAGGGCATGGGAATTCACCCCTGAAGAATAACCAAACCGCTACAGAAATCCCTTATTGTGGAATTAACTAGGGAGGGGGTGGGAGAAGGTAAATACAATTTTTGTTTTCAACTTGCATTGATTGAGAATTGACGCAGCCTTGCATTATGGATGAACACGATACTGAACACCAACACAGAATGCAAATTCCACCCGCACCCCTTTAATACAGGGGGCGCCTGTAATGAGGGTTTGTGATGTTTTGCTTGAGAAGAACGAGGATTTAGCTGTTTGTTCTCACAGGGTAGTTGAAGATAGCAAGGCGGCATAAATCGGCTTGACAGCCGTGAAGCCTGCTCAGACTCTTAAGGGCATGTCTAATCGATCCCAGCGAGAGGTATATAGGGCAAAGTCGTCCGTGGTGGCAGCTATCCTTCGGAGGACGTGTATGAGCACATTTTAAAACGAAAAACATAACTTTTTCTGGTGCCAGCTCGCAAATTATTAGCGTGATTACCAGATTCATTGCTTGCCTCAGGAGGACTTGAACTTGTGACCTTCTGATCTCAGGATCAATACACTGCCAGACTTCGCTGAAATATCAAGCGATAATTACATTAATGGCGTCCAGCCAACAACTCATGTCGCATTTTTAATGTAGCCAGACATATCGAAGCAAGACGTATAATAGACAAAATCTCACCCCAGGTCCCGGAAGGAGATGTTGGGGCTGAGAACAACATGCTTGGTGAAAGAGGAGATTTAAGGAGCATGTTCGCATTTTCTAGGAGCAGAATTATGCCATTCTATCTTGGCTGATATATCTCTCCCTCTCAACCCCATTCTCCTGTCTTCTCCCCATAATCCCTGACACCCGTACTAATCAATC
Source organism: Amblyraja radiata (assembly GCF_010909765.2). Lineage (NCBI taxonomy): Eukaryota > Metazoa > Chordata > Chondrichthyes > Rajiformes > Rajidae > Amblyraja > Amblyraja radiata. The sequence goes on along the minus strand of NC_045965.1, from coordinate 62,254,588 downwards.
TCCGCCTTAAAAATATCCATTGACTTGGCCTCCACAGCCTTCTGTGGCAAAGAATTCCACAGATTCACCACCTTCTGACTAAAGAAATTCCTCCTCATCTCCTTCCTAAATGAACGTCCTTTTATTCTGAGGCTACGGCCTCTGATCTTAGACTCTCCCACTAGTGGAAACATCAGGTAATGAGGTAGATGTTGTTAAGGGAGAGAATGCAAGAACGGCTAAAAGCTGAGATGCTACTGTGGGGGGAATAAACTCAGCATGCTCAAGAAACCTATATGTGATGGTGGATGATGTTTCGGGTAGGAGTCATCAGGGAGGATGGTGTTGAATGGTGCAGTGAGGGTTGGTAGGGCTATTGAGCTGGAGACGAGTAGAGGTCTAATTTAGTTTTGTTTAGAGATACAGCGCGGGAACAGGCCCTTCGGCCCACCGAGTCCGTGCCGACCAGCGATTCCCGTACACTAACACTATCCTACACACACTGAGGACGATTTACATTTATAACAAGCCAATTAACCTACAAACCTGTACGTCTTTGGAAACTGAAGATCTTGGAGAAAACCCACACGGTCACGGAGAGAACGTACAAACTCCGTATCTGTAGTTTGGATCAATACCAGGGCTCCGGCGCTGTATACGCTGTAAGAAACCAACTCTACAGTGCTGCCCAAACATTGTTCCCGTAATTCTGTTGGTCCGGTAAAAAAGATTTAGTTTTGGACAAATACTTGTGAGGGGAATGGCGTGGATGACTAGGGAATGGAGTTGGTCAACTGAAGACAGTGGCTTTGCAATTTGTAGTTGGTGTTGATTTAATTATTTTTTAAATATTTCTATTTTTTATTGAAAGCATATGTACAAATGATAGTAAACGACAAACTGGTTACAGAATTCTTACATAGCTTCAGTTTTTAAAGTTTTTTTTTAAAGAAATGTAATAGAGAAAGAAAGAGATGAGAGGAACTGTAAACTAATAGAAAGAAGAAGAAAAAAGAAAAAAGCAAGAAAGAAAGGAGATTACAAATATGAAATTGTGGAGATAGATCTGGGAGATATTGAGTATAGTTGTTCATCCAACCCTAAACTCAAGTTGTGACTATAATTTTGTGTTAAACCAATTGACTTTTTTAAAAATTCAATTAATCGAGACCATATTTTAAAAAATAGTTCTGGTTTTTGGAGTTGATTTATCAACCATGTATCGAAAAACTGACAAAGAATTTGATTTGGTCTTCCTCGTCGGTGTTTTGAGCAAATTAGCTCATCCTGCTTTTTGGACCAGTCGGGCTGAAGAGAGACTGAGGGTTCAAGTGAGGTGTTGAGGGTTCAGGTAAGGTAAGCTGGATGCAGTCAGCACACAGATGGAAAGGTTGAGACACAAAATGCTGGAACAACTCAGCGGGGCGGGCAGCATCTCTGGAGAGAAGCAATGGGTGACGTTTCGGTTCGAGACCCTTCTTGCACTTGCTTTTGATGTTTTCCAAGGGGCAGAGTGTGAATGAGAGATTGAAGGAACCCGAGGATAGACCCTGGAGGATGGGGCAAGCACAAGAAGAGAAACAAGTACAAATGTTTCCTGACCTCCAATGGATAATGATCCAAGATGGCACCCAACCCAGGTGACTCTTTGTGTGCCAGTTTAAAGTTTAGAGACACAAGCCCTTCGGCCCACCGGGTCAGCGCTGACCAGCGATCCCCGCACATTAACACTATCCTACACCCACGAGGGATAATCTTTACATTTACCAAGCCAATTAACCTACAAATCTGTACGTCTTTCGAGTGTGGGAGGGAACCGAAGATCTCAGAGAAAACCCATGCAGGTCACGGGGAGAACGTACAAATTCTGGACAGACAAGCAACCGCAATCGGGATCGAACCCGGGTCTCCGGCGCTGCGTTGGGTGTAAGTCACCAACTCTACCGCTGCTCCACCGTGACGTGCCCAGTCACAGGAGTGGATCTGCAATCAGGCATAACAATCGCTCCACTCTGTTAAATCTCTGCTCCAACAGACACTGTGGACGGCTTGATTGTAATCACGTATTGCCCGCTGACTGGTGAGCACGCCACACAAGCCTTTCACTGTACCTCTGCACACGTGACAATAAACTAAACTGAACATGAGAATGGAACCAGACAAAGTACAGGCCCACCTTTTTGTACCTCAGATGCCGCTGCAAACAGGATGTGTTCATTGTACCTGTACCTCACTGTACTTTTGCAAATGACAATAAACTCCACTCACCAGGAAGAGAAAGTCAATGAAGTTCCAATTGGTGTTAAAGCTGGATCTATGCAACATCTCTATCGTAGCAAAGGTTCTTCACAAGCATGCCACTGGAAATTTGACACTGTTACAGAGAGATAACAGTTCTGATGACCATTTAAGTAGTTCTGGAAGAGGAGAGGTATGGAGACATGCTTGGGGCATGAAGATTAAGTGTCAAAAATGGTTTGTGCTAAAATGGGATACTTGTAACCATGTCGGTGCCCTTTATGTGGCGACTGGTTGCATACCTTGGGTATGCAAAACAAAGACTTTCACTGTGACTGTCACATGTAGCGGAAATATCATTCATTCAAGTTTGAATTTGCCTTGGCATACTATCATCCGTCAGGTAAGGGAGATCACGAATATATGGGAAGACACAAGGTGTTGGAATAACTCAGCGGGCCAGCCAGCATCTCTGGAGAACGTGGATTGGTGACGTCTCGGCTCTTCAAAAATTGGAACGATCCGGAGAAGATTAGCGTGGCCCCGGCTTAAGGGCGATACGCAAGTTCGTGAAGCGTTAAATCCACCTCTCATGGATATACGGGATTGCCGCGGTGTGTAAATACGCAATAATGATTATATTAGCGTCAGGCAAAGCTCTGTCACCTGCCGATTGTGGTGAATGTTGCAATCTCTTGCATGTTATGGATCCAGTCAGGGCATGGTTATCTACAAAAGACAGTGCCAAGTTCAGTGTCTTTAATTATTTCTTAGCAATGTGCAAGTTTCAATGGAAGCTGTCAGAAGGTTAAACAGAATGGCGCTCACCCTGTCAGAATTTAGCGTTCGTCTAAATAGCTAATTATATTGCAATTAACTGTCAATTCCCAACACTGCCTCGGGCAGTCATAGCTTAAGAAGAAAAAAAAGATAATTACTATTAAATTGTCAACTGTGAAATAATACCTTTTTTCCTTAATGATAGATTAGGATCGCAACTTTGGTTTCGTATCACATTAGAATTTCGGCAGCAGCGAATTACACTCACATTTGTCATTATCATAGCTTGAGGCTGGTTTTAAAAGTTATTACCCACAGAAGCCTGGGTAGTTAGATGTCACTGATGGCAGGAAGATTTATAGGCAAGTGTTGTATATTAAGTCGTTGTCGGGCTTGTTTCGGGGCTGTTGAAAGGGCTCTCCAGCCTCACCTGTGGCGAAAGGCTGCTTTGATTTCCGAATAAGACTCAAGGCTCAAATGTTTTATCGTCATATGTACCGACAATGGTACAGTGAAATACTTAGAAGAAGAAGAAGAAGAAGAAGAATGAAGAAGTGAGGAACAGCATGTGCTGGCTTACAAAAGAAGACACAAAGTGCTGGGGTAACTCTGCGGGTCAAGCAACATCTCAGGAGAACATGGTTAGGAGATGTTTCCGGTCGGGATCCTTGTTCAGACTGATTTTCGGGGGGGGTGGGGGTAGAAAGCTGGAAGAGAGGAAGGGCAGGACAAACCCGACACAGATGAGGAGGAAGGTACACAAAATTGCTGGGGAAACTCAGCGGGTGCAGCAGCATCTATGGAGCGAAGGCTTCCTTCGCTCCATAGATGCTGCTGCACCCGCTGAGTTTCCCCAGCAATTTTGTGTACCTTCGATATTCCAGCATCTGCAGTTCCCTTTTGAACACAGATGAGGAGGAGATTTGATAGGTGACAAGCCAAGGCCAAAGATGGAAAGACAAGAAGGTGTGAGACGAATGGATTGAAGCGTTGTGAATTAAGAAGCTCGAGGAAGGAATGGAGGAGGGAGAAATAAATGCAAGTCTAGGTGGGGCACAGAGAAGCCCACCTGGAAGTTTTTGAGTAGAACGGGTGTCAAGGTTATAGGGAGAAGGCATGAGAATGGATTAGGAGATTTAGATCAGCCATGATTGAATGGCATAGACTTGATGAGCCTAATGGCCTAATTCTACTCTTCTACACTTATGACCTTATGATCTACACTAGTCCCAGTTGGCTGCGTTTGGTCCATATTCTTCTACAACGATCCTCTCCATGTAAATGTCCAAATGTCTTTTAAACATCATGGTAGTGCTTAAGGGGTTGGACAGGATAGATGCAGGAAGATTGCTCCCGATGTTGGGGAAGTCCAGGACAAGGGGTCACAGCTTAAGGATAAGGGGGAAATCCTTTAAAACCGAGATGCGAAGAACTTTTTTCACACAGAGAGTGGTGAATCTCTGGAACTGTCTGCCACAGAGGGTAGTCGAGGCCAGTTCATTGACTATACTTAAGAGGGAGTTAGATGTGGCCCTTGTGGCTAAGGGGATCAGAGGGTATGGAGAGAAGGCAGGTACGGGATACTGAGTTGGATGATCAGCCATGATCATATTGAATGGCGGTGCAGGCTCGAAGGGCCGAATGGCCTACTCCTGCACATAATTTCTATGTTTCTATGTTTCTATGCCTGCCTCAACGACCTTCTCTGGCAGCTTGTTCCATATGCCCTCCACCCTCTGTGTTTAAAAAAAGGTTTCTCCTCAGGTTTTTAATGAAATCTTTCTCCAGCTCACTGTAAACCTATATTCTCTAGTTCTTGGTTCCCCCCAACTCTGGGCAAAGTACTCTGCATTTACCCAAGACAGACACAGTGTGCTGGAGTAACTCAGCGGGTCAGGCAGCGTATCTGGAGAAAGAGGATGGGTGACGTTTCGGGTCAGATCGACCCACTGAGCTACTCCGGCACTTTTGTCTTTGGTATAAACCAGCATGTGCAATTCCTTTTTTCTACACTGTGCATTTACCCTGTCCCAACACTTAGCAACACGTAACATGACAAAGAAGCATAATCTGCTTCTAGCTGGCATTTGTTCTCACCCTACCAGAGATATGTCTTTTGTCCATTTCTCCCCAACCTTTTATGCTACTGCTAACGAATTCTGGACTAATATTGAAACATATAAGATTATTAAGGGTTTGGACACGCTGGAGGCAGGAAACATGTCCCCGATGATGGGGGAAGTCCTGAACCAGGGGCCACAGTTTAAAAATAAGGGGTAAGCCATTTAGAACGGAGACGAGGAAACACTTTATCACACAGAGAGTGGTGAGTCTGTGGAATTCTCTGCCTCAGAGGGCGGTTCTCTGGATACTTTCAAGAGAGAGCTAGATAGGGCTAGGATTCTCTGGATACTTTCAAGAGAGAGCTAGATGGTGGAGTCAGGGGATATGGGGAGAAGGCAGGAACGGGGTGCTGATTGGGGATGATCAGCCATGATCACATTGAATGGAAGTGCTGGCTCGAAGGGCCGAATGGCCTACTCCTGCACCTATTGTCTATTTGATAGAAACTTCCCATGGTGAAATGGCCGAGAACCGGAGGACTTAGATTGCAGAGTGATAAAACTGCCTTGTGTTCAAGAAGGGCCTCACGCCTTTCAATCCCCAAACATGCCAAGGATATCGGCGAGATAAAAACGCAAACTCATTTCGCTGAACACCTTCGCTCAGTCCGCCTTGACCAACCTGATCTCCCGGTTGCCAAACACTTTAACTCCCCCTCCCATTCCCACACTGACCTTTCAGTCCTGGGTCTCCATCAACGTCAGAGTGAGGCCAAACGCAAATTGGAGGAACAGCACCTCATATTTTGCTTGGGCAGCTTACACCCCAGCGATATGACTATTGATTTCTCTAACTCCAAGTAACCCTTGCATCCCCCCCCCCCCCCCCCCCCCCCAGTCGTCGTACTAGTTTCACTGTCCTGTTGAGTTCCACTGTCTGTATAACTCGTTATCACCTACCCCACAGCCAACAATGGACCATTGTGGGCTCCGCAATTCCTTAATTGCCGTTGCTTTTTGCACATTATCCAGTCATTTGTCCTAAGTACCGTCTTTATCTCTCCTTCCCCATTCCACCGACTCTCAGTCTGAAGAAGGGTCTCGACCCGAAACGTCACCTATTCCTTTTTTCCGGAGATGATGCCTGACCCGTTGAATTACTCCAACATTTTGTGGCTGTCCAAGGATTTATGTTGCATTAGTGGGTGTTTCAGTGCTCTATCACTTCCTGCTCTAAATGAGGAACTCTCTTGACTTGTGAGGCAACATGGTGAAAGAGTACCCTCATTTAACCTTTCTCTATTACAGCGGAAGTCCGAACCTACATTGCAACAATTAATTTCCTTCCAGAGGTACTAAACCGTGATTTATTGTTCTACAGGCAGACATGGTGACCAATTTCTCTTCATAGCATCGTCGAGATAAATATTCTTTTTAATGTGTTTCTCGTAACAGAGCTTGATGAATAAATATAGCCAAGGGTTTGGATATAATTTGCTTTTTTTTTGTAACAGTATCATGAGATCTCTTAAAGGAGAGTGCATGTATAATTCAAACCCGATACCTCTCTGGTAAGATATAAACTCTGCTTAAACTAACAACCCATGGGAGAGGATAATTGTCCCTTATTTGACATGAAAGATCTGGAAAGGCTTGCAGACTAAAGCAGCTGTGAAGTGAAGATGTTTTTTTCCCCCTTATTTGGGCAGTCTGACTACTGATTTGTTTGGTAGCATCAAGCTAAGGATTGACACAAAGTGCTGGAGTAACTCAGCGGATCAGCCAGCATCTCTGGAGGAAAATGATGGGTGACAATAGACAATTGGTGCAGGAGTAGGCCATTCGGCCCTTTGAGACAGAACCGCCATTCAATGTGACGTTTAGGGTTGGGACCCTTCTTCACACTGAAAGTAGAGGGGGGGGGTGAGAGGGTGAAGAGCTGGAGGTGAGAAAAGACCAGAACTTGCAACAAATGATGTCAGGCAGGCTGGTGCCCTGGTAGGCCCATTGTTAGCTGGGGAAGGCGTGATCTCAATATGGTGAAGTGTGGAACTGGTAAAATGACTTGGGTGAAGGAAGGGAGCAAGGGGGGGGGGGGGGGAGGGGAGTGTTAGTAGAAATTACTTCAAATTAGAGAATAGAACCTTCATACCAATGTGTTGTAAACATTCCAAGCGCATTAAGAGGTGCTGTTCCTCCATTTTGCGCATGGCCTCCCTCTGCCAATGGAGGAGGCCCAGGGCAAAAAGGACTGGGCTGAGAACTGTGTGTTAATTAATCTTTGCAGCTGTGGTTGGATTGCATTCTAAAATAACGTTTACTTCAACCAAAGGATTTAGATCTTAACATGCCTTGCCTTAAGCCGTCAATGCTTTTAATACAGATGTGATTATTTGCTCTGCTTCCACATAGACCTAGAGAAATTCAGCATGCCTCAATTGACCCGTACCAATTTTTTTAGAGGTGCAGCGTAGAATGCTTCCTATCGGGATGGCATCACATGGTTTGGCAACTCCTCTGCCCAAGACTACCATGAATCGCGGAGGTGCAGTGGTAGAGTTGCTGCCTTATTGTGCCGGAGACCTAGATTCGATCCTGACTACGGGTGCTGTCGGTACGGAAGTTTGTACGTTCTCCCCGTGAACGCAAAGGGGTTTTCTCCGGGTGCTCCAAAGGCGTACAGGTAGATTGCCTTCGGTAAATATTGTGAATTGTCCCTCGTATGTAGGTTAGTGCTGGTGTATAGTCGGCACGGACCTGGTGGGCCGAAGGGCCTGTTTCCGCTTTGTATCTCAATACTAAACTAAACTAAACTAAAAGTTGCTTCCTTTACTCTGTGTGTATATAGAAACAATGGTGATATTTTACAGAAGGCAGAACATTCATCTTGCATCTTGCTGACAGTTAGTACCATGTGTCATGCAAATCATTGGTTATTTTGCTGTTTTATTGAAAGATAGTCTGCAGTATACAAATTAGTTTTCTTATTTTCATACCTTGCAGAAGTGGATAACTTAAAAAGTAATTAATTTACCGTGGAAGGAGCTATATAAATGCAAATTTTTCTACGTATTTCCATGTCCTATGGGCTGGAAATCTTTTGCATTGTTTGTTGCAAGCCTGTCCTGTGAAATGTGTCGTGCATCGTCAATTCCCCTCGACAGGGTGGCGCAGTGGCGCAGCGGTAGAGATACCGCCTTAGAGTGGCCGAGACCCAGGTTCGATCTTCACTACGGATGCTGTCTTTACGGAGTTCGTACGTTCTCCCCGTGTCCGCGTTGGTTTCCTCCGAGTGCTCCGGTTACCTCCCACATCGCAAAGATGCACAGGTTTGTAGGTCTGAAGAAGGGTCTCGACCCAAAACCTCACCTATACTTTTACACCAGAGATACTGCCTGACCCGCTGTGTTACTCCAGCATTTGGTGTATACCAGCATCTGCAGTTCCTTCCTACACAGGTTAATTTGCTTCAGTAAGATCATAAAAATTGTCCCCTGTGTGCAGGATAGCGCTAGTGTACGGGGAGATCGCTAGTTGGAGCGGAAGGGCCTGTTTCTTCTCTGTATCGCTAAAAATCTAAGTCTAATTCAGCAACGCAAATGTGCCAAATGGATAACTCCGCTGCAAGTAGCTACAGAATGGCAAGCTGCGGTTGTGCCTGTGCCACGTGGCTGGGGGTTGATTAAAGCAGACTTCACTCTGCGTCTAATGGTGCAGTCCCTACTGTGCCAGCGTGTGATCTGAATGACGGGTGCCTGAAATGGGAATTGTTCCATTTCCCAGGACGAACATCTCCTGCCTCAGTGAGCACGAAAATACATTTCTGCGGAGAATCTGCAAAGCTGGTAGATTGCTGTACTTGAAATTAAATTTCAGTGGCTTGTGGATGCTGCAGAAGTTCAAAGGCCCTGCAAGCAGGCATCTTGAATCTTATCTAGTAGTAACCAATTTCATGCTTGGTGATCGCAAAGGCATGTTGCTGAGACTGATTGAATGGTTTGAAGCTACTGCAGTCAAATGAAAATCCATGTTGCCATGTCATTAGGATGGATCTCCAATTATGTGAGGTGCATCATGGAAAAAAAACGTATTTCCAGCAGGGTTTTTTACATTCATCTTTGTCAGCTGGGGCTCAGTGGTAGCTCCTTCCTCTGGCACAGTGGCGCAGTGGTAGAGTTGCTGCCTTACAACGCCAGAGACCCAGGTTCGATCCTGATCTCGGGTGCTGTGCTGTCTGTACAGAGCTTATATGTTCTCCAAGTGACCCGCGTGGGTTTTCTCAATGTGCTCCGGTTTCCTCCCACGCTCCAAAGACGTACGGGTTTGTAGGTTGATTGGCTTCTGTTAATTGTAAATTGTCCCTAGTGTGTCGGATAGTGCAAGTGTACGGGGCGATCGTTGGTTGGCACGGGCTTGGTGTGCCGAAGGACCTGTTTCCACGTCTCCCTGAAGTAAAGAACCGGAAAGTTGAGGATGTAATATTGAGGCTGGCACTCCATTTCAGTTGAGGGCAGTGCAGATGATGTTTGCTGGTTAAGTCAGGGAGCGCTTTGTAATTTTAGTTTAGTTTGGTTTAGAGATACAGCGCGGAAACAGGCCCTTCGGCCCACCCAGTCCGCACCGACCAGTGTTCCCCGCACATTAACAATATCCCACACACACTAGGGCCAATTTAGATTTATACCAAGCCAATTAACCTACAAACCAGTACGTCTTTGAAGTGTGGATGGAAACTAAAGATCTCGTAGTGAAGTCACGGGGAGAACGTACAAACTCCCTACATACGGCACCCGTAGTTAGGATTGAACCCGGGTCTCTGACGCTGTAAGGCAGCATCTCTACCGCTGCACCACCGTGCCGTCGGTAATCTCTGGAAGAAGCAGTTCTCCTGGCACTTATTTCGAAGTAGGTGTGGAGAGTGCTCATTGATCTCCCAGCTAATAATCGTTCCTCAATCAACACTTAAAGAAAGATGGGTCAAGTCAAGATCTCAAGTTTTAGGAGCAGAATTAAGCTATTCATCTATACTGTGATATCTATCTAATCTCGTCTCCATTACTCACATTAGGCCTGAATCATTCTCATTCTTTTATGTCCAAATACATTCTCCCTGAACCAGTCTGAAGAGGGGTCTTGAGCCGAAACGTCAACCATTCCTTCTCTCCAGAGATGTGGCCTGTCCCGCTGAGTTACTCCAGCATTTTGTGTCTACCTTCGATTTAAACCAGCGTCTGCAGTTCATTCCTCTGCTTCATTGAAGGAGGGGGCCGTCTGAAGAAGGGGCCCAACCCACATAAGTCATCTGTTCATTCCCTCCACGGATGCTACCTCATAAGTTCGTAAGTTATAGGAGCAGAATTAAGCCATTTGGCCCATCGAGTCTTCTCCGCTGTTCAATCATGGCTGATGTCTCTTTCCCTCTCAACCCCACTCCTGACACCTATACTAATCAAGAATATGTCAATCTCCAACTTAAAAATATCCATTGACTTGGCCTCCATAGCCGTCTGTGGCAATGAATTCCCCAGATTCACCAACCTTTCAGTCCTTTTAGAATATTGTAGGTTTCTATGAGATCTTCTTTTATTGAAGACAGGATGTCACTACTGCCTTTGGCATAATACTCCCAATGCAAACACATTCCTCGTAGACAGCTTTGAAGCGTGGGATCTTGCTGTGCACACTGGCAGCCTAGTTATTATAAGGACAGCACCTTTGATTTCTACAGCGTTTCAAGTACTCTATGATGTCCTGAGGTTATGACGGTCTTGCGGGAAAGAATGTGTCGGAAGGAACTGCAGATGCTGGTTTACACCGAAGACAGACACAAAATGCTGGAGTAACTCAGCGGAACAGGCAGCATCTCTGGAGAGAAGGAATGGGTGACGTTTCGGGTCGAGACCCTTCCCCAGTCTCGACCTGAAACCTCACCCATTCCTTCTCTCCAGAGATGCTGCCTGTCCCGCTGAGTTACTCCAGCGTTTTGTGTCTATCTTGCGGGAAGGAATGCCAGCCAACTGATTGACACAGTGACAAAGAATATCGGAACCTGAAGCTGCCCAAATGCCAGAGCAGAAACCGTCACATACAGGGCATCAAATTCATCAAAGGAGGAGCATCACGCAGTCCAAGCTGTGATATTCCTCATTTATACAACTTATACCCCGACACCCCGCAATTCTGTTGATTTCCAAACAACAGCTATCTGTAAATGTCAGATCTTCCTCCAAAAGCAAAAACGCCCAGAGGCTTCCAGTCTCAAAATTCTGCTGCTGTCTGTCTGGGTGCTACAAATTGGATGAGTGATCTTGCGCCTCGATGCAATCAATAGCGAGTGAGGAAATTTAAAACAACCGAAACAAAATCATCCATCCTCCCCTTCCTCAGGCATCCTGCAACAATCACCAATGAACAATCCGAGTAAGAACCTGCCAAAGAAGTTTACAGATCTTTGGTAGCAGGCCATCACATCTCCGATCCTCACACATAGATCCTTTTATACATCAAACCGCGTGCATTAGAACGGATCCCCACAATCTGCCTGGCAGCTCCCACTGCTCTACTGGGATGGGGTTTTTTTCTTGGCCGTGCAGTTAATGCTGCCTGTGATGAACCACACTTGAGCCCGTGGGTTTATAAATCAGAGGAAATGTTTTCTGGAGCACTTGCCTGCAAGAATGCTCTGAAATTTGTTTTAACCATTTAATCAAATTTTCAGTTTGACACATTTATTCGGAACGACGACCGCCTGCCACATTGCGTTTTCTTTGGAGATAGGAACCATACACAGTCGATTTGTGCAGAGCAAGACTCTGTAGGCGGCACTGTGATAATAACCGCGTCGTAAAAGGGATCTATAGTAGGAGCTGCCTCAAAATGGCAGCAAGCATCAATGATTCAATTCAATTCAATGGTAGCCAAAAATGCTGGAGAAACTCAGCGGGTGAGGCAGCATCTATGGAGCGAAGGAATAGGTGACGTTTCGGGTCGAGACCCTTCTTTAGACTCAATGATACTTTATTGTCACATGTACCCAGTGGGTAATCAGCGGGCGACAACGTCGGGAGCTCGCAGGTCCCAGGTTGGTGACCGATTCTCCGGAGCTCCCGCAACAACAGCTTCGTCCACTGGACAGGAAGGTGGCAGCTTCGGCAGCTCCGACCGCCCCGGGCCGCGGAGTTTGAACCGGCCCATTCGCGGAGCTTGGATGCGGCCGCTTGACTTTCCATCATCCGGCGGGGTCTCAACATCGGAAGCCTGGATCGCCTCAACGCAGAGGGAGAACAAGGAGGGAAGATACAAGGACTTTAATTCTTTTGCCTTCCATCACAGTGAGGAGGTGCCTGGTGGACTCACTGTGGTGGATGTTAAACTATGTTAAGTGTGTGTTTTGTTATTTTATTCTATGTTATGACTGCAAGGTATACTGCAAGGAAAGAATGGATAGACTCGGCTTGTACTCGCTAGAATTTAGAAGTTTGAGGGGGGATCTTATAGAAACTTACAAAATTCTTAAGGGGTTGGACAGGCTAGATGCAGGAAGATTGTTCCCGATGTTGGGGAAGTCCAGAACAAGTGGTCACAGTTTAAGGATAAGGGGGAAATCTTTTAGGACTGAGATGAGGAAAACTTTTTTCACACAGAGAGTGGTGAATCTCTGGAATTCTCTGCCGCAGAAGGTAGTTGAGGCCAGTTCATTGGCTATATTTAAGAGGGAGTTAGATGTGGCCCTTGTGGCTAAAGGGATCAGGGGGTATGGAGAGAAGGCAGGTACAGGATACTGAGTTGGATGATCAGCCATGATCATATTGAATGGCGGTGCAGGCTCGAAGGGCCGAATGGCCTACTCCTGCACCTATTTTCTATGTTTCTATACAATTTCATTCAGACTGAAATGTCTGAATGACAATAAAGGATACTCGTAAATCTTCTCTGCACCCTTTCCAGCTTGACAACATATTTCATAGACATAGGAATTAAATATAGGTTTCCCATACATGGTGACCGAAACTGGACACAGTACTCTAAACGTGGCCTCATCAACGTCTTATGTAACTGCAACATGACATCCCAACTTCTATACTCAATACTTTGTGTAAAGAAAGTTCTCTGGATTATTTTAGCTACCGTAGCATGAATGCTAAAATTGTGCCTCCACGCTATCTGAAAATGGTGTGCGTAATTTCTGAGGTGGTTATACGGTATGTGTGACTTGCTGAGGATAATATACGGTGCCCAGCTCCCCCTGAGATGTGTGAGTTGCGCTCATTTCTAATTTGCTTCAGCATATCGATCCCTGGGGACTTCATTAGGGTTGCCAACGTTCTCACTCCCAAATAAGGGACAAAGGGTCAAAATAAGAGACAAATTCCCGATGGCAATTCGTTGACAGACTCGGCCGGGTGAATGATGAGTTGGACTGCACACAAAGCCCAGCCGGCGGGCCAGCTGGGGAGTTTTGGCCCAGGCGCCGGGGACGCGTGTCGTGCGCGCACAAAGTCCGACACCCCATCCAACTCATGGACCGATGATCGGCCATGAGAAGGAGGGGTGGTGGTGGTGTCGGCGGTAAGCGAAGGTACGAAGGTCGGACAGCTGGCCGGGCTGCCGACCGACGGGGCCACGGGCGAGGTGCTGCTGCTGCTGCTGCTGCACTCCATGGGCTGCACTACGTCGGGACGGGTGAGGCGGGGCCGGACGCGGTGCTCCGACCCGACAGTCCCCTCGACCCGAGTAGTAGCGGTCAAATACGGGACAAGGGCGGTCCCGTATGGGACAAACCAATTTAGCCCAATATACAGGATGTCCCGGCTACCCTAGTTGGCAATTGGCAACCCTATTCCTCATGGTCTTGAAAATCAATGAAGATCTCAATGAGAGAGAGATATGGAGGGAGGAACTGCAGTTGCTGGGAATTAATAAGCTTTGGCTTCTTCCTGCTCCTTGTCGGACACATACGATTTCATTTATTTATAGATATTGTTTATGACACTATACATATTTTTGTTTTGTTTTTTGTATGCTGTTTCACACTTGCTTTTTATTCTTTTATTCTGTTCGAAATAAATAATAAAATTAAAGATAAAATAAAATAAAAACCGAAAACAGACACAAAATGCGGGTGTAACTCAGCAGTTCAGGCAACGTCTCTGGAGAAAAGGTTTCGGGTCAACGCCTTCTTCGGACTGAGAGTCGGGGGGAACGGGGAATGAGAGATATCGACGGTACTTAGGTCAAATGAATGGAAAATGTGCATAAAGCAATGATAATCAAGGAAGGGTAGACACAAACTGCTGGGGTAACTCAGTGGGACAGGCAGCATCTCGGGAGAGACCATGTGGAGCCCACAATGGTCCATTGTTGGCTGTGGGAGAGGTGATAACGAGTTATACAGACAGTGGAGTTCAGCAGTAAAACTAGTAGGATGACTAGGGAAGGGGTGGGATGGAGAGAGAGAGGATGCAAGGGTTAATGGAGCCTGCTTTAGATTTACAATGTACCGCCCCCTTTGGAGCAAGTGTTGAGTTTCGAGGCAGTTGGCGTGCAGTTTGATTGCTTGCCCGGTTTAAATGTGCTAACAGCTGGAGAAATGCACGCGCCATTTGGAGCTGTCAAGGATTCTCTTCCAGTTGCCTTTTTGCTGATGGATTTTAATAAAGGGTTGAATGCATAATGCGGGCGGACGATTAACTGCACCTTCTGCTGATGTTGCAGCTAATCGATATTGAAAGGGTCCTGAGACCGCAGAGGTAGCCTTGAGGCACTCCTGCTTTCCATGTTGGATAGACCAGGACAATTGGGATCCTTGGCCTAGAGCCCCTCAAGATCAATCATCAGCACGTCTGCTGCCAAGTGGAGTTGCTGCCCGAGACCCGGGTGCAACCCTGACTAGGGGTGCAGTCTGTGTGGAGTCTGTACGTTCTCCCATGACCACGTGGGTTTTTCTCTGGGTGCTCTGGTTTCCTTCCACATTCCAAAGACATAGAAACATAGAAAATAGGTGCAGGAGGAGGCCGTTCGGCCCTTCGAGCCAGCACCGCCATTCATTGTGATCATGGCTGATCGTCCCCCTATCAGTAACCCGTGCCTGCCTTCTCCCCATATCCCTTGACTCCACTAACCCCTAGAACTCTATCTAACGTGCAGGTTTGTAGATTAATTGGCTTTGGTAAAATTGTAAATTGTCCCTAGTGTGTATGATAATATTAGTGTACGGGGTGATCGCTGGTCGGTGTGGACTCGGTGGGCCAAAGGGCCTGTATACAATACAATACAATACAATACAATACAATTTTATTTTGTCATTGGAACCTCATTGAGGTTCAAACAAAATTTGGTTTCTGCAGTCATACACACAAGAAAAAGAACCAAGACACAACACAATTTACACGAACATCCATCACAGTGAATCTCCTCCTCACTGTGATGGAAGGCAAAGTCTTATCTCTCCCCTGCACTTCTCATTCTCCTCCCGATGTCAGTCAAAGCCCCCGGCGGGCGATGGTAAGTGTCCCGCGGCCATTAAAGCCGCGCCGGGTGATGCAAGGCCGGGCTCCGGGTCTTGGTGTTGGAGCCATGTAAGACCCTGCTCCAGGTACTTTTCAACCTCGCAACTCGGGCGGGAGAAGTCGCCGTTGCGGAAGCCCCGAAAAGCGGTCTCCCACCAGGGACCCGCGGGCTCTCGGTGTCACCGTCCACCAGACCTGCGGTTGGAGCCTCCGAATCCCCAGGGTCGGGTCGCAGCAGCGCGCCACCACAGCTCCTCCCGCTCTGAACTCGGCCAGCTCCACGATGGTGGGTAAGTCCGCAGCTCCGCGACTGGAGCCCCAGGTCATTCCGGTTGGAGGCCGCCCCACGGTGCTAGGCCCCAACGACAACGGAGACCCGACAGGGAGAAGGTCGAGTTCTCCGTGCAGGGGAAAGATTTTAAAAGTCTCCCCCACCCCCCACCCCCCACACACATACCCAGTTAAAAAAAATAAAGCACTTTAAACTACATTCAAACATTCAAACTCGACAAAAAATAAAAAACGACAGACGGACTGCAGAGGCCGCTGCGACATGAGTCGCGCCGCCCACCCACAGTATCTGCACAGTATCTCTAAATACTGGAGTAACTCAGGCAGCATCTCTGGAGAGAAGGAATGGGAGACGTTTCGGGTAGAGACCCTTCATCAGACTGATCTTTCTAAAAAACGTCACCTATTCCTTTGCTCCATAGATGCCGCCTCACCTGCTGAGTTTCTCCAGCATTTTTGTCTACTTTCTAAAGATCTATCTCTCTAAAAACTAAAGTCTACAGTGTAGTTAGTTAGTGATCAAAATGTGTTTTCCTTGAAAAAAAACAGTATGGTATTTGCTCCGTGAAGAAGCAAGGAACTGCAGATGCTGGTTTATCACGAAAAGACACAAAACGTTGGAGTAACTCGGCATGACAGGCTGCATCTCTAGAGAGAATGAATAGGCAGCGTTTCAGGTCGGGATCCTTCTTCAGACTGATGATCCTTAAGATCAATCATCACCAAGTATAATTAGCTGAGGTAAAAGTGATCAAAAATTGTTTTCCCTGGAAAACCCATATTGTATTTGCTCAGAGATAGATACAAAAAGTTGGAGTAACTCGGCGGGACAGGCAGCACCTTTGGAGAGAAGGAATGGGTGACGTTTCGGGTCGAGACCCTTCTGAAGACGGAAGAAGGGTCTCGACCTGAAACGTCACCCATTCCTTCTCTCCAGAGATGCTGCCTGTCCCACTAGAGTTACTCCAGCATTTTGTGTCTATCTTAATAATAATAATAATAATAATAATATCTTTTATTGTCATTGCACATAAGTGCAACGAGATTTGGGTATGCAGTTTCCATCCGATGTCATACTTAAATAACTAATAACATTTAGATTTAGATACCCCGAGAACATGGTTTGTAAAAAGAATGTTACAACAGTAAAACAGTTCAAACAGACTAAAGTGCAGATGTGTCTGTGCGACGTGACCATCCGAGGGAGACAGTCCAGGGGGGATGGGGGGCACTCAGCAGGGCCGGTTCAGAGCCGCTATAGCTCTGGGAATAAAGCTGTTCCTGAGTCTGGAGGTTCGGGCGTAGAAGGCCTTGTGACGTCTGCCGGAGGGAAGTAGTTCGAACAGTTACAAGGGTGTGAGGAGTCTTTATGGATGCTGACGGCCTTCCTGAGGCACAGTGTGTGGTAGATGCCCTCCAAAGCTGGTAGCGGTGTCCCAATGATCTTCTGCACTCTGTGGACGACGCGCTGAAGAGCTCTCCTCTCCGCCTCCGTGCAGCTGAGATACCACACAGAGATGCCATACGTTAATATGCTCTCTGTGGTGCAGCTGTAGAAGGTTGTCAGCAGCTGTTGGGGCAGACCAGTCTTTTTTAATGTCCTCAGGAAGAATAGTCATTGCTGTGCCTTTTTGATCCCTCTGGTGTTAGAAAGTTTAAACCAGCATCTGCAGTTCCTTCCTACACATTGTATTTGCTCACACCATTCCCCCTTGTTCCGCCTCAAAGCCTGGAAACAGCAGAATTACTGCACAGCAAAGCCGATGTGACGCACCAAGACCCGGTTGGCGGACGTGCTCATCCCACCACCGTACCCTTGCATTTTATTTCCCTTCATTGTGCATGTCATGCATCCATGCTATTTGGCCCACCCATTCCCTGTCACAGTGACAACCACATTCTGACCATTCTCTTCAGAAGAATGAAGGGATGAATGGAGCTAACAAGTTTCTCCTGAAACATTAACGGATGGGAAGACTTAACAATAGCCCATTGGATAGCCACCAAGTGGTCACAGGAGTGGAAGGCAACCTCATCCCCATTACACAGCGACATCTCTTCACCAGATAAATGCTGTCCAGGGTCTGACCTCCCCAGAGGAGCGTGGGTGAAGATCAACCGACTTGGTACTGGAGTTGGGCATTTCAACGTCAGCGTGTGGAGATGGGGGCTCCCTCCGCCAGAGCCCAGCCTGTGAATGCGGAGCAGAACAACAGACAGCCAACCATGTCATCTCTGGGGTGCCTGCTCTACCACCCACCAAATGGAGCTCTGTTGCAGAGACAACAACCTGGCTGCTCAACACCCGGCTCTAACTATTCCTTTGGTTTATGTTTAATTCGCACGAAGAAGAAGAACAACAACTCTCTTTCAGAGTTAATGTTTCCGGTCCAAGACCCTTGATCCGAACTGTCTTGGCAACGGGTTTGGAGATAAAACATTAACTCTGTGCCCCAGCAGATAATAATAATAATACATTTTATTTGTGGGCGCCTTTCAAAGTCTCAAGGACACCTTACAGAAAATTAACAAGAGAGAAAAAACATAGTCGGAGTAAAATAAATAATAAGGACATCACCAATACACAAATTAAAGACAGAATTCGCTCCAAAGACAAAAAATCAAAAACACAATGTGAAGAGAGAGCAGCGGCAGCTAAAGCGCGCCAGCGTCCACTCTCCCTTCCGACAGCCATCTTGGACACAAACTAACATATTCACAATACACACAAAAAAATCATCCCCCCACAATGGTTACTCCTGTGGGGGAAGGCACAATGTCCAGTCCCCATCCACCAGTTCTCCCAAAGTCAGGCCTATTGAGGGCTCCGCTATTGCCTCTACGGAAGCCCGATGTTCCTGGCCGTTCTGGCCGGGTGTTGTTGCCCCGGCGTCGGGAGAGTCCTCTCAGCGGCTGGGCCACCTGGAACGGCCGCTTCCTAACTGGGGACCGCGGCTTCCGAAGCCGACAAGGCCGCGCCGGTTTGGAGCTCCCAGGCTCCCGATGTTAAAGTCGGCGCCGCCCGCTCCACTCCGCAGACCCGCAGCCCGGAGGTGTTGAACTCGGCGGTCACAGCTCACCGGAGCTCCAACGCGTCGATCCAGCGCGGCGACCCAGGCAAGGCATCGCCCGCTCCGCTCTACGATAGCGTTCCAGCGCTGAGCGCCACCGAAGCCGAGGTGCTGGGCTGTCCCCGCCAGGAAACGGCGCTCCACGCCCGCTGGTAGGCCACGAGGACGGGTCGACGGGGCAGCCCGGAGAAAAAGCTGCCTCACCGACCAGGTAGGGACCTAGAAATATTATTACCCCCTTCCCCCCACATTAAAAAGACTATCTCTCCCACAAACAGGGCACAGGACTCACTAGAACTGCAAAATAAAGTGAATTAAACGGACGGCTGCTGGTTAGCAGCCGTTCCCCGAGATGGCTCCTCCCACTCTGCTGCCCAACCTTAGTTTTAGATTTAGAGATACAGCATAGAAACAGGCCATTTGGCCCACTGAGTCCACACCGACCAGTGATCACACCAGTTCTCTCCTGCAAACAATCTTTACTGAAGCAAACTAACCTACAAACCTGCACATCTTTGAAATGTGGGAGGAAACCAGAGCGCCTGGAGGAAACCCACGCCGTCACAGGAATGGTCGCGTTTCTGAAGGTGGTCTGACAGGCACACTTATGTTAATGGAGGCGTCTGACAGATTAACACCAGAGGGGGAGAAAAACTAAACCAAATGCTGGAAAAATCGTAGCAGGTCAAGCAGCATTTATGGGAGAAGAAATGATATTCCAAAGCTTGGCCAATTCTCTCTTCATATTTCAGGGTAACGGTACCAACTCCCTTTAGAGAAAGAGATAAATTATTGGTGTGTCTTTGAAAGAAAATGGAAAGTTCAGTTCCAGTTACCAGGGCAGTCATGCAGTGTGACTAATAGGCATTGCTTTTCAGGTTAACAGGGCTCCTGCTTGGTAACGACTGCTATCTTTGGAAGGGGATGGACACAAAATGCTGGAGTAACTCAGCAGGTCCTAATTCTGATTATCAACGGGGCAAGAAAAGAAGGGAACTGTTCCCAAAGATGTAGGGTAGATAGGTGAGACTGTTCCAAAAGATAGGTAGAGTGAAGGGAAAGATACAGAGTGCAGGTTATAGTTCTCATCGTCATAGTGCAATAGTTCCAGAGACAAAGTCCAATGTCTGCAATGGGGTAGCGGTGAATCGGACAGCACCCGAACTTATGGAAGAACCACTCAAAAGCATGATAACGGGAGAGGAGTCTGAGTTGTTCGTACTTTCAAGCTTCCGTCTCTTCTGCTTGAAGAGAGCGGGGAAGAGAATGGGGTGTAGACCCACGTGCTGGAGAAACTCAGCGGGCGAGATTCAAGATTCAAGAGAGTTTATTGTCATGTGTCCCAGATAGGACAATGAAATTCGTGCTTTGCTTCAGCACAACAGAACATAGTAGGCATGAATAAATACAGAACAGATCAGTGTGACCATATACCATTGAATATATATATACATAAATAAGTAGATAAAGTGCAATTGGCTATTAATGTTCAGAGTTTTGTTTGAAGTTGTATTTAATAGCCTGATGGCTGTGGGGAAGTAGCTATTCCAGAACCTGGATGTTGCAGATTTCAGGCTCCTGTACCTTCTACCTGTTGGTAGCGGGGAGATGAGTGTGTGGCCAGGATGGTGTGGATCCTTGATGATGCTGCCAGCCTTTTTGAAGCAGCGACTGCGATAGATCCCCTCGATGGTAGGGAGGTCAGAGCCGATGATGGACTGGGCAGTGTTTACAACTTTTTGCAGTCTTTTCCGCTCTTGGGCGCTCAAGTTGCCGAACCAAGCCACGATGCAACTGGTCAGCATGCTCTCTACTGTGCACCTGTAGAGGTTCAAGAGAGTACTCCTTGATATACCGACTCTCCGTAATCTCAGGAAGTAGAGGCGCTGATGTGCTTTCTTTGTGAGGCAGCCTCTTTGGAGAGAAAGAATTGGCGTCATTTTGGGTCGAGACCCTTCTTCAGGAATCGATGACCCTTCGGGTCGAGACCCTTCTTCAGGGGTCTTTGATTATGTTTATGAGGCAGCGTGAAGTGTACACTTTAGTGCCTATCCCCACAAAGTAATTGGTGGGGGGTAGACACTAAAGGTAACACAGCAGGTCAGGCAGCATCTCTGGAGAGAAGGAATGGGTGATGTTTTGGGTTGAGACTCTTCTTCAGACTGTGGGGAGTTTGATCTGTGTGATGGACCGGGCTACATCCGCAATGCTCTGCAGTTACTTGCGTTCTCGGGCGGAGCTGTTCCCAAACCAAGCCTTGATACAACCCGCCAGTATGTTCAAGCGAATGGGAGGAGCTGAGGAAGGCTGTGGAATTTTATAAACGCGATACTTAAACCACGTCAATTAATTTGAGGATTTCACATGCACTACTGGGGACAGATGAAGTTACTGTTGTTGCTCAGGAGTAACAGCAGGAGCAGATGAAGGGCTTTATCAGAGAGCGGATCGAGGCCAGGAGCAGTTCTGGCTGTGGGTGAGTTGTGTCCCCAGTGCTGCCCCAATGAAGTCAACACTTTCAAGAGTCAGGGAGTTCACAAGGGTATGTCAGGGCACAGTTTCGTTGGGTCTGTGTTGCAGGGTTATTGATCAACAGGTCACAAGTTCAAATCCCGGCAGGAGCATTTGAGAATTTGATTTGAAAATAAAATATGGCTGTAAAAATATGGTCAGAGCGAGGAAGGAAAAAGAAATGTGTTTAAATTGTGCCTTTTGTGACCTCGGGTCACCCCGGGCCCCCAGAGAGCAGTTGATGTACACTCTGTGTGCTGTTGACTCTGTGCCGATTATGACCTGAGGATCTAGTTTGCTGCTGATGATCGGGGAATTGACAACGGTGGCATTTACTCCAATGTTTCTGTTCCAAATTGTTGAGGCGCGGCACGGTGGCGCAGCAGTAGTGTTGCTGCCTTACAGCGCCAGAGACCCATGTTCTACCCTGACCGCGAGTGCTGTCTGTACGGAGTTTGTACGTTCTCCCCGTGACCGCGTGGGTTTTCTCCGGGTGCTCCGGTTTCCTCCCACACTCCAAAGACGTGCAGGTTTATAAGCTAATTTGGCTTCGGTGAAAATAGTAAATTGTCTCTAGTGTGTGTAAAGATGTGCTAGGCAACTGGGATCGCTGGTCGGCGCTGAAGGGCCTGTTTCCGCGCTGTATAGCTAAACTAAACTAAAAGGTCTTTACGATCACCTAGAATTTTGGGTTACTGGGGTCTCTAAAAGGTGCTGCCCCCCAGCAGTGCAGAGCTCCTTCATTAGAACAAATCACAGTGCTGGAGGAACTCAGCGGACCAGGCAGCATCTGTGGAGGGAATGGACAGGCGACGTTTCGGGTTGGGATCATTCTTCAGACCCTTCAGAAGTATGAAGAAGAGTCCCGATCTAAAACATCGCCAGTCCATTCCCTCCACAGCTGCTGCCTGACCTACTGAGTTCCTCCAGCATTTGGTGCTTTGTACAAGACTCACAAGTTCACAAATTATAGTAGTAGAATTAGGCCATTCAGCCCATCGAGTCCACTCTGCCATTCAATCATGGCTAATCTCTGCCTCCTAATCCCATTTTCCTGCCTTCTCCCCAGAACCCTTGACACCCGCTCTAATCAAGAATTAAAGGTACTCCACAAAATGCGGGAGTAACAGCAAGCATCTCTGGAGAGAAGGAATGGGTGACGTTTCAGGTCGAGACCCTTCTTCAGACTAATCAAGAATTTGTCTACCTCTGCCGTAAAAATATCCACTGATTTGGGCTCCACAGCCCTCTGACTAAAGAAGCTCCTCCTCACCTCCTTTCTAAAAGCTTTGACCTCTGTTCCTGGACACTCCCACCAGTGAAAACATCCTTTCCACATCCACTCTATCAATGCCTTTCATTATTCTGTAAGTTTCAGCATCTGCAGTTTCTTGTGTCATATTCTGATAATTGAGGCTGATAATAGGGATCAGCCATTTAACCTCTCTTATCTATTCCACCAATTAATAGTATGATGCATCTTCTACCGCAGCACCATTTCCTGTACTAATATGAATCAACGCCTAGATTTCTTTAATATTTAAAAATCAGTTGATTTTTCTCTTGAACCACATGGGAGATAATGCCGAAGAATAGTAAGATTAAACGAGAACTTACCAGTTTGAAGTTTGATCTTTATTTTATGAGGAGTTACGATGAGGGAATACGTGAAGAAGGCCTGTTCAGCCGCACGTGCGTCAATCTTCAAAGCAGCGGTGTGAAATCACAGATAATAATAACAGTGACTGAAGTATGATAGTAAGATGAAAGAAGACTAGAACCACCAGATGAGCTTAACGAGGGCTGGGAGCGGAGGGCACGTATTCCCTCATCGTAACTCCTCATAAAATAAAGATCAAACTTCAAACTTGTAAGTTCTCGTTTAATCTTACTATTTTACTTCGGAGTCACGTGAGTGACTATGTGAAGATTTCAAAGCTCTGTGATTTCATGCCGTGGGAAAACAAGACTACACAACCACAACTGCCTCATTGACAAAATGAGGGAAAACATTCATAATGCATACAGTCATGACATAGATTTAAACATGCTGATGCTGTTAAATAGAAACATAGAAAATAGGTGCAGGAGTAGGCCATTCAATATGATCATGGCTGATCATCCAACTCAGTATCCTGTACCTGCCTTCTCTCCATACCCCCTGATCCCTTTAGCCACAAGGGCCACATCTAACTCCCTCTTAAATATAGCCAATGAACTGGCCTCAACTACCTTCTGCGGGAGAGAATTCCAGAGATTCACCACTCTCTGTGTGAAAAAAGTTTTCCTCATCTCGGTCCTAAAAGATTTCCCCCTTATCCTTAAACTGTGACCCCTTGTTCTGGACTTCCCCAACATCGGGAACAATCTTCCTGCATCTAGCCTGTCCAACCCCGTAAGAATTTTGTAAGTTTCTAGAAGATCCCCCCTCAATCTTCTAAATTCTAGCGAGTACAAGCCGAGTCTATCCAGTCTTTCTTCATATGAAAGTCCTGACATCCCAGGAATCAGTCTGGTGAACCTTCTCTGTACTCCCTCTATGGCAAGAATGTCTTTCCTCAGATTAGGAGACCAAAACTGTACGCAATACTCCAGGTGTGGTCTCACCAAGACCCTGTACAACTGCAGTAGAACCTCCCTGCTCCTATACTCAAATCCTTTTGCTATGAATGCTAACATACCATTCGCCTTCTTCACTGCCTGCTGCACCTGCATGCCTACTTTTAATGACTGGTGTACCATGACACCCAGGTCTCGTTGCATCTCCCCCTTTCCTAATCGGCCACCATTCAGATAATAATCTACTTTATTATTCATTAAATAACAATAGTCACATCTCTCATCCGGATGGAACCTATAACAGAACATAAAATAAATTGAGAATACCTCTGGTCTGGCAACGGGTTATTATAACATGTTTGCAATATTGTTCGTTTGACCACACTACTGATGTGGTCCAGCGGAACGTAATTAACCCTTGCTGCTGCTGTTATAGCAGCCCTGATGGAGCGAGATCCAGATCAGTATCTACTCCTGCATACCTCAACTCCGTTTTAACACCTGACAAGATCTGAGCAAATAGGTTCTTATAACGTCTTTTGTAACTAACAATCATAGTTAGCTCAGAGTCTCAAAGGCTCTTGGTGACCTTGACGTATTGTTGTATATGTGTGTCCCCACATAATGAGAAATCCCTGGGTATGTCTTGAGTTATTTTAAGACCTGACACCCCTACTGCTCTGCTTAAATTAATTATAGCATAAAATACTATGCATATATTTGCAGATGTAATCATCCTCTCCTGTCACAATAATGTAACGAGTGACCTGTTGCGCTAACCAGCGTCAGGAGGATAACTACATAATGAGGTCCGATCAAAGCTACGAATGTAGCTGGAACCCCCTGGTTCAAATAGTGTTACACAATGTCAATCTCCTATACTGCATTGTACTTGTCCTGGGAAACCTGTGTAACAGATATCCTTTACTAACTCGATATCCGAGGTGAACCCAACAACTTAGACCTCGTTAGCTGCAGTTAGTCTGATGGAAAGCCCCTTACCACAGTTAATGATCCTATAATTCCATATTGTCAAAGACCATTTAAATGAACTGCAATAACTCAGAATCTGTACCATTTTAAAATCTAACATGAGCATTAAACAAACGCTTCCCATCTCCTGAAGCAGCAAAATTCCGCTTTTTGGTACCATTCCAACACTGAGAATACATACAAAAATAGGCATGGCAAACCCAAGCCGTAAGCAGTCTATTGAGAATCTGTAGAACATATATTGATTTTATCATGCAACGGCTGATCTGTCAAGCCGCAGGCTGGACCAGCAAATTACGTTTAAATAACCATATAATGTTGCATTATTATTATTCCCGTCAAATCGGGAATCAAACTGCATAGGCCAATTCCATAGCTGGAACCTAAAGCGACTCTTGATGACTCTATTCCAAGACCCGACTCATAAAGCAAATTTGAAGGAAGACATAAAAGACCATTCCTCATGCTTGTAACGAGAACGTATCTTTCGCCACTGTTATGCCACACATTTTGCTACCTTTAATTAGCATGAAAACAATATATCTATATTCGGTGTTGCATTAAATCAGAATTTCATAAATACTGCGTGGTCCAACACCCATTCTGTGTTGTCATTGATCTGTACTTAATGATACTCCAGTGGCAAATTAGATTATGTACCTTTTACAGGATCTTTTCCCTGATTGCACCCTCGTGCTTATCATATGCCACATCTTAGTGTATCAACATGAAGTTGAGCATGCCCTTATGCATATTCACTCAATCACTCTTTAACCCATAATGGACTTAGGGTCTATAGATAGTTGATACCAATACTGAAGAGTTAATAACTCATTGCAAATCTCCTGCACCTCAACTAGAGATGACATTCGCATGTTCCCACCTTAAGCCATAGCATCTTTTTTGCAATATAATGACATATTTATTGATCAACTACTGGAGCAATGCTGAATACCGTTGGTCCATCATAGTGGCTTTATTAGCTTCAGCTGGCAATAGCAATTTGTATTATCAATTATCTTCATGACCCTTATTGTTTGTCATTAAGCATGCTGTCAGTTCTCCCAAATGCACAGCTGCATCACATCTATTACATTGTCAGTTAGTCTAATGAATAGGAACTCCTTTATAACCACAAGGCTGTTCCAGGTTTCTATTGATTGCAATCTATTGCCCAGGGCAGAGTCACATGACAACTATCCATTTGATAACAACCTAATATACTGGATAGGGGAAACCAATTCCTCAATTAGCTTGAAACTGAGTGGATTTTAGTCAAATACAGCATCAAAATATAATCCAGACAATACATCACATTTGTTTTTGAACTCTGAGTAGTCCTTTGAATGATTTATTGTTATCATACTGTTTAACTTGCCTCATCATAACAATGCCTTCAAACATCTCTGATGATCATTGTACATGGAAAAACCCCTAGGAAATCAGTTTGATCACCCTTCTTTCCTAATGAACAGGCCACACCTGCCATAATTTAGAGTCTGCGCTGACAATAACTCTGGCCCGGTTCTGATAATTCTCACATGTCCTGTTTCCATGCTGTAATTGTTATATGGTTATATGTTCCAAGACAACTCTTGCCATAATTCTGACCTTGCCTTGAAAGACAATTCCCCATATCTCCGAGCCTGTCTCGAAGGCAACCTGGCTAAAAATACTGGACCTGGCTCAACACTCTTCTGGCCAAATTCCAACCTTCTTGGGATACTAGTATTGTCCAGTTACCTGGTTAAAATGCCTCTGAGTAGATGACAATGTCTCAGTTATTTGTGTGTTGCCCAACCAATTGTAAATCTTACCAACTTGTTCGTGGTCACTTAGTTGTAGATTAACTCTGGTCAGCTTAATGCTGCTACCAGCTTCAGTGAACCGTTTCCTGCCGATGAAGCCGTGGGGTGCGTCTTCCCCCTAAACTATGTGCTTCGCCCTTCAGGTTTTGCCTGTGGAATATGTCTCACCTGAATAGAATATTCAGCGGGTGGCTCTAACTCCCCTGATAGCGGTGCTCACTGCATTGTTGTAATGGCAACCTTGCTGCTAGAATCGTACCTCTGACATGTGCCCTTCATTCCTTGAGGTATGCTCCATGCTATACCCTCAGCCTCGGCATCAGATTACACTGACCTGGCATGTTCTCCTCTTCCATAAGGGAGACATTAAGCAGCCCTACTACAAGGCGCTGCTGGCATGACCTCTCCAACAGGTCCACCCTTCAGGGTCAGAAAATGCCCTGGTAAGCTCACCTCCTCCATGAGGGAGACATAATTGCAGCCCTTCTCCAGGTGCTGCTGCCATACATTTAAACAGCCCGATATAAGGCGCTGCTGACACGGCTTAGAGCAATAGGTCGGCACTGCCATATATTCGGCATCCCTATTATGTAGCCCTGTTACAAGGCGCTGCTGGCAAGGCTCTCCCATCTGCCCAACACTGCCATACCTCCTGATGTTAGGGTGTATCTATCTTGAGCCTCCTCTCAATAAGGCTCCATCCTGGCCAACTTCCACATTATTTATTTTTACCGGAAAGGA
Organism: Amblyraja radiata; assembly: GCF_010909765.2. Classification (NCBI taxonomy): domain Eukaryota; kingdom Metazoa; phylum Chordata; class Chondrichthyes; order Rajiformes; family Rajidae; genus Amblyraja; species Amblyraja radiata. The sequence goes on along the minus strand of NC_045965.1, from coordinate 62,227,046 downwards.
ACCCTCCCGGCACCAGGACTGACCACTTGGGTCGATTTACCCCATATCTTGGGGACCTCTGTGGTCTGGGCACCGCATTGCTGGTAGATTTCCCCTCCCCCGGGAATCCCAGCACCCTTATATATTACCGGAGGAAAACCCCTACCGGCCCCAGGGCTGACCGTTCCAGTCCGTTTAACCCCTTACCTGGGGATCCCTGCGGTCTGCAAGCCGCATAATTACTGGATTCCACTACCCGGGAACCCCAGCCTCTATATGGATATCGGGGAAACCTCCCAACACCCGGCATATATATTTTTTCTCCCGTCTCCTGGAGGTCCCCTCCACGGGAACCCCAGCATAAATATTTATCTTGGAGGAAAAACCCACCCAGACTCCTGATCTACTGGAGGTCCGCTCCACAGGAACCCCAGCATTAACATACATATCTTGGAGGGAAAACCACTCCCGGCACCCGGCCTGCTGGCGGTCCCCTCCACGGAAACCTCAGCATTAACATTCATATCGGAGGGAAACACCACTCCCAGCCCCCGGCCTGCTGGCGGTCCCCTCCACGGGAACCCCAGCTTAAATATTCATATTAAATCTCCCGCTCTACTGGCGGTCCCAATCATCTCAGAGGGAAATGCCCTCTCGCACCCGGCCTACTGGAGGTCCCTTCCCTGGGGACCCCAGCGTTTCTGTGCCTATCGGAGGGAACCCCTCCCGGCACCCGGAGCGCCTGTAAGCCACTGACCACCCGTCAGCGACCGACTTCGTGAAACCCGACAACCCAGCTACCCGTGCTTGGCGGCAAGAACCGGAGTTTCCCCACAGCCTGGTTCCCTCGTAGGGCCTCACGAATCCACCGACAGAAAACCTCTGGAACTAGAGGTTCCTGCAGGGAATAAACAGGTAAGAAAAACCAGCTTACCTGAAGTTTAAACTTACCAGGCTGGAGGAACTCCTGCTCCCCAACCGGTCGCCTGCACCAATCTGACGTAATGACGCACGTGCGGCTGAACGGGCCTTCTTCACGTAGTCACTCACGTGACTCCGAAGTAAAATCATTGTCCTCTGGATGGAGAAATTTCATCTCTATCCTATGTGGCAGATATTTATTTTGAGGTCACAAAGTGGTGGAGTAACTCAGCAGGTCAGGCAGCAACTCTGGAGAACATGGGAAGATGATGTTTCGGGTCGAGACCCTCCTTCAGACTGATTGTAATGAGGGAGAGGGGAGAGGCAGGACAAAGAGCTGCAGGTGATAGGTAGGACATGAGAGGAAGAAGGGCCTCGGCCCGAAACGTCACCCATTCCTTATCTCCAGAGATGCAGCTTGACCCGCTGAGTTGCTCCAGCATTTCATGTTTATCTTCGGTGTAAAACCAGCATCTGCAGTTCCTTCCTACACATGTGCGGGGGGCGGGGGTGTTGATAGGTTGGAACAAAGGCCAGAGATAAAAGCATAAAGGGCCTGTCCCACCTGGGCCGTCACTTACGCGACAGGTCGGTAGTGATGGTCGCGCGTTGGTCCCGCGAGAGTCGCTTACGTCATCATGCGCCCGCACAGCCGTCTGGAGCACGTGATGTCATTTGAAGACGGACACAAAATGCAGGAGTAACTCAGCGGGACCGGCAGCGTCTCTGGAGAGAAGCATTGGATGATGTTTCGTGTCGAGACTCTTCTTCAGTCTGAAAGAAGGGTCTTGACCCGAAACGTCATCCATTCCTTCTCTCCAGAGACGCTGCCGGTCCCATGGAGTTACTCCTGCATTTTGTGTCTATATTTAATTTTGTTGGCCCCACTCGGGGAGTAGAAGTGGGGGCGGATCCGGATCCGCAACGACCGTGAGCCCCAGGCAGAGTTTGACGATTGTTTGCCTGCTTCTGCTGCTGTTGGAGGTGAGAGGTTGCGTCGCGCCAGGGTCTTGGGCCTGTCCCACTTTGGCCGTCAGTCGCGCGACAGGCCTGTGGCGCGCGAAGATTTCGTTCAGGATGAAGTCCACACTCCTCCACGCCACTCCACACCACTCCATGCGCCCGTCCCCGTGCCCCCCACACGCTACCCACGCGCTACTCACACGCTAGCAGGTCGCGTAAATGGCGCGTGAAAGACAGCCAAGTGATCAGAATTGAAGAGTTACGTATTGTGAAGCGCGAGTGAGGAAAGTAGCTGGGGGACGGGGAGAAATAGGGGCGAGTCCGACATACCTACTTTGTTCAGCCCTGTGAGAATTTTTGGAAGTTACTAAGAGATCACGTCTCATTCGTCAAACATCTCGCTTCCCAGTAATCTATCTGATTAAACCTTTGCCACACTTCTTTTGCAAATATATTTCCCCCTGTGTTGGGAGACCAGCACTAGACGTAGTGCTCCAGGACAGTGCTTCTTAAACTGGTGAATGGTTCACCCAAGGGCGAATTACATTATTTTGCGAAGAATGAAACTAGAGGGGTGATTGAAGGGTGAATGATGATCCATGGTTTATTCAGCTAGTTTTCCAAGAAAAAAACTGCAGACCCCAGTGTTTAGACCAGGGGTCGGCAACCTACGCCCCCGGGGCCGAATGCGGTCCGTAACCCGAAATCATCCGGCCCGCAGGTGGAGTTTTTTCCCCCGTAATCATCCGGCCCGCAAAGCGCGGCCGAGCGCCGAGCGCCGAGCTCTGGCTGTAACGCATCCTGCGCAAAGCCACCAGCACGGCAGCGCACCTTCTGTGAACACGTTTAAGAAAGAACTGCTGAAGCTGGAAAAATTAAAGGTAGACAAATATGCAGTAGAATCTCAGCGGGTGAGACATGCAAGGATTGCATGAGGCTGCCTCACCCGCTGAGTTTCCCCAACATTTTTGTTGACCTGTGAACACATGATGCCTGCCATCCGGGGTGGGTCTTTTATCATTCTAATAGAATGATTTTCCAACTCCAGTGGTAATTTATTTTTTACTCCTAGTTTTCTTGACATGTTTTTAGGATGTTCAAAAAGTTGAATAAAATAAACACTTAAGAAATGAGTTAATTTATGTTTTTTGCTCATGTGACAAAGAAAATGACATATAAAATTGTGCACAAGGGAGAATAAGACAAAAATGACCAAAAAACATAAGAAAGTGTAGTCGAGGGTGAATGAAATTTTGTGATAAAGTCTCAAGGGTGAATGACACTGAAATAGCTGAAGAAGCACTGCTGTAGGATCATGTATAATTGGAGCAAGCAGTCTTTACTTTACAGTTGTCAGATCTCTCTTCAATAAAGGTATTGCAAAAGTATTCATACCCCTTGAACTTTTCCACATTTTGTCACGTTACAACCACAAACGTAAATGTATTTTATTGGGATTTGATGTGATAGACCAACACAAAGTGGTGCATAATTGTGAAGTGGAAGGTAAATGATACATGGTTTTCAAATTTTTTTACAAATAAAAAACTGAAAAGTGTGGCGTGCAAAAGTATTCAGCCCCCCTGAGTCAATACTTTGTAGAACCACCTTTCGCTGCAATTACAGCTGCAAGTCTTTTGGGGTATGTCTCTACCAGCTTTGCACATCTAGAGACTGAAATTTTTGCCCATTCTTCTTTGCAAAATAGCTCAAGCTCAGTCAGATTGGATGGAGAGTGTCTGTGAACAGCAATTTTCAAGTCTTGCCAGAGATTTTCAATTGGATTTAGGTCTGGACTTTGACTGGGCCATTCTAACACATGAATATGCTTTGATCTAAACCATTCCATTGTAGCTCTGGCTGTATGTTTAGGGTCATTGTCCAGCTGGAAGGTGAACCTCCGCCCCAGTCTCAGTCTTTCGCAGACTCTAACAGGTTTTCTTCCAAGATTGCCCTGTATTTGGCTCCATCCATCTTCCCATCAACTCTGACCAGCTTCCCTGTCCCTGCTGAAGAAAAGCATCCCCACAGCATGATGCTGCCACCACTATGTTTCACAGTGGGGATGGTGTGTTCAGGGTGATGTGCAGTGTTAGTTTTCCGCCACACATAGCGTTTTGCATTTAGGCCAAAAACTTCAATTTTGGTCTCATCTGACCAGAGCACCTTCCTCCACATGTTTGCTGTGTCCCCCACATGGCTTGTGGCAAACTGCAAACGGGACTTCTTATGGCTTTTTTTCAACAATGGCTTTCTTCTTGCCACTCTTCCATAAAGGCCCGATTTGTGGAGTGCACGACTAATAGTTGTCCTGTGGACAGATTCTCCCACCTGAGCTGTGGATCTCTGCAGCTCCTCCAGAGTTACCATGGGCCTCTTGGCTGCCTCTCTGATCAATGCTCTCCTTGCCCGGCCTGTCAGTTTAGGTGGACGGCCATGTCTTGGTAGGTTTGCAGTTGTGCCATACTCTTTCCATTTTCAGATGATGGATTGAACAGTGCTCCGTGAGATGTTCAAAGCTTGGGATATTTTTTTGTAACCTAACCCTGCTTTAAACTTCTCCACAACTTTATCCCTGACCTGGCTGGTGTGTCCCTTGGGCTTCATGATGCTGTTTGTTCACTAATGTTCTCTAACAAACCTCAGGCCTTCACAGAACAGCTGTATTTATACTGAGATTAGATTACACACAAGTGGACTCTATTTACTAATTAGGTGACTTCTGAAGGCAATTGGTTGCACTGGATTTTATTTAGGGGTATCAGAGTAAAGGGGGCTGAATACTTTTGCACGCCACACTTTTCAGTTTTTTATTTGTAAAAAAATTTGAAAACCATGTATCATTTTGCTTCCACTTCACAATTATGCGCCACTTTGTGTTGGTCTATCACATAAAATCCCAATAAAATACATTTACGTTTGTGGTTGTAACGTGACAAAATGTGGAAAAGTTCAAGGGGTATGAATACTTTTGCAAGCCATTGTATACCGGGTAAATTAACCTACAAACCTGTACATCTTTGGAGTGTGAGAGAAAACCGAAGATCTCGGAGAAAACCCACGCAGGTCACGGGGAGAACGTACAAACCCCGTACAGAAAGCACCTGTAGTTGGGGTGGAAGCCGGCTCTCTGGCGCTGAAAGTGCTGTAAGGCAGCAACTCTACCGCTGCGCCACCGTGCTGCCCGTTAGGTTACATCCCATGGGATCCAACAACACACGGTGGGCGGCACGGTGGCGCAGCGGTAGAGTTGCTGCCTTACAGCGCCAGAGACCCGGGTTTTGCAAGCCACTGTATGGTTCTCCATTCTATATGCTTGCCTTTCCTTAGAGCTGCATTGAAGTGTAAATGTGACACTAGAGCTACTGGATTGTTGCAAAGTGGATCACCAGTCCTTCAGAGAAGAAGCCTGCCGCTCTTATAGACAATAGACAATAGGTGCAGGAGTAGGCCATTCGGCCCTTCGAGCCAGCACCGCCATTCAATGTGATCATGGCTGATCATCCCCAATCAGTACCCCGTTCCTGCCTTCTCCCCATATCCCCCGACTCTGCTATTTTTAAGAGCCCTATCTAGCTCTCCCTTGAAAGCATCCAGAGAACCGGCCTCCACCGCCCTCTGAGGCAGAGAATTCGACAAGATTCTCTTTGTGAAAAAGTGTTTCCTCATCTCCGTTCTAAAGTTGCGGGGTTGAGGAAGACCTGGAGCAGGGCCTTGCATCGCCCGGCGAGGCTTTAATGGCCGCGGGACTTACTTACCATCGCCCACCGGGGGCTTTGACTGACATCGGGAGGAGAATGGGGAGAGCAGGGGAGAGATAAGACTTTGCCTTCCATCACAGCGAGGAGGAGATTCACTGTGATGGATGTTTGTGTAAATTGTGTTGTGTCTTGGTTCTTCTTCTTGTTTGTATGACTGCAGAAACCAAATTTCGTTTGAACCTCAATGAGGTTCAAATGACAACAAATAAATTGTACCATTGTATTGTAAATGGCTTACCCCTTATTCTTAAACAGTGGCCCCTGGTTCTGTTGTGCTTTGAAGTGGCTTTCACTGGCAGGCAACTCAGCAACCAAAGATGGGTCGGCACGGTGGCGCAGCGGTAGAGTTGCTGCCTCACGGCACCAGAGACCCGGGTTCAATCCCGACTACGGGTGCTGTCTGTGCGGCGTTTGTACCTCCTCCCCGTGACCTGCGTGGGTTTTCTCCGAGGGCTCCGGTTTCCTCCCACACTCCAACGACGTGCCAGTTTGCTGGCTAATTGGCTGCGTAGACGTGTAAATTGTCCCGAGTGTGTAGGATAATGTTAGTGTGCGCGGATCGCAGGTCGGAGGGCCCGTTTCCGCGCTGCATCTCGAAACTAAACTAAAAGATGGTTAAGCAATGGTGCTGAGAGTCTGCAGGTAGTTGAGGCTTTGTAGGCTGCTCCTTGTTTTGATTCATGAAATCTGAACAGAATTGATTAGAGAACTGGGCTGGATTCCTGTTGTCAAAGTCACTTTTGATTTATTTCTTATGAGCAACGAGACCAAGACCTGCTGAGCAAACAAATCAGACACTTTCATGTTCCTGCAAGTGTGGAGCGGGCACATGGGGAGAGGAATTGAAAGAAGACGCGGTTTGAGAAGCATGTTAATCAGTGATCTCCTTCCGAGCTGGCTAAAGTTGATTTTGTCGCTGAGAATGGCATGCAGCGCGCAGCACAGGAACGAGCTAATTGACACAAGGTTTTGGGGCCACACAGTGGTGAAGCTAGTGGAGCCATGTGGCCGACAGTGCCAATGACCCAGGTCCACTCCCGAGTTGTCTGGAAAGCTGGATATGCCCAGAAGATGAGGTATTGCAATCGCAGTGCAGACAATGGTTCAATGATACTTTGTAGTCTTCTTCTTGCGTATGGCGTGCACAGCCTAAAGTTGTAGGACAACTTGTTCTATTTGATCTTATTTGATTGTGCACGCCAGGTTGATTGCATTCGTCAAAACAGGGCGGACCACGTGAAGGTTGCAATCTCCCACCCCAACCAGGTATCGTGAAATAGACAATAGATAATAGGTGCAGGAGTAGGCCATTCGGCCCTTTCAGCCAGCACCGTCATTCAATGTGATCATGGCTGATCATCCCCAATCAGTTCCCCCGTTCCTGCCTTCTCCCCATATCCCCTGACTCCGCTAACTTTAAGAGCCCTACCTAGCTCTCCTTGAAAATATCTAGAGAACCGGCCTCCACCGCCCTCTGAGGCAGAGAATTCCACAGATTCACAACTCTCTATGTGAAAATGTGTTTCCTCATCTCCGTTCTAAATGCCTCACCTTTTATTCTTAAACTGTGGCCCCTGGTTCTGGACTCCCCCAACATCGGGAACATGTTTCCCGCCTCTAGCGGGTCCGAACCCTTAATAATCTTATATGTTTCAATAAGATTATTAAGATTTCCATTCTCTCAGCACATGACAGTCCCGCCATCCCGGGAATGAACCTTGTAAACCTACGCTGCACTCCCTCAATAGCAAGAATGTCCTTCCACAAATTCCACAAAGAGTAAAGAAGCACAGAGGTCAGTTCCACAATTAACCTGGTGAACCCACGCTGCACACCCTCAATAGCAAGAATACATGATCCATCTAATCAAACCTTTGGTCATTTCCCTCTGTCAAATTTGTGTAGCAATACGGACAATGATTACATTAAAAGCAATGTATAATTGGATTTTGTTATTGTGGTGATATCACTGCATAAATCTGTGATCGTTTCCATCAGCCTTAATATCATTAAAGTCGTTTTGTGCTCCAGACGGTTTTCATTTCCCACGCGCTAATGAGCTTTAAATAACCCAGACCATCACACAAACCAACCTCTCTTGCCTCGACAAGGCCAGCTGCATAATCAAGGACAAGTCGCACCCCGGCCACTCCCATGGGGAAAATGGTATAGAAGTGTGAAAACGCACACCTCCAGATTCAGTAACAGTTTCTTCCCAGCTGTTATCAAGCAACCTACCACAGCCAGAGAGCGGTCCTGAACTACTATCTACCTCATTGGTGACCCTCAGACTAGACTATCCTTGATCGGACTTTGCTGGCTTTACCTTGCACTAAACGTTATTCCCTTATCATGTATCTGTACACTGTGAATGGCTCGATTGTAATCATGTATTGTCTTTCCACTGACTGGATAGCACGCAACAAAAGCATTTTCACAGTACCTCGGTACACGTGACAATAAACTAAACTGAACTGAACTAATACAAAACAGTCATGGAGAGAGGCACTGCAAAAATTGGACTGCTTTGTGGAAAGGTTGGTGAACGAGCCCAGCCATTGCAAGCCGCAAGTCAACACTCGCTGTTCGAACAGATAGCATCGTACTCATTGGAGTCCAATCGAGTCTGGAGGGAGCTGCCTGCGACATGTAGTCTGACCACATTCGACAGGAGATTGCTTTTTTAAAACACCGTCGAGGGGAGCAGAATGTGTTTTTTCACCCCCTTAAATGTATTTTAAATCCTGCTGTGGGATTGAAATGTAACTTCATCTCCAATTATACAGCAGCAGGCAGCCACCAGCTATCACAGCCGCGACTCACACTTGTGGAAATTGTGCATACATATAAATGCATGTACGTTGAGGGTGAGAGGAAAGGAAGCCAGAAGTCGTTGCCCATTAACATTCCCTCAGGATACTCACTCTCCAACAGTAATTATATTTATGCGTCAGTTGCGTTTAAAATCTTCCAATTAACATGCCAGGCCATTGTTCCGGAGGCTTTGCACTTTTCACTATCCACTTTGTTCGATCAATCATGCTATTTATTAGCCGCAGATGTGAGCCCCCCCCCCCCCCCAATAGATGGCACCGAACCTCACGGACAAATTGCATCCACTCTCAGCCATTTTACTGCCGAGCATCTTCACGAGGTGCGGCCCAACCCCACTCTAATCGCCGATCCTTTCACACAATCCCCCGTCTCGCCACAGATGATGGAGCCTAATGCCCCTGTCCCACTTAGGAAACCTGAACGGAAACCTCTGGAGACTTTGCGCCCCACCCAAGGTTTCCGTGCGGTTCCCGGAGGTTTTTGTCAGTCTCCCTACCTGCTTCCACTACCTGCAACCTCCGGCAACCACCTGCAACCTCCGGCAACCACCTTCAACTAGCATCGCAACCAGCTTCGACTAAAAAAATTACCGATTTTTAAAACGGCAACCTATTTTTAGTTGCGGCCGGTTTTGAATTTTTTGAAATAATCGCCGGAACATAGAAGAAGCGGAAACCACTTTCGACCATTTGGGAGACTGACAAAAACCTCCGGGAACCGCACGGAAACCTTGGGTGGGGCGCAAAGTCTCCAGAGGTTTCCGTTCAGGTTTCCTAAGTGGGACAGGGGCATTACCATTCTCGGCATCAGAGACGGTGCCAGGCTGATTTTCGATGAAAGTATTGTTTCAGTTTTGTTCATTGTCACGTGCGCTGAGGTAATCGAGCCGTCCGTGGCGTACGGATACACGATAAAGGGAACAACATGAATAATGTTTAGTGCAAGATAAAGCCAGTAAAGTCCGAATGAAGATAGTCCGAGGGTCTCCAATGAGGTAGATCGCGGCCGAGGGCCACTCCCGAGTTGTTAGTAAGATGGTCCCTGAAACTGTCCCTGAATCTGGAGATAAGACACAAAAAAGCTGGAGTAACTCAGTGGGGCAGGCAGCGTCTCTGGAGAGAAGGAATGGGTGACGTTTCGGGTCGAGACTCTTCTTCAGACGGATCTGGAGGTGTGCGTTTCACTGAGGTACAGCGAAAATCTTTTGTTGCGTGCTAACCGGTCAGCGGAAAGACAATAGATTATTACAATCGAACCTTCCACAATGTACAGATACATGATAAAGAGAATTACGTGAATAGCGTTTAGTACAAGGTAAAGCCAGTAAAGTCCAATCTAAGAGTCCGGGGGTCTCCAATGAGGTACGTAGTAGTCTCCGTGGATTGTCACCTTGTCGTGGTGGAGAAGCTTGTGTGGACCTGAGGTCCTGAGAGCGATGTGGTCTGGAGCTATGCTCCTGGTAGGGCCACCTATGGCGGTAAGGTCAAGGGGGGAGGTCTCTGTCAAAGAGCAATCCAACCTAGACCTCAACGGTGGAACAGGCGGAGGACGATGGATGACGTTAGTGGAGCGTCACAACGGCTGGGAAGGCGGATGGATGAAGGCTGCAGCAGAAAAGGGTCTCCGGTCGTCTTGGACTCCATGCCACTGGATCCTGACCCAGATCTGTCAAGGACCGTGGGGTGGCTGTCTGTGCACCAGTCTCCCCACGTTAAACAAAGTAACGCACAGGCGTCCTCCATGAGAGGACAGTCATACTGGTTTCGAGTGACCGACGATGATGACATAGCAGTAGTTCAGGACTGCTCTCTGGTTGTGATAGGATGGTTCAGTTGCCTGATAACACCTGGGAAGAAACTGTCCCTGAATCTGGAGTTTTTCGCCGGACTCGCAGGAGTCGGACACGAGTTGTGTGCACTAGACCTGTTTATTCTCTCGCATACAGCTCCCTACTCCTTGAAGGTCGCGGGCGTTGCCCAGCCTTAAATACCAACTCAGGTACCGACCCCGTGACTAGCGCCTTCCACACCAAGACGCCGCCCTCCAGAGCCGAGGGTTCGTTGTGCCCTTGGGTTGCCACCAGGGGCAGCCACAAGGTGTGCGTTTCACCATGATGCCGTGAAAAGCTTTTGTTGCGTGCTAACCGCTCTGTGGAAAGACGATATACATTACAATTGAGTCATCCACAGTGCACAGATATATGATAAAGGAATAACGTTTAGTGCAAGACAAGGTCCAGTGAAGTCCGATTAAAGATAGCCCGAGGTAGTTTGTAGCTTTGCACTGCTCGCTACTTGTTGATAAGTTTGGTCTCGTGATCGTCTCTCTAGTGGGAGCAACCCAGGTGAGAATGTTCCAACCCAGGTCAGAGATTGTCTCACTGGGCCAAGACTGTGAGTTCGGGTGAGGCTGCGAAATATCCTCAAGGTACGCCTACTTTGAGGAAGTTCTCCTCCTCTCTCCGACGGCAGTTCCGGGGAGACCCTCTCTCACTGCTCCCCCCCTCTGCGACCTCCAGCTCCCTCCCAAAGGCTTTTCATCCTCTACACCGAGGAGACGGCTTTATCGCACGGAGAACAGACAACCTGGAGTTGATGGATGCACAGTGGAATCATCAGGCAGTGAATGGACTCAGATAACCATCATGCTGATCAGGACAAACAGAACTGAAGCCTTGAGAGACTGCTGAGATAAGGTGCAGGGATGGAAGACGAGATATCACCCGCAGACACACATCGAGATAACTAAGACATAACTCATTCGCCAGGAGCAACCCTTTTGTGCACAATTCTGCGGCAATAATGTACACAGATGTGAATGGTATCAGGCCCGATTGAGGGGTTGTTAATACTCAAGGAAGAAAGGTAGACATTGTAGGCAGGCATGTGTGTTTACCAAACCAGTCTTTTCCTTAGGGGCAGCACGGTGGTGCGGTGGTTGCCTAACAGTGTCAGAGACCCGGGTTCGATCCTGACTACGGGTGCTGTCTGTACACAGCTTGTACATTCTCCCTGTTTCCACGCTGTATCTCTGGACTAAACTAAACTAAAGGGTTCGCCTCTGTCATCTCCTTCAGTCACGGACAACTGCAAGAACTGCGCTGTCTGCCAATTCCGGTTTCTCGAGCATTTGCCATCTTATTAGTGACTGTGTCTTCAGTTGCTAGCCCCGGAGCCCTGCACATACCTTTGTTTCTCTCTCTGCTTTTTTCCCCACACTCTCTTTACTGCTTTGATGTTTTGAGCCTCTGCTCAGCCAGAACAGCCAAGTTGATGATCCGTCTCATATCGCGGTTCCATTAATTCCACAAAATATCCAGCCATTGCCGTGTGTAATGAACACTGCACAGGCTGAGTGAGGGACCAGAGAGTATTCCCGAGATGCTACTGAAGACTTTACTCTGAGAAGTGGTTGTGTTACTAAACCAAGCTGTTCCAGTACAGCTACAGTCGTATTTCCTTTGCCAGACAATGTGAAATAACACCAGGCACATACTCCCTATTAAAAGCGGACAAATCCTGTCTAAATGAACACTGTTCGATCAGTCCATTCATGTTCATCAGCCTTCTTCTTCTTTCGTGTCCATCTTCCATGTTTCAAATGTTGACATCGCTGTCATCGTCCGCTTTAAAAAGGACGCAAGCTTCCGGCGACAATCAGTGGGAGCCGTCACTTGTTGCAGTAGATTATGGTGGTAGCAGAATTAGTTCGGGATACTTCCAGTTTACAGCTATCCATGTACCTGTCTAACTGTTTCTTAAACGTTGGGATAGTCCCAGCCTCAACTACCTCCTCTGGCAGATTGTTCCATACACTCACCACCCTTTGTGTGAAAAAGTTACCACTCAGATTCCTATTAAATCTTTTCCCATTCAACTTGAACCTATGTCCTCTGGTCCTCGATTTGCCTACTCTGGGCAAGAGATTCTGTGCATCTTCCCGATCTATTCCTCTCAGGATTTTATACACCTCAATAAGATCCCCCCCTCATCCCCCTGCGCTCCATGGAATAGAGACCCAGTCTACTCAACCTCTCCCTATAGCTCACACCCTCTAGTCCTGGCAACATCCTCATAAATCTTCTCTGAACCCTTTCAAGCTTGGCAATATCTTTCCTACAAATGGTGCCTAGAACTGAACACAATGTTCTAAATGCGGTCTCACCAACGTCTTATACAACTGCAACATAACCTCCCAACTTCTATACTCAATACTCTGACTGATGAAGGCCAATGTGCCAAAAGCCTTTTTGACCACCTTATCTACCTGCGACTCGACCTTCAAGGAACCATGCACCTGTACTCCTAGATCCCTCTGCTCTATAATAATATAATATATAATATAATATAATATATAATACATCACTCCCCAGAGGCCTACCATTTACTGTATAGGTCCTGCCCTTGTTAGACGTCCCAAAATGCAACACCTCACATTTCTCCGTATTGAATTCCGTCAACTATTCCTTAGTCCTCCTGGCCACTCGATCCAGATCCTGCTACAATCTTTCACAACCATCTTCACTATCTGCAAAACCACCTACTTTTGTACAATTTTTCCCATTTTTGTATTTATTTTCTATGAGAAGGAATGCTGTGATTTAAAAGTTAGAACTCCACTATTTCCTCAAGGACAATTGGAAATGAGCAAGAAATGCTGCCCGTGATGAGATGCTCGTCCCAAAATTGATAAATAAGATTATGCAGGAGCTTTGATGACAAAGATGCTATGTGAGTACACGTTGTTGTCTCACTATTTTTCATGTGCATGGCAGTCTTCCTCAGGTCCACCTAGGGAAATCTATCTCTAAAATGTGTTTACACTTTCCCCAGAGTTGCCAGAGTAAGTCTTCACACAGCAAATAGTTCCCTCGAACAGCTGTATGAAACCATAATCCCTGCAGAGAAATCAAAACACTGCACTTGCTAGAAAGCCGAAGGAAAGGCAAGAATATTCAGTAGACCAGTTGCATTTCATTTTAGACGTACAGCGCGGAAACAGCCTGCTGAATCCGAGCCGACCAGCGATCCCTGTAGGCTGGTTCGATCATACAGACGAGGGACGATTTACCAAAGCCAACTCCCCTACAAACCTGCACGTCCTTGGAGTGTGGGAGGAAACCAGAGCACCCGGAGAAAACCCACGCGGTCACGGGGAGAAGGTACAAACTCCGTACGGACAGCGCCCGTAGTCAAGATCGATCCCGGGTGTCTGGAGCTGTTTGGACATTCTCCCCGTGGCAGTGGGCCTTTTTCCCCGGTGCTCCTGTTTACATCCACACTCCAAAGACGTGCAGGTTGGTAGTTTAATTGGCTTCTGTGACAGTGTTTGATATTTTCATCCTGGGGTTCCGATTGTCGACCGTTTCGACCGTATTTAGCTTAGTTTAGAGATGGAAATCGTACAAAACTCCGTACAGACAAGCAGCCGCAGCCAGGGTTGAACCCGGCTCTCTGGCGCTGCAAGGCAGTAACTCTACCGCTGCGCCTCCATCTCGAGCTGCTGGGTGTTTGAAGCATTCTCTGCTGTTAATTCCGTTTTCCAGCATCTGCAGTTTTTAATGGCGCCGCTGTTTTCTCTTGCAGAAGCCGAAGAGGAAGGACTGGCATCCTCCAGACGGATTCATCCTTGGTCTCTGGACCCTCATCCTCCTGGTCTTCTTCAAGAGCTACGGCTTGAAGCACCTCAAGCATGTATTCTGAGAGGCACTACTGAGCTGTCAACGAGAGACACATTCCTTGGTGCACTGATGCTGTAAACTATTTCTCACTCATTCTTGTGGAGTTTTTATTTAGTTTAGAAATTACCGCCCTGGAAACAGGTCCTTCAGTCCCACCGAGACCAGACCGACCCTCGTTCACCCGTTCACACTCCTTTCCACGTTACCCCATTTTCCTCATCCGCCCCCAACACCCTAGCGGCAATTCACAGAGGCAATCTTAACCTCCAAACCCTGCACGTCTTTGGGAAGTGGGAGGAAACCGGAGCACCCGGAGAAAACCCACGCGGTCACAGGGAGAAGGTGCAAACTCTGCACCGACAGCACCCGAGGTCGGGACCCTAGCGCTGTGAGGTCAGGACCCTAGCGCTGTGAGGTCAGGACCCTAGCGCTGTAAGGTCGGGACCCTAGCGCTGTGAGGTCAGGATCCTAGCGCTGTGAGGTCAGGACCCTAGCGCTGTGAGGTCAGGACCCTAGCGCTGTGAGGTCAGGACCCTAGCGCTGTGAGGTCAGGATCCTAGCGCTGTCAGGTCAGGACCCTAGCGCTGTGAGGTCAGGACCCTAGCGCTGCGCCACCCTGACGTCCTCATCCCGATTTGTTTGCTGTTTATGAGTGTTTATGAAAGATGAAGGGAATGGTGGGTCTGAAGTTGCACTTGCTCGTCACATTTAAAGTCGGGGCAAAGGCAAAGATGGCATGTGGATAGGTTCAGAGCTCCTGCTTGAATTAGGGGACACAGCCAACCGTCTCCCATAATTCAGGGGGCGAAGATAGACACAGAATGCCGGAGTAACTCAGCGGGACAGGCAGTTGGGGGCGAGTCTGCATTAGACAATAGACAATAGGTGCAAGAGTCCCCTCGAGCCAGCACCGCCATTCAATGTGATCATGGCTGATCATCCACAATCAGTACCCCGTTCCTGCCTTCTCCCCATATCCCCTGACTCCGCTATCTTTAAGAGCCCTAGCTAGCTCTCTCTTGAAAGTATCCAGAGAACCTGCCTCCACCGCCCATGAGGTAGAGAATTCCACAGACTCGCAACTCTCTGTGTGAAAAAGGTTTTACTCATCTCCGTTCTAAATACCCCTTATTCTTAAACTGTGGCCCCTGGTTTTGGACTTCCCCAACATCGGGAACATGTTTCCTGCCTCTAGCGTGTCCAAACCCTTAATAATCTTATATGTTTGAATGAGATATCCTCTCATCCGTCTAAATTCCAGAGTGTACAAGCCCAGCTGCTCCATTCTATCAACATATGACAGTCCCGCCATCCCGGGAATTAACCTGGTGAACCTACGCTGCACTTCCTCAATAGCAAGAATGTCCTTCCTCAAATTCACAGTTGAGGTGGAAGGTGACATTGAAAGACCATCCCATTTGTTCTCAAATCAGGCATGCTGGAGAAACACATCAGGCCAGGCAGCATCTCTGGAGGGAAGTGGCCAGTCAACAGTTTGGGTCAGGACCCTTCATCCCGACCCGTCCAGAAGGAGTGTCCCGATCCAAATCGTCATCTTTCCTTTTCCCTCCACAGATACGACCTGACTCGCTGACTTGCTCCAGCAGATTGCTTGCTGCTCCACATTCCAGCATCTGTTACCTTTCCATCACATTTGTTCGATTAGTTTCCACTTGGCGAAAGAAAGAAAGCTTTAAATGTAGGGTCATGATTAGATTATTTAATTAGATTAGATTATTTAATGACCACACAGTCAAGCTGGTGGAATTCAGGTTCAGTACAGGATGTTACAAGGTAGGCTGATTCCCGTCAAACATAACATAAAACACAACATCATACAATATACAGTACATGCATGGGGAGGATATGTGCTGTTGTCATAGTGTGTTCAGAATTCGGATTGCGTGTGGGTAAAAACTGTTTTTAAATCGAGATGTCTTGGCGGACAGTGAGCTGTAGCGCCTTCCTGATGGCAGCAGGTGGAAGATGTGGTGAGCTGGGTGGGAGGGATCAGAGATGATTTTCTTCACCCTTGACACAGACCGTTTGTGATGGAGTGATTCTATTGATGGAAGGGGAGTGCTGATGATTTTGGATGCTTTGTTAACTATGCATTGTAATTTATTACGGGAGTGAGTGTCTAAACTGCTGAACCAGACTGTAATTGATGAAGTGAGCATGCTTTGGATGATGGCTGTGTAGAATTTGATTAGGAGGTGTTTCCTTACTCTAAACTTCTTTTTTTCCAATTGGGTTGTGGAAATAACATATGCTCTAAAAATCGACACGGCAACGTTGACTCCCACACAATTTAATATCTCGTTTCATCCTCTTGAGGAGTAATTAATCAACTTGTTGGTTCGATCTTCTACCTGTAATGTGAATCGGCATGGCCATGGTCTACATGCAATGTCCATAGTCTACGGGCAACACTCGTGCTGCAGTTAGCTCCTGGGGTCCCTTCCAAGTCCGTGTCACACTCCCACAGAGATCTCTTGATTTTTGCACGTTTCTGATAACAACTTAACGGTACAGTGGGTGACAGCCTTGTCTTCAAAGCAGGAGTTAACATATCAGCCGTTATCATTCAAGATGGGCACAAAATGCTAGAGTAACTCAACTGGGACAGGCAGAGTCTCTGGATAGAAGGAATGGGCGACGTTTCGGGTCGAGACCCTCCTATCCAGAGATGCTGCCTGTCCCGCTGAGTTACTCCAGCGTTTTGTGTCTATCTTTGGTGCAAACCAGCATCTGCAGTTCCTTCCTACAGCCACTATCATACCCCAATATATGTCCTTGCTGCACTGAGCGATTACTATAGTGTCATGGCCAGCTGGTACAAAGTGGTCATAAGGTCATAAGGAATAGGAGTCCAATTAGGCCATTCGGCCCATCTACTCCACCATTCAATCATGGCTGATCTATCTCCCCCTCCTGACCCCATTCTCCTGCCTTCTCCCCATAACCAATGACACCTGTACTAATCAAGAATCAATCCATCTCTGCCTTAAATATATCCACTGACTTGGCCTCCACAGCCCTCTGTGGCAATGAATTCCACAGATTCACCCCCCTCACAATGAGTTCAACCACACTCACACTGGGGCTCAGTCAGATGAGGCTTCGCCCCATAACGTCTGACACCTGTGGTACTACTTTGAGGAAGAACAGGCTTCTCCCTGTATCCCGGCCAACATTCATTCCTTGAACAAAGCAATTAAAAGCCGTGATCAGCAGGACAGATATAAATTTTAAACGGGCCTTATTGCCCATAGACTTATAAACTGTCGCTAGAGGTGTGGTGTAGATCATTCCTTGGATGTAATTTGATCACCAATAAAGTTCAGTCATGGTTGGTTTCTGTTCAAATGTGTTTCATTGTAAGAGAAGGGCACTAAGTGCTAAAATGCGTGGGTTAGGCTGCATTTCTGGAGAGGATGATACTTCAAGTCGAGATCCTCCTTCAGACTGATTGTAGCAGGGGGCGGCAGCTGGGGTTGGAAACGTGGCAACTATTCTGGAGTGACGGGGCGTTGGAGTTGGCGGACCAGGCCGTGATGCGACATGCCAGTATCATCTCTACCGTACACCTGCAGACGTTCAGGAGAGTACTTGTCGACATTCCCGATGTTCAAAGGGATGCAGACGCATTGATGAGCTTTCTTTGTGATTGCATTAACGTGTCGGGTCCAGAACGGATCTTCACAGCTGTGCACCCCAGGAACTTGAAGCTGTTGACTCTCCCCACCCCATAGTAATCTTCCGCCGATGAATTCAGGTTTGTGGTTATAGTCATTGAGTCATACAGCTTGGAAACAGACCATTCGGCCCAAGTTGCCCATGCTAACCAGGATGCCCATATACACGTCCCACCTGCCCTCATTTGACCCATATCCCTCCAAGCCTTTCCCAAACATGCACCTGTCCAAATGATAATTTAGTTTTTGAGATACAGTGTGGAAACAAGCCATTCGGCCCATCGAGTCCATGCGGTCCAGCGATCACCCATACACTCGTTCCATCCGACACGCAGGGGACAATTTACAGAAGCCCATTAACCAAGGGAATGCGTAGGCTCACCGGTTCCAGGTCCCGGCTCCGACCGCACTCACCGGCTCCAGGACCCGACTCCGGACTCATTCAGCGGCTCCTGTCCCCAGCGCCTGTCGCGCTCACAGTCCCCGCCCGCGAACACAGCCAGTCCCCCCCCCGTGAACACAGCCAGCCCCTGCCTGTGAACACAGGCGCCCCCCCCCCCGTGAACATAGCTGCCCCCGCCCGCGAACACAGCCAGTCCCCCCCCCCCCCGTGAACACAGTCAGTCCCTGCCCGCGAACACAGCCCACACTCCGCTCCTTCAGCTTTATTCTAGGAGCCGGTGATTGACAGCGGGTACCGGAAGGGGTGTCGCCTTCCCGGACGAATAACTGACCAATAACTTTCGTAATATTTCACCGATCGGAACAAAACTTGATGTGCTCGGAGCAGAGAAGAACGGTGAGTCAAGTGGCAAAAAATACTAGCGATATAGGGTACCGTTTTTGCGCAAATTTAAAAACAACGCAAACCGGAAGTGGACAAGATGAGAGTTTTGGTAATAGTATAGATAGATAGAGAGATAGATAGATAGTATTTTTTAACAAATGGGTGGTGAGTTCCTGGAACATGTTGCCAAGGGTGGTGATGGAAGCAGATATGACAGTGGCGTTCAAAGGCTTTTAGATAGGCACATGAATACACAAGGGATGGATCGCATGCAGGCAGAGGAGATTAGATCATTTTCGTAAATTCATAAATTATAGGAGTAGAATTAGGCCATTCGGCCCATCGTGTCTACTCTGCCATCCAATCATGGCTAATCTCTGCCTCCTAAACCCATTTTCCTGCCTTCTTCCCGTAACCCTTGACACTCGTTCTAATCTAATAATTGTCTATCTCTGCCTTAAATATATCCACAGACTTGGCCTCCACAGCCCTCTGTGGCAATGAGTTCCACGGATTTACTAACCTCTGACTAAAGAAGTTCCTCCTCACCTCCTTTCTAAAAGAGCACCCTTTCATTTTGAGGCTGTGACCTCTGGTCCTAGACTCTCCCACCAGTGGAAACATCCTCTCCACATCCACTCTGGCTAAGCCTTTCATCATTCTCATTATGTTGGCATCATGTTTGGCACAGACATTGTTGGCTGAAAGGTCTGATCCTGTGTTGTACTATACTACGTTGAAAGATTGTCATGCAAGGATTTGAACAAAAACTGAGTTATAGCAGGCAGGTGAGGCACAGATTCACGTTAATGCCTTCTAAGGAGAACTGGGGGGAAAAAAATCCAATTGCTATTACCTTGGCATTTGAACCATTGGAAGTAGCGTTTGGACAAATGTAAGCCAGTAACCCACGTGACAATAAATCTGTGTAAAAAATCATTTGTGTTGCTCAGTGGAGTGCAGAGATTTTTTTTTTCCCCTTTGGATGTGAAATATGCTATTTACTTAGAAATAAAACTGATGTACCATATCTTGTCGATATTAAAAGCACTTGCAGCGCTGAAAACTGTTGCTGGATTAATTTATCTAACAACCAGTGCCTTAATTAGCCATCATATTTGCACAAATGATTTATTTGTTTCGGGTTGTAATATTGGAAATAGTTATTTTACGCATTCAGCTGGAGTGTAGTTGTGTCATATATATTCACAGCATCTACCCATTGCAATTCTGTGTTTAATTGAGTGCTCTAGTCAGGCCGTGCTAAAGGCATCACCCGTTAAATATTACATTTATAGATCTCTTTAACATTTGAGAATCTAAAAGCGTTTTATTTTTAATGTTGAAATAAAAACAGAAAATGCTGCGAGCGCACAGCAGGTCAGGCAATGTCTGTGGAAAGGGGGACACAATGAATATATTTTAAGAAGGGCAACAAGGACAAACCAGGGGATCATAAGCTGGTGAGCCTGACATCATTGGAAGGGAAATTGGTTTTGTTTAGTTTAGAGATACAGCGCGGAAACAGGCACCGAGTCCGGGCTGACCGGCAATCCCCGCAGACTAAAAGCCCTGTCCCACTGGACGAGTTCATTCAAGAGCTGTCCCGAATTTAAAAAAAAAATCAAACTCGTGGAAGCACGTAGAATGAACGTAGCGGGTACGTCGGAGCTCGGGGACATCTCTTAGCGGCACGTAACGCTAACGGCAGGTACTCGGGAAATGCGGTAAGCTCGGGAAGACTAGTGAAGATTTTTCAACATGTTGAAAAATGTCCACGAGAGCCCCGAGTACCCCTCGGGCTCCTCCTTTTTCCTTTTTCCTTTTTCCTTTCTTCCCCCCATCCCCCCCCCCCCCCCCCAATCCTACATCAGTCTGAAGAAGGGTTTCAGCCCGAAACTTTGCCTATTTCCTTCGCTCCATAGATGCTGCTGCACCCGCTGAGTTTCTCCAGCATTTTTGTCTACCTTCATGTGTATTTACTCTATGTGTTCCACTAATAAAGAACTTATATACGAAGCTGAACGACTCAGTGTTTATACATCTTTGTACAAGTGGGGTATAGAAGGCATACAATGTCACTGTATGTCATATTGTCACTTGCGGGGGGAGCACCAAGGCAAATTCCTTGTATGTGAATACTTGGCCAACAAACTTATTCATTCATTCATTCATTCAAAATACAGCGTCCCTCAACCCGAAAAATTACCCATTCCCTCTCTCCAGACCTGCTGCCTGTTCCACTGAGTTACTCCAGCGTTTTGTGTGTTCGGTGTAAACCAACTTCTGCAGTTCCTTCCTACACATCCAAATTACATGTCTTCATCGGGCACAACTTCTTCTTTTGAATGCTTTGTGTTTGGTTATTAAATGTTATATTGAGTACCCTGCCTACAAACCTGCTATGCTGCCGCTGCAAGTACAAATTTCATTGTTCCGTTTCGGTACATATGACAATAAAGTAAGTAAGTAAGTACGTAAGTAAGTTTATTGGCCAAGTATTCACATACAAGGAATTTGCCTTCGTGCTCCGCCCACAAGTAACAACATGACATACAATGACAGTTACGAATGACTCAGAAAACACTAAACATTAATAACAATAAAACACCATTGATCAAGCATGTGAACCATCAAAATACCAGATCAAAGGGAGGCTACAGATATTTGGCTGTTGAGTAGAGCAACTACTCGTGGATAAAAACTGTTTTTATGTCTGGCTGCGGCAGCTTTGACAGTCCGGAGTCGCCTTCCAGAGGGAAGTGATTCAAATAGTTTGTGGGCAGGGTGAGAGAGGTCAGAGATGATCTTACCCGCTCGCTTCCTGGCCCTTGCAGTGTACAGTTCATCAATGGAGGGAAGGTTGCAGCCAATAACCTTCTCTTGCCTCTAAGCACTCTTGACTCTTGGAACTGATGTATAACATGGAAGGGAATGCAGGTCATGGAGTTCCCTCGTGCCTGGCATCCTTGTCCCACATGGTTGGGGTCAGAAATAAGGAAGGTGCTGCCTCTTCTTCAACCATGTGGTGGTGCAGCGGTAAGAGTTACTGCATTACAGTGCAAGAGGTCAGGTTCGATCCTGACTATGGGTGCTGTCTGCACAGAGTCTGGACATTCTCCCAGTGAGTTTTCCCTGGGTTCCTACCACATTCCAAAGGTGTGCAAGTTTGTAAATGGATCAGTGGTGAGACCTCTGTTGTTTGAACTATGTACTGATTTGGTCGTCCAATTCATAGATTTGCCGAAGACACGAAAAATGGTTTTTAGTTAGATAGATAGATAGCCTTTTTATTGTCATTCAGACCGAAGTCTGAACAAAATTGAAGCAGTCATACATACAATACAATACAATAAAAAACAACAATAAACACATATTAACATCCACCGCAGTGAGTCCACCCAACATCTCCTCACTGTGATGGAGGCAAAAGTCTTAGGTCTCCAGTCTCTTCCCTCCTCTTCTCCTTCTGCGCTGAGGCGATACCCCCCGGGCGATGTTAAAACCTGTCCGGCGGCTCAAACACCGCGGCCCGGGGTGGTCGAAGCTGCCGCTCACCAGTCCTGCTGACGCAGCCGCTGGCCAGTGCGGAAGACTGTAGCATGTAGATCAGTTGGAAGTTTGGACATAGAGTGTAGAAAGGAACTGCAGGTGCTGGTTATTACTGAAGACAGTCACAAAGTGCTGGAATAACCCAGCGGGTCGGGCAGCATCTCTGGAGAAAGGATGGGTCCTGACCCGAAATGTCACACCTTTTTCTCCAAAGATACTGCCTGCCCCACTGAGTTACTCCAGCACTTTGTGTCCATTTTCAATGTCAAATCGACTTTAATCCAAACAAGTGTGAGATCATGTACGTTGGGATATCGAATACAAGAGAGAATTGGCTTCTGTAATTTAGCCCTAGAGCGTAGGATAGAGCTGGTCAGTGCAGACTCGGTGAGTCGAAGGGCTGTTTCCACAATGTACCTCTAAACTAAACTAAACTTAAACTAAACTGAACTAAACTAACTTAAGGGTGGCACGGTGGCACAGTGGTAGAGTTGCTGCCTTACAATGCAAGAGACCCGGGTTCGATTCTGACTACGGGTGCTTGTCTATAAGCTGTTCTCCCCGTGACCACGTGGTTTTTCTCTGTGATCTTCTGTTTCCTCCCACGCTGCAAAGACGTACAGATTTGTAGGTTAATTGGCTTGGAACTGATGTAAAATCATCCCTAGTGTGTGCAGGATAGTGTTAAAGGGCGGGGATCGCTGGTCGGCGCGGACGGTGGGCCGAATGGCCTGTTCCCGTGCTGTATCTCTAAACTAAACTAAACTAAACTACAGCATTGGAGAGTCAGTCTAGATTTTGGACTTGGTCTTCAGGAGCTGGACCTGAACCCCATGGCCTTTTGTCTCAGGAACAAAACAGTCACTGCTGGAGAGAATCTAGTGAATGGCTTGCCAAAGGGGTGTGTGTGTTCAGGGGAGTTTGATTAGAGTAGTGGAGCAGGGCAAGATGGAGAAGATTATGGAGGATCATGGATGATCAGTGACTGGAGGATCTATGGTGGGGTGATGGGGGAGTCACGTTGGTGGCTCACTACTGAAATGGAAGTTGTACACTGCTACTTATTTGAAAGATTGACTTTTCATTCTCAAAAGAAATTGCTTTGCTGTGGATTTCTATCGGCTGGTCATAAGGTGATCTACGAAATCCAGATATTTTAAGATTGATATTATTTCTTCTTGCCCAGTATTTTCTGCGGTTACGTTTTTAACTCATGCTGGGATTTGCACCTGATCGGAAGTGCCCGAATATCCGATCCATTCTTTTAGAAACATAGAAACATAGAAAAATAGGTGCGGGAGTAGGCCATTCGGCCCTACGAGCCTGCACCGCCATTCAATATGATCATGGCCGATCATCCAACTCAGTATCCTGTACCTGCCTTCTCTCCATACCCCCTGATCCCTTTAGCCACAAGGGCCACATCTAACTCCCTCTTAAATATAGCCAATGAACTGGCCTCAACTACCTTCTGTGGCAGAGAGTTCCAGAGATTCACCACTCTCTGTGTGAAAAATGCTTTTCTTATCTCGGTCCCAAAGGATTTCCCCTTTATCCTTAAACTGTGACCCCTTGTCCTGGACTTCCCCAACATCGGTAACAATCTTCCTGCATCTAGCCTGTCTAACCCCTTAAGAATTTTGTACGTTTCTATAAGATCCCCCCTCAATCTCCTAAATTCTAGCGAGTACAAGCCGAGTCTATCCAGTCTTTCTTCATATGAAAGTCCTGACATCCCAGGAATCAGTCTGGTGAACCTTCTCTGTACTCCCTCTATGGCAAGAATGTCCTTCCTCAGATTTGGAGACCAAAACTGTACGCAATACTCCGGGTGTGGTCTCGCCAAGACCCTGTACAACTGCAGTAGAACCTCCCTGCTCCTATACTCAAATCCTTTTGCTATGAATGCTAACATACCATTCGCTTTCTTCACTGCCTGCTGCACCTGCATGCTCACTTTCAATGGCTGGTGTACCATGACACCCAGGTCTCGTTGCATCTCCCCTTTTCCTAATCGGCCACCATTTAGATAATAATCTACTTTCCTGTTTTTGCCACCAAAGTGGATAACCTCACATTTATCCACATTATACTGCATCTGCCATGCATTTGCCCACTAACCCAGCCTATTCAAGTCACCTTGCAACCTCCTAGCATCCTCCTCACAGCTAACACTGCCCCCCAGCTTCGTGTCATCTGCAAACTTGGAGATGTTGCATTCAATTCCCTCCTCCAAATCATTAATAAATATTGTAAATAGCTGGGGTCCCAGCACTGAGCCTTGCGGTACCCCACTAGTCACTGCCTGCCATTCTGAAAAGGACCCGTTTACTCCTACTCTTTGCTTCCTGTTTGCCAGCCAGTTCTCTATCCACATCAATACTGAACCCCCAATACCGTGTGCTTTAAGTTTGTATACTAATCTCTTATGTGGGACCTTGTCGAAAGCCTTCTGAAAGTCCAGATATAACACATCCCCACTGGTTCTCCCTTATCCACTCTACTAGTTACATCCTCGAAAAATTCTATAAGATTCGTCAGACATGATTTACCTTTCGTAAATCCATGCTGACTTTGTCCAATGATTTCACCACTTTCCAAATGTGCTGCTATCCCATCTTTAATAACTGACTCTAGCAGTTTCCCCACTACCGATGTTAGACTGACTGGTCTGTAATTCCCCGTTTTCTCTCTCTCTCCCTTTTTAAAAAGTGGGGTTACATTAGCTACCCTCCAATCCTCAGGAATTACTCCAGAATCTAAAGAGTTTTGAAAAAATTTTGTTTCGAGTTTTGTTTTAGAGAGGCAGCGCAGAAACAGGCCCTTCGTCCCACCGAGTCCGCGCCCACCTCCCGGTACCCTGGCACTATTCTACACACTAATAGGGGACAGTGTACAGTTTACAGAAGCCAATTAACCTACAAACCCGTGGGGGGGAGATCGGTGTACCTGGAGAAAACCCACGCAGGTCACAGGGGGCGGAGGAGAGTAAGGGGGTTTGTTTGGGGGGAGTTTAGTGAGAGGTTACCTAAAATTGGAGAATTGCGATGTGCAGTAGTGCAGTATTCTTCATCATGCGTAGATGTTGTGAAGTGATTGATGGTCAGGGCATAGTTTGACTTGTTCCCTCTGTAATCTTCCTGTTATCCAGTGCACTATGGATCAGCAATAATTGCGCCTCCTTATAACATGTTAATTGTCAGCTGGGATGTAAATGCTTAATTGGGGTCAGTGCATTCAGTTTGCACATCAATGCACGCGGATCACTGCCACTCTTGCAGCCAGCGGTTACCGGTGGCCATTTCAAGCACAGCAGTAGCATTTCCACCCAGCATGGGACGGCACGGTGGCGCAGTGGTAGAGCTGCTGCCTCACCGCGCCGGAGACCTCGGTTCGATCCTGACTATGGGCGCTGTCTTTACGGAATTTGTACATTCTCCCCATGTCCGCGTGGGTTTTCTCCGGGTGCTCTGCTTCCCCCCCACACACTCTAAAGCCGTACAGGTTTGTGGGTTAAATGGCTTTGGTAAACATTGTAAATTGTCCCAAATGTGTGGGATAGGGCTAGTGTGTGCGGAGATCGTGGGCTGTAGGGTCTCTTCCCACGCTGTACCTTTAAACTAAACTAAACTAAATGATGCTGCTGGCCTTCCCGAGGCAGCGTGCGGTATAAATGGAGTCAATAGAAGGGATGTTTAAGAAGGAACTGCAGATGCTGGAAAATCGAAGGTAGACAAAAATGCTGGAGAAACTCAGCGGGTGCAGCAGCATCTATGGAGCGAAGGAAATAGGCGACGTTTCGGGTCGAGACCCTTATTCAGACTGATGTGAGGGGGGGCCGGAACCTTTTCTTCTTTCATAACCCCCCCCCACCCCACCCACCCTCACATCAGTCTGAAGAAGGGTCTCGACCGAAACGTTGCCTATTCCCTTCGCTCCATAGATGCTGCCGCACCCGCTGAGTTTCTCCAGCATTTTTGTCTACCGTCAATAGATGGGAGATTGGTTTATGTGATGGCATACCTCGGTACACGTGACAATAAACTGAACTAAACTAAACAATTAAGCCGTCCACAGTGCAAAGATAAAGGATATAGGGGTACTGGCTCGAGGGGCCGAATGGCCTACTCCTGCACCTATTGTCTATTGGTACAACATTTAATAGGAATCTGAGGGGTAGCTTTTTCACACAAAGGGGGGAGGGGGGGGGGGGGGGGGGGGGGGGGGGGGGGGGGGGGGGGGTAAGAAACGAGCTGCCAGAGGAGATAGTTGGGGCTGGGTTTAAGAAACAGTTAGACAGGTACATGGATAGGACAGGTTTGGAGGGATATGGACCAAGTGCGGGCAGGTGAGACTAGTCTAGCTCAGTGTGGGCTAGATGGGCCGAGGGGCCTGTTTCCACACTGTATCACTCTATGACTGACTCTCTAACATTTAGTGCAAAGATACAACGTTGAAGACAGATTGAAACTCAGACATGCAGAGTGTTAGAATTAGCCAAACCCTTGGTACCTTTATGTACAGTATGAAGATAAATTTAGTTATTGTGACAGTTGTTTCTCTGTGTGATTTGTTCTCTCTCCTTGCCTACAGTCTGCCCGCTGAGCTAATTAGCGAGGAGGCTTTTAAGTGCAGAGAGTCCGTATTTACCGCTGCCGGAACCCCAGTCACATAAGAGACTGATACAGTCCGACAGGTTCCTCCTGCATTTATTGATTGGTTTTCATGTGGGTCAGTGATATCTGAAACTCTCACACTGCAGCTGTGGATAAGCATTGATGAAGGGTGGCACGGTGGTGCAGCGGCTGCCTTACAACGCTTGCAGCACCGGAGACCCGGGTTCCATCCTGGGACAATGCCTGCTGTCTGTACGGAGTTTGTACGTCTTCCAGTGACCGCCTGGGTTTTCTCTGAGATCTTCCCATTTCCTCCCACACTCCAAAGTCGTACAGGGTTGTAGGTTAATTGGGTTAGGTTTGTATAGTTGGTATAAGAGTAAATTGCCCCTGGTGTGTGTGTGTAGGGTTGTGTTAATGTGCAGGGATCGCTGGTCGGCACGGACTCGGCGGGCCGAAGGGCCTGTTTCCGTGCTGTATCTCTAAACTAAACTAAAGTGAGTTTGGTGTTTACCCTCCCCTCACCGAACTCGCTTTTGGGTCTCGTATAGAGATGCAGCATGGACACAGGCCCTTCGGCCCACCCGGGTCCATACTGGCCATCGGTCGCCCCTTCACACAAGAGTCAAGTTGTTTTAGAGTCATGCTGTTACCCCACTCGCACAATGGAGATGTCTACGTTTGGTCTCGCCGATGTATGAGAGTGCACACCTTGAACAGTGGATACAGTAGATGAGGTTGGAGGAGGTGCAAGTGAACCTCTGCCTCACCTGGAAAGTTCTTCTCCAACCGTAGGAGATGCAGTACCTCCTCCCCCGATGCCGTCCAAGGACCCTGACAGTCCTTACAGGTTAGGCAGATCATTCTGCCTTATGATCACCCTGGTCATTCATAGAAACATAGAAACATAGAAAATAGGTGCAGGAGTAGGCCATTCGGCCCTTCGGGCCTGCACAGCCATTCAATATGATCATGGCTGATCATCCAACTCAGTATCCTGTACCTGCCTTCTCTCCATACCCCCTGATCCCTTTAGCCACAAGGGCCACATCTAACTCCCTCTTAAATATAGCCAATGAACTGGCCTCAACTACCT
Organism: Amblyraja radiata; assembly: GCF_010909765.2. NCBI lineage: Eukaryota > Metazoa > Chordata > Chondrichthyes > Rajiformes > Rajidae > Amblyraja > Amblyraja radiata. The sequence continues at coordinate 62,199,158 of NC_045965.1, read as the reverse complement.
TCTGTGGCAGAGAATTCCAGAGATTTACCACTCTCTGTGTGAAAAATGTTTTTCTCATCTCGGTCCTAAAGGATTTCCCCTCTATCCTCAAACTGTGACCCCTTGTCCTGGACTTCCCCAACATCGGGAACAAGCTTCCTGCATCTAGCCTGTCCAACCCCTTAATTCCTTCTTCTCCCCGCTCCCATCCAGCAGAAGATACAGAAGCTTGAAAGCGCGCACCACCACACTCAGGAACAGCTTCTTCCCCCTCTGTTATCAGGCGTCTGAACGGTCCTCCCATAAGCCAGGGTACTGTCCGATTCACCTCGACCCCATTGCGGACATCGGACTTTGTCTTTGGAAATGATGTGCTACAATGCTGATACTGGTTTACACTGAAGATTGACTCAACATGCTAGAGTAACTCTGGGACAGGCCGCATCTCTGGAGAGAAGCAATGGGGAGCTGGAGAGCAGGAGGAATCACTTCTGAAGAAGGGTCTCGACCCGAAACGTCACCCATTCCTTCTCTCCAGAGACGCTGCCTGTCCCGCTGAGTTACTCCAGCTTTTTGTGTCTATCGTCAGTCCTTCCATACTGTTCGATTCACCTCTAACCATTGAGGACATTGGACTTTGTCGAAGGAACAATGCTGACAACTGTATTCTGCATTGAGCTCTCCCTCCCCTCCCCCCACTCACCATCAACAACACCACAGTCACATCTGTGGAGTCTTTTAAGTTCCTTGGAACCATCATCTCCAGGGAACTTAAATGGGAGGCCACCATCGACTCCACAGTCAAAAAGGCACAACAGAGGATGTACTTCCTGCGGCAGCTGAGGAAACACAATCTGCCACAGGCAATGATGGTCCAATTCTACACGGCCATCGTAGAGTCTGGTCCTCACCTTCTCCAACATGGTCTGGTTTGGCTCAGTCACCAGGCACGACATCCGGAGGCTGCAGCGAATCGTCCGATCAGCAGAGAAGGTTATTGGCTGCAACCCTCCCCCCCATTGACGAACTGTACACTGCAAGGGCCAGGAAGCGAGCGGGCAAGATCATCTCTGACCCCTCTCACCCTGGCCACAAACTCTTTGAATCACTTCCCTCTGGAAGGCGACTCCGGACTGTCAAAGCCGCCACAGCCAGACATAAAAACAGTTTTTTTTCCACGAGCAGTAGCTCTACTCAATAACCAAAAGTCTGTAGCCTCCTTGTGCTCTGGTATTTTATTTAATTCTTCACGTGTTTAAATTATAATGTTTTATTTTTAATTGTCTACGTTATGTCGTGTTGTTACTTGCGAGCAAAGCACCAAGGCAAATCCCTTGTATGTGTACATACTTGGCTAATAACATTTCTTCAATTCACTTTACTCTGTATCTTCCCTTTTGCCCTACCTATTGTACTTGAGTTTGTACTGATCGTATCTGTGTAGAGTATATCTGATCTGTTTGGGTAGCAGGTTGGCCAAAGGGTTTCACTGTATCTCGGCACATGTCACAATCATAAACGTAGACATAAACAGATCAATTGACCCCTTGAACCCACTCATTTCCATTAAAATTGATCTGAAACGAAGGCCTCCAGTTCCATTCATCACCACTTGGGGAAACATCCTCTCAGCATCCACCCTGTATATACATACAATACAATTCAATTTATTGTCATTTGGACCCCTTGAGGTCCAAACGAAATGTCGTTTCTGCAGCCATACATTACAAACAAAATAGACCCAAGACACAACATAATTTACATAAACATCCATCACATTGCTGTGATGGAAGGCCAAAAGAAATTATCTCTCCACTGCACTCCCCCCCCCCCCCCCCCCCCCCCCCGATGTCAGAGTCAAAGTCAAAAGTCAAAGTCAAAAGTCCCGCAGCCATTAAAGCCACGCCAGGTGATGCAAGGTCGCACACCGGGTTCTTGATGTTAGAGCCCCCGGCGTGCGCTCGCAAAGTCCCGCGGCCATTCCAAGCCGCGCGGGGCGGTGCTGTAAGGCCCCGCTCAGGTGCTCTTCAACCCCGCAACTCGGGCGGGAGAAGTCGCCGTTGCAGAAGCCCCGAAAAGCGGTCTCCCAGCAGGGACCCGCGGGCTCCCGGTGCCGCCGTCCGCCAAACCCGCAGTTGCAGCCACCGAATCTCCGGAGGTCGGGCCGCAGCAGCGTCCACCACAGCTCCACCCACTCTGGACTCGGCCAGCTCCGCGACGGTGAGGTGAGTAGTCGGCACCACAGCCCCCGGTCTTCCTGTTGGAGGCCGCTCCTCGTTGCAGCCCCAACGACAACGGAGACCCGACAAAGAAAAGGTCGGGTCTCCCGTGCAGGGAGAGATTTAAAAGTTACCCCCACCCCCCCCCACCCCCCCACACACATACCCCAACAAAAAATAACAAAAACTACATAAAAACATAGACATAAAATAATAAAAACGCAGACGGACTGCAGAGGCCGCTGCTGACGAAAGTCGCGCCGCCCACCACTGTGAGTATTATATCTCAACAAGATCACCTCTCATCCTCTATTTCCTGAAGTGCGGAGGCCAATAGTGTATGATATGGCCCTCATAGGGTCATGCAGCACGGAAACAGGCCCCTCAGCCCAACTTGCCCCATGCCAATCTAGACGTCCCATCTAAGCTAGTCCCACTTGCTCACGTTTGGCCCAACATCCCCGATGTTGGGGGAGTCCAGAACCAGGGGCCACAGTTTAAGAATAAGGGGTAGACCGTTTAGAACGGAGCTGAGGAAAAACCTTTTCACCCAGAGTTGTGAATCTGTGGAATTCTCTGCCTCAGATGGCAGTGGAGGCCAATTTTCTGGATGCTTTCAAGAGAGAGCTGTTAAAGATAGTGGAGTCAGGGGGATATGGGGAGAAGGCAGGAACGGGGTACTGATTGTGGATGATCAGCCATGATCACATTGAATGGTGGTGCTGGCTCGAAGGGCCGAATGGCCTACTCCTGTACCTATTGTCTATATTGTCTATATCCCTCTAAACTTTTCCTATACATGTCCCTGTCCAAATGTCTTTTAAATGCTCTTATTCCAATAGCCTTCATAAGTAAAAGAAACACAAGGTCAGGCAGCATCTGTGGAAGGAAAACTCGGACGATGTTTTGGGTTGTGTCCCTTCTTTCGACAAATGGTCTCGAACTATCAACTTTGAATTCGATTTCGAGGAGATCTTCGGTTTCGTCTCACACTCTAGAGACTTACAGGTTTGTAGGTTCATTGGCTTGATATCATTGTGAATTGTCCCGAGTGTGTGTAGGATAGTGTGTTAGTGTGCGGGGATCGCTGGTTGCCGTGGACTCGGTGGGCTGAAGGGCCTGTATCCTCGCTGTATCTCTCCTGGACTCTGAAACTCTCTGAATGAACCAGTTTCCTGTGAATAATTCCTTATCGGATTTATTAATGATTACCCTAGCTTTAGTCTCGCCATGTTTGGAAATATATAGCCTGTCAAATCTTCCTGTCACTTTGCAGATTAATTAGATTCCTTTTCACAAAGAGAGTCAGGCATTTCCCCACATCCTAGTCTTGGCAAACTCTGTTTATACCTTCTCTGCAGCGTTTCCAGTATCTCTGTGTGTTAAAGATGCTATCTGGTGTTATAAACCCAGAGCAACCTTGTTTAGATGATCACTGATAGCCTCATGAGCAGTACATGCTGAGCATGGAATTTTTTTAAGAAGCGTTTAGTTTAGAGATACAGCACAGAGACAGGCCCTTCGGCCCGTACTGAGTCCGCATCGACCAGCGATCGCCAAACGCTGGCACTATCCAACACACACCAGGGACAATAGACAATAGACAATAGACAATAGACAATAGGAGCATCCAGAGAACCCGCCTGAGGCAGAGGACAATTTGCAATTTTACCAAAGTCAATTAGCCTACAGACCTGCACGTCTTTGGAGCGTGGGAGGAAACCGGAGCACCCAGAAAAAACCCACGCAGGTCCCAGAGAGAATGCGGGAGGAAGAAAGGAGGAGGAGCCAGTGGGCTGAGGAAGAGCTGAGAAGGGGAGGAGACAGTAAGGACTACCTGAAATTAGAGAAGTCAATGTTCATACCGCTGGGGTGCAGACTGCCCAAGTGAAATATGAGGTGCTGCTCCTCCAATTTACGGTGGGCCTCACTCTGGCCATGGAGGAGGCCCAGGACAGAAAGGTCAGATTTGGAATGGGAGGGGGAGTTGAAGTGCTGAGCCACTGGGAGATGAGGTTGGTTATTGCGAACCGAGCGGAGGTGTTTGGCGAAGCGATCGCCAAGCCTACGCTTGGTCTCACCGATGTAGAGCAACTGATATCTAGAGCAGAAGACTCTCTAGTTGGTGATAAAATGATTCAGTTGCCTGATAACAGCTGGAAAGATACTGTCCCTGAATCTAGGGGGTGAGAATTTTCACGTTTCTGAACCTCTTGCCTGAGAGGAGAGGAAGAAGAGGGAGAGACTAGTCCTTGATCATGTTGGTGGCCCTGCCGAGGCAGCATGAAGAGAAGATGGAGTCAATGGCAGGGAGGTTGGTTTAGACAATAGACAATAGGTGCAGGAGTAGGCCATTCGGTCTTTTGAGCCAGCACCGTTATTCAATGTGATCATGGCTGATCATCCCCAATCAGTACCCCGTTCCTGCCTTCTCCCCATATCCCCTGACTCCGCTATCTTTAAGAGCACTATCTAGCTCTCTCTTGAAAGTATCCAGAGAACCGGCCTCCACCGCCCTCTGAGGCAGAGAATTCCACAGACTCACAACTCTCTGTGTGAAAAAGTGTTTCCTCGTCTCCGTTCTAAATGGCTTACCCCTTATATAGAGGCTTAAGGTTGCATACAATGATGCAATGAGGTTGCTACTTTGTGTCCCTAGGTGGCATAGTGCCAGTCAATTGTTTGTGTCCACTAGAGTGCCAAACTGTGAGGCACTCTTAAGACAGCTGATGTTTAGTTTTATGTGTCGCCTGGACAAATCAGAGAACCACATAATTGAAGCCCTAGTCAGCCCTCTGAAAAGCTGCTATAGATTCACTTCTAGGCTAAGACGTCATTGGTGCAATAGCTTATATATATTTTAGGCTAATATGCAATTTTTTAATGTGTCTTTGTAATTTTTTGTACTGTTTGATGTGTTATATGGACCTGTGTCTGAAATAAAGCTTTAATAATAAAATTTGTGTAATGGCCTCGGCTGCATCCACAATTCTCTGCAATTTCTTGCGGTCTTGGATGGAGCTGTTCCCAAACCAAGCTGTCAGAGGCATCCATGTAAAATGCTTTTCAAGGCATATCTGTAGGGGTTGGTGAGAGTTGTTGGGGACATGCCGAACTTCCAAGGAAGTAGAGGCGACGATGTGTTTTCTTGGCCCCTATGGATGGTCCAGGCCAAGTTGCTGGTGAAGAAGAATCTGAAGAAGGGCCTCGACCCGAAACGTCAACCATTCCTTCTCTCCAGAGATGCTGCCTGTCCCGCTGAGTTACTCCAGTATTTTGTGTCTACCTTCGATTTAAACCTGCATCTGCAGTTCTTTTCTACACAAGTTGCTGGTTATTCTCAATAAATGTAGGAAGGAGAAAGTGAGGTTCAAGAGGATGATCTGACCATGGAAGGAGAATTATCATTTATCTGAGGTGTGTACATATTGTATAATGTGACCTGGGTTAATATGGAAACCACATCTGGTCCTGACACACTTCAGTAGTAAAATGCCCACCGTATATCAATTTAACATAGAAACGTAGAAAATAGGTGCAGGAGTAGGCCATTCAATATGATCATAGTTGATCATCCAACTCAGTATCCTGTACCTGCCTTCTCTCCATACCCCATGATCCATTTAGCCACAAGGGCTACATCTAACTCCCTCTTAAATATAGCCAATGAACTGGCCTCAACTACCTTCTGTGGCAGAGAATTCCAGAGATTCACCACACTCTGTGTGAAAAATGTTTTTCTCATCTCGGTCCTAAAGGATTTCCCCTATATCCTTAAACTGTGACCCCTTGTTCTGGACTTCCCCAACATCGGGAACAATCTTCCTGCATCTAGCTTGTCCAACCCCTTAAGAATGTTGTACGTTTCTATAAGATCCCCCCTCAATCTTCTAAATTCTAGCGAGTACAAACCCAGTCTATCCAGTCTTTCTTCATATGATGGTCTCCAATGAACATAGAAACATAGAGAGCACATGCAAGAGTAGGCCATTCGGCCCTTCGAGCCAGCACCGCCATTCAATATGAATCTGGAGGTGTGCATTTTCACACTTCTGTATCTTGATTAATTATCTTCCAATATTAATGTCCCCGTCGTTGCACATTTAGTGCCCAGCTTGATTCTCACCCACAACAGACTACACTCAAGCAGAGCTGCAGAGGGAGCTTCTATCTGGAGCCCAGACCATGGAGGTAGTTGAGGCAGGGACTATCGCAACATTGAAGAAGTAATTTCCCTTCTATTGACTCCATCTTCACCTCACGCTGCCTCGGCAAAGCCAGCAGCATAATCAAGGGCCAACCGCACCCTGGCCACTCCCTCTTCTCCCCTCACCCATCAGGAAAAAAGGTATAGGTGTGAAAACGCACACCTCCAGATTCTGGGACAGTTTCTTCCCAGCTGTTATCAGGCAACTGAATCATCCTACCACAACCAGAGAGTGGTCCTGAACTACTATCAAGCTCATTGATGAACCTTGAACAATCTTTGACCGGACTTTGCTGGCTTTATCTTGCACTAAACGTTATTCCCTGAACATGTATCAATAAACTGTAAATGGATCGATTGTAATCACGTATTCTGTTTCTGCTAACTGGTTAGCACGCAACAAAAAGCTTTTCATTGTACCACGGTACACGTGACAATAAACTAAACTGAACTGAATTAGACTGGTACATGGCTAGTACAGGTTTAGAGGGATATTAGCCAAACGCAGGACTATTGTAGAGGGATGTGGGTCAATAGAACCAGGTTCCCCTCCAGGGGCCACAGTTTAAGAATAAGGGGTAAGCCATTTAGAATGGAGATGAGGAAACACTTTTTCCTCACAGAGGGTTGTGAGTCTGTGGAATTCTCTGCCTCAGAAGGCGGTGGAGGCCGGTTCTCTGGATACTTTCAAGAGAGAGCTAGATAGGGCTCTTAAAGATAGCGGAGTCAGGGGATATGGGGAGAAGGCAGGAACGGGGTACTGATTGGGGATGATCAGCCATGCTCACATTGAATGGCGGTGCTGGCTTGATGGACCGAATGGCCTACTCCTGCACCTGTTGTCTATTGTCTAAAAGTTGGACTACTGTAGTTCGCTGTGGGCAAGTTGGGCTGAAGGGCCTGTTTCCAGTCCTGAAGGACCTGTATGACCCTATATCTCTCTATAACTCTAAGTAAATCTATTCTATCCCGATAGTAAAGGAAATGTCTGCGCGTGAGAGAGTCCATGAATAACTCTCGCATGATTGGGCACGTGATTTTGAACAGTGTTTCATAGCTTAGCGTTAAACATATTCAGCTAATAAAATATTGATATGAAAAATCCCCTTGTGTCTAATTTACAGTGAATTAGTCCCCTCGTTTCTGAGCCGTGTCTGTTTGTGGAATGTTGACGGGTTGGTAGCCCTTGGAAACGGAGCAGTCTTCCAGCTCTTCCATTGGAGGGGAGTGGGGGAGAGATGAGGTGCAGATGACGCAAGGGACGTTGTCCGCTACAGCAAGATCACTGGGAAAACACAAGACCCTCTGCCGCGAGGCATCTACCTCTGCGATGAAGGATCGCCTGCAGTGGATTGCAAACTCTCTCTCTCATCTCCATCGAGCTGGGCTGGTGAATCACCCTTCAACCTGTATCTGTGCCCTGGGGACACCTTGATTGTAACCATGTCGGGAGTACAGACCATTATAGAGGGAGTACAGAGAAGGTTCACCAGACTGATTCCTGGGATGTCAGGACTTTCATATGAAGAAAGACTGGATAGACTCGGCTTGTACTCGCTAGAATTTAGAAGATTGAGGGGGGATCTTATAGAAACGTACAAAATTCTTGAGGGGTTGGACAGGCTAGATGCAGGAAGATTGTTCCCGATGTTGGGGAAGTCCAGGACAAGGGGTCACAGTTTAAGGATAAGGGGGAAATCTTTTAGGACCGAGATGAGGAAAATATTTTTCACACAGAGTGGTGAATCTCTGGAACTCTCTGCCACAGAAGGTAGTTGAGGCCAGTTCATTGGCTATATTTAAGAGGGAGTTAGATGTGGCCCTTGTGGCTAAAGGGATCAGGGGAGTATGGAGAGAAGGCAGGTACAGGATACTGAGTTGGATGATCAGCCATGATCATATTGAATGGCGGTGCAGGCTCGAAGGGCCGAATGGCCTACTCCTGCACCTATTTTCTATGTTTCTATGTCTTTTCTTTACATTTAAGATTTTAGAGATACAGTGCAGAAGCAGGCCCCTTGGTCCACCGAGTCCGCGCCGAGGGGAAGAGTAACGGGCCCAGCACCGAACCCTGAGGCACGTCACTGGTCACAGGCCTCCAGTCCGAGAAGCAACCTTCCACCATCACCTTCATCTTCCTTCCACGAAGCCAACTTCCTATCCATTCGGCTATCTTTAGATTAGTTTAAGTTTAAATTTTTTTTGTTTAGTTTAGACAATAGACAATAGACAATAGGTGCAGGAGTAGGCCATTTGGCCCTTCGAGCCAGCACCGCCATTCAATGTGATCATGGCTGATCATCCCCAATCAGTACCCTGTTCCAGCCTTCTCCCCATATCCCCTGACTCCGCTGTTTTTAAGAGCCCTATCTAGAGCTCTCTTGAAAGCATCCAGAGAACCGGCCTCCACCGCCCTCTGAGGCAGAGAATTCCACAGACTCACCACTCTCTGTGAGAAAAAGTGTTTCCTCGTCTCCGTTCCAGAGATACACCGAGTCCGCGCCGACCAGCGATCACTCCGCACACTGGCACTATCCTACACACTTTGGACAATTTTACAATTTGTTACCGAGGCCAATTTACCGACAAGCCTGCACGTCTTTAGAGTGTGGGAGGAAACCGGAGCACCCGGAGAAAACCCACACCGTCACAGGGAGAACGCACAAACTCCTGAAGAAGGGACTCGACCTGAAACGTCACCCATTCCTTGTCTCCAGAGATTCTGCTGAGTCCCGGCTGAGCTACTCCAGCTTTTTGTTTCTATCTTCGGTACAAACTCCACACAGACAGCACCCATGGTCAGGATCGAACCCGGGTCTCTGGTGTGGCTTTTAGTTGACAAAAAGCTTTTCACTGTACATGTGGTCACCAAGCAACCTGCCTCATTGTTACTGAAGATGGGTTTCGGCCCGAAAGGTTCCCTATTTCCTTCGCTCCATAGATGCTGCTGCACCCGCTGAGTTTCTCCAGCATTTTTGTGTACCTGTCCATGTACCTGTCAAAATGTTACCTAAACGTTGCGATGGTACCTGCCTCAACTGCAGCCGGCAGCTTGTTCCTTACACCCACCACCCTTTGCATGAATCTCTCAGGTGGCGCAGCGGTAGAGTTGCTGCCTCACAGCGCCAGAGTCCTGGGTTCGATCCTGACTACGGGTGCTGTCTGTACGGTGTTTGCACGTTCTCCCCGTGACCTGTGCTGGTTTTCTCCAAGATCTTCTGCTTTCCTCCCACACTCCAAAGACGTGCAGGTTTGTAGGCTAATTGTAAAAAAAAAATTGTCCCTCGTGTGTGTGTGGGTAGGATGGTGTTAGTGTGCGGGGATCTCTGGTCGGTGCGGGCTAGATGGGCCGAAGGGCCTGTTTTACCGCGCTGTATCTATAAGCTAAATGAACCAAAATCTTTCGGCCCTCACGTTAAACCAATATCCTCGTGTCGAGTTGAAGGATAGAACAGAAAAGAGGGGCTGACTGGCCTCCTTCTGTCCCACACTCCAGTCATCTCTTAGCTGAGAAGCTGAGTTGAAACTTTTATTTTACCACCAGGATTTTGTCACAGTGATAGTATTCCTTGGCACGCAGGAAGATTCATTAGTGTCTCCATCTTCCAGTGCTCCATGGCATTTGGTTAAAATGTCAGCAGAAGTTCAAAAGTGACTCGTTGCCGCCCAACACCGTAATAAATCTCTTTTGATATAAATAGTATTACAGGTCTGTGATTGGGACCAGATCAGCGACACACGTACACGCGCACACACACGTACACGGAAATCAAAAAATACCTTGCAAGAATTGTGAAAGTCTGCATGCAAGATGAACCAAATCAGTATTAATAATTTAAACCTTGCCCCTTTGCTATGCTTGAAACCAAAAGCCAATCGGTTTCCCAGATGTAAAGAGATCCCTGCCTTCCCTCGTTCCACCCGTTGGCTGTCCTCCACAAAGAGAGACACAAGAGTGTAGGAGTAATTGAAGTTTGACGACGGGTCCCGACCTGAAAGGTCACCTGCCCGTGTTCTCCAGCGTCTTGTGTCGAGGTGTGTCTACTTTGAAGAGTGTCTCCTCCTCTCTCCAGCGAGGGCTCTACTCAGTCTGAAGAAGGGTCTCGGCCCGAAACGTCAGCTATTCCTTCTTTCCAGAGATGCTGCCCGTCCCGCTGAGTTACTCGGGCACTTTGTGCCTTCCGCCCCACCCCCCCCCCCTTCTCCCTGTAAACCAGCATCTGCAGTTCCTTGCGTCTGCTAGTTCCTTCCCCGAATATCCGTGAACGGTGTCTTGTCAACGCACGCTCTCTCGTCTTCCGTGCGATGGGAGGTTTATGAAAGAGTTTTGAGCTTGAGTTTATTGTCCTCTCGGGGCTTGGCGCTCAGCGGGTAGTGCGAGTGCGCCTCTGGCGGCTCAGGGGCCGGCGTTGGCCGCTGTGCGGTTGGAGGCCGTTGCCTCGGAGACGGGCCCCCACTCGGGCTGGTGGAAGTGGAGGCTGTGCGTCCGCGTCCAGCCGGCGAACACGCGCTTCTCGGTGATGAAGCGGTGGTGGCTCCCCTTGCGGCCCAGCTCGTGCGAGATGTACATGGTGCACTCGTCGATGCCCGCCGGCTCGTAGTAGTGGTAGGGCACCTGCCGGTGGGTGGGGTCCCTACAGCAGGGGGCAAGGGCAGTCACGTCAATACACTCGGAAGGCTTTTCACTTTAGTTCAGTTTTACAGATGCAGCGCGGAAACACGGGCCCTTCGCCCACCGAGGCCGCGCCGACCGGAACAGTAACGGGCCCGAACTGCACCGAACCCTGAGGCACACACCACTAGTCACAGGCCTCCCATCCAAAAAGCAACCTTCCACCATCACCCTCTGCTTCCTTCCATGAAGCCAACTTCCTATCCATTCAGCTATCATCAGTTTAGTTTAGTTTACTTTTGTTTCGTTTAGTTTTGAGATACCGCCCGGAATCAGGCCCTTCGGCCCACCGAGTCCGTGCTGACCAGCGATCCCCACACTCCAACACTACCCAACACACACTAGGGGCAATGTTACACTTATACCGGGCCAATTAACCTACAAACCTGTACATCTTTGGAGTGTGGGAGAAAACCGAAGATCTCGGAGAAAACCCACGCAGGTCACAGGGAGAAGGTACAAACTCCGTACTGACAGCACCCGGGGTCAGGATCGAACCCGGGTCTCTGGCGCTGTGAGGCAGCAACTCTACCGCTGCGCCACCGTGCTGCCCGTTAGGTTACATCCCATGGGATCCAACAACACACGGTGAGCGGCACGGTGGCGCAGCGGTAGAGTTGCTGCCTTACAGCGCCAGAGACCCGGGTTCGATCCTGACCCCGGGCGCTGTCTGTACGGAGTTTGTACCTTCTCCCTGTGACCTGCGTGGGTTTACTCCGAGATCCCCGGTTTCCTCCCACACTCCAAAGACGCACAGGTTTGTACCTTAATTGGCTTGGTACAAATGTGTATTGTCCCTAGTGTGTGTCGGGTAATGTTAGTGTGCGGGGATCGCTGGTCAGTGCGGACTTGGTGGGCCGAAGGGCCTCTTCCCTCACTGTATCGCTAAAATTAACTAACAAAAACTAAACTAAACTAAAGAAGCGGAGGGTGATGGTGGAAGGTTGCTTCTCGGACTGGAGGCCTATGACTAGTGGTGTGCCTCAGGTCAGGGTTCGATGCCGGGCCCATTACTGTTTGTCATCTACATCAATGAGTTGGATGAGAACGTACAGGGCAAGATTAGGACGTTTTCTGATGATACAAAAGTGGGTGGTTTTGCAGATAGTGAAGAGGGTTGTGAAAAATTGCAGCAGAATCTCTCTCGATTGGCCAGGTGGGCTGAGGAATGGTTGAATGGTTAATACACAGAAATGTGTGATGTTGCATTTTTGAAAGTCTAACATGGGCAGGACCTACACAGTCATTGGGGAGTGTTGTAGAACAGAGGGATCTAGGAGTAGAGGTGTATAGTTCCTTCAAAGTGGCGTCACAGGTAGAAACATAGAAACATAGAAAATAGGTGCAGGAGCAGGCCATTCGGCTCTTCGAGCCTGCACCGCCATTCAATATGATCATGGCTGATCATCCAACTCAGTATCCTGTACCTGCCTTCTCTCCATACCCCCTGATCCCTTTAGCCACAAGGGCCACATCTAACTCCCTCTTAAATATAGCCAATGAACTGGCCTCAACTACATTCTGTGGCAGAGAATTCCAGAGATTCACCACTCTCTGTGTGAAAAATGTTTTTCTCATCTCGGTCCTAAAAGATTTCCCCCTTATCCTTATACTGTGACCTCTTGTTCTGGACTTCCCCAACATCGGGAACAATCTTCCTGCATCTAGCCTGCCCAACCCCTTAAGAATTTTGTAAGTTTCTATAAGATCCCCCCTCAATCTTCTAAATTCTAGCGAGTAGACGTGGTAGTCAAATAGGCTTTCAGCACATTGGCCTTCATCAGGCAGAGTACTGAGTACTGAATTTGGGAGGTCATGTTACAGATGTATAAGACGTTGGTGAGGCCACGTTTAAAGTATTCAGCTTTGGGGATCATATTATAGGAAAGATGTCAAGCTGGAAAAGGTTCAGAGAAAATTTACAAGGATGTTGCCAGGACTCGAGGGCCTGAGCGACAGGGAGAAGTTGAGTAGGCTGGGATTCCGTTCCTTGGAACGCAGGAGGATGAGGCGTGATCTAATAGATGTGTATAAGAACATGAGAGGAATAGATTGGGCAGAGTCTCGTGCCCAGGGTAGGTGAATCGAGGACCAGAGGACATAGGTTTAAGGTGAGGGGGAGTAAGATTTAAAGGGGACATGGGATGGGTAACCTTTTTACACAAAGGGTGGTGGATGCCTGGAACGAGCTGCCAGAGGAGGTAGTTGAGGCAGGTACAATCATAATATTTCAGAAACATTTCGACAGGTACATGTTTAAGAAAGAACCGCAGATGCTGGAAAAAAATCGAAGGTAGACAAAAATGCTGGAGAAACTCAGCGAGTGAGGCAGCGTCTATGGAGCGATGGAATCGGTGACGTCTCAGGTCAAGACTAAGTCTGAAGAAGGGCTTCCACCCGAAACGTCGCCTATTTCCTTCGCTCCATAGATGCTGCCTCACCCGCTGAGTTTCTCCAGCATTTTTGCCTACCTTAGACAGGTACATGGATAGGTTGAGAGGGATGACAGATGGCACAATGGGCTAAGTGTTCGGCTGGCAACCGGAAGGTAGCCGGTTCGAATCCCGCTTGGAGTGCATACTGTCGTTGTGTCCTTGGGCAAGACACTTCACCCACCTTTGCCTGTGTGTGAATGTGTGTGAATGTGTGTGAGTGATTGGTGGTGGTCGGAGGGGCCGTAGGCGCAGATTGGCAGCCACGCTTCCGTCAGTCTGCCCCAGGGCAGCTGTGGCTACAGAAGTAGCTTACCACCACCGAGTGTGACTGAGGAGTGAATGAATAATGCGATGTAAAGCGCCTTGAGTATTAGAAAGGCACTATATAAATCCCATCCATTATTATTATTATTATATGGGCCAGATATCTGCGGATGCTGCAATATGAGGCCCGCGGGGAACGAGTGTAGGCGGGGGGGTGTTACATCTCCCCCCCCCCCTCCGGCTTCATATTGCAGCATCTGCATATATTTGTGTTTCTCACCCTTGATTATTCCTGGAGCCTCTCACTGCCCTTCCGGCTATCTGCATTTGTCAAATTCTGGCCAGCTCATCACCCTGGCTTTAATTGCTGCACGACTAGCTGACTCATCAGCTGCCAAGGACCTAAGCCAAGCATTTGTCTGCCCATACTTCCGCACTTCATCACGCTTTAAGCTGCTCGTTAAAACCTGTCTCACTGACCAACTCACTGGAATGTAGAAGGATGAGAGGGGATGTTATGGAGCTATGTAACGTTCTTAAGGGATTGGACCGGCTAGATGCAGGAAAAAAATGGTCCCGATGTTGGGGGAATCCAGAACCAGGGGTCACACAGTTTAAGAATAAGGGGGTAGGGCCATTTAGGACTGAGACGAGGAAAATCTTTTCCACCCAGAGAGTTGTGAATCTGTGGAATCCTCTGCCACAGAAGGCAGTGGAGGCCAATTCACTGGAAGTTTTCAAGAGAGAGTTAGATATGGCTCTTAGGGCTAACGGAATCAAAGGATATGGGGAGAAGGCAGGAACAGGGTACTGATTGGGGATGATCAGCCATGATCATATTGAATAGTGGTGCTGGCTCGAAGGGCCGAATGGCCTACTCCTGCACCTATTTTCTGTGTTCCTATATTTCTATAAGTTTCTGGTCCCATGCCTGAACATAATTTTCCTCGATCGCCTTCCCCTTTGTCCTGTTTTCACACCTTGCTCTTTATTATCTATGTATCTCCCTTGACATCAGTCTGAAGAAGGGCCTCGACCCGAACTGTCAGCCATTCCTTCTCTCCGGAGATGCTGCCTGTCCCACTGAGTTACTCCAGCATTTTGAATCTATCCCATGCCTGAATATCTCCTTCAGGTGCCAGTTCTTGCTTGACATCTCCACAGTACCCTGGGCTGCAGAGTGATAGAGTCATAGTGTGACACAGCGTGGAAACAGGCCCTTCGGTCCAACTTGCCCACATCGGCCAACATGTCCCAGCTACACTAGTCCCATCTGCCTGCGTTTGGTCCTTATCCCTCCAAACCTGTCCTATCTGGACGTCCACATTGAAGCCTGTCCACACTGCCACAACACAGTCCTAGTAGATCCCTACGGTGGCGCAGCAGCAGAGTTACTGACTTACAGCGCCAGGGACCCGGGTTCAATCCTGGCTACAGGCACTGTCTGTACGGAGTTTGCACATTCTCCCCGTGACCCGCGTGGGTTTTCTCCGAGTCATTTGGATTCCTCCCACTCTCCAAAGACCTACAGGTTTGTACAGGTTTAATTGGCTTGGTATAAATGTATAAAAATATAAAATTGTCCCTAGTGTGAGTGTGTAGGATAGTGTTAGTGTGCGGGGATCGTTGGTCAGGGCGGACTTGGTGGGCTACACACTGCAGCAACACAGGCCTAGTAGGTCCCACAAATGCGGGTGTGAGACTAGGCCGCATAACTTTCAGATGGCTACCCCAATACAAAGCTCGCAACGATTGCCCACTGAGTTCAGATGAAAGTTTCATTCAGTTTAGTTTAGAGATACAGATCTGTGGGGGAATCGAGGACCAGAGGGCATAGGTTTAAGGTGAAGGGGGAAAGATTTTATAGGAATCTGAGAGATTCCTTTTCACACAAAGGGCGGTGGGTGTACAGAACGAGCTGCTGGAGGAGGTAGTTGAGGCAGGGACTATCGCCACGTTTAAGAAGCAATTAGGCAAGTACATGGATAGGACAGGTTTAGAGAGATATGGGCCAAATGCAGGTGAGTGGGACGAGTGTAGCTGGGGTTGCCAACTCTCCCGTATTTTGGGCTGAATTGGTTTGTCCCATATGGGACCGCCATTGTCCCGTATTTGACTGCTGCTACTCGGGTGGAGGGGACTGTCGGGTGGGAGCGCCGCGTCCGGCCCCGCCTCACCTGTCCCGACGTAGTGCAGCCCATGGAGTGCAGCAGCAGCAGCAGCAGCAGCAGCGCCTCGCCCGTGGCCCCGTCGGTCGGCACCCGGCCAGCTGTCCGACTTTCAGACCTTCGCTTACCGTCGACACCACCACCATCGGTTCACGAGTTGGACGGGGTGCCAGACTTTGCGCGTGATGTCGCGCGGCCCGGGCCGAAACTCCTCAGCTGGCCCGCCGGCTGGGCTTAGTGTACAGTCCAGCACCCGGGCCAACTCATCATTCATCCAGCCACGGCCGAGTCGGTCAACGAACTGCCGTCGGGACTTTGTCCCGTATTTTGACCTTTTGTCCCTTATTTGGGAGCGAGAAAGTTGGCAACTCTAAGCGTAGCTGGGACATGTTGGTCGAAGTGGGTAAGTCGGGCCCAAGTTGGACGCTACCTCAGTCATCTCCTCTTCCACAGCCAACAATGGACCATTGTGGGCTCCACCTTTCCTTGGCCATCGGTGCCGGCTCTGATTTGTTCTGAACCTTTTCGTGCCTCTAGTTCCCCCCCTCCCCCCAGACTCCCAGTCTGAAGAAGGATCTCGACCCGAAACGTCACCTATTCCTTTCCTCCAGAGATGCTGCCTGACCCGCTGAGTTACTCCAGCATTTAGCGTTCTATCTAGAAGAAATGTAAAACTGGAATCTTTCACTGGCCGATGGAAAAGACTGTTAATGGTGCTTTTACAAAAATATTAATTACACCTCGGTAATATTTCCATAAGCTTTTTAATTCTGGAGGGTCTGAGCAATGGTTTATTAGCCGTAATTCAATTCCATTGGGGTGAACATTAAGAAATGCAATATTTGGAAAAATAAACTTAGTTTAATTAGCACTGATTACTCTGACAAATCCAGCACTGAAATGCTTCACTGGAAGTATAAATGGGACTTTTTGTCTCTTTATTTTCCAGCTTGTAATCAAGCATTAATGTAAAAACCAATTTCCTAAAACACTATCAGTATATTGGCTTGCTTGAGCAGTCACTTAACAGAAATCTGCAGAGTACGTTTGCTTACAAGTGTAATTCAACAATTGTTAATCTGTGACTTATGTCAGAGTCATCTCTTCTTTTCCCAGAACACGCTAACCGCTGGGTCTATGTACTGGTGGTCCATGAGAGACAGAGTGTGGGTGGACAGTCGGGGGAAAAAACCCACCAAGTGCTGGGGTTAGCGGGGGGGGGGGGGCCTGGTGGGGGTCCCTCTACGCAGGGATTCTCCCCCTCTACATCGGGGACCTGGGGTGGAGGGTACTGCACCGAGGTGTTCCCTGCAGCCTGTTTCTCTCGCGGTTCACAGACTCGCCAGCCGCCTGCCACTGGAGTGCGTGAGGCTGCAGCCCCAGTTCCAATACCTAAAGGGGCTTCTCCTTTGCCTTCTGGCTACATTTCTCACCCACCATCCTCATCTTCGGACACTCTGTGCATGGGGGAGAGGGTAGAGGGCCGAAGATGTCCTGGTTGGGTTGCTCCTGGGCCTGGCCAAGCTGGCCATCCGCCAGTCACGACGCTAGGCGGTGGAGGGCTCTGCCCGAGCTGGCTGCCTGCCCCTTTTCCGGGGATAGGTCCGTGCCCGGCTGGGGTTCGAAGGGAATACGCCCTGTCTACGGGCACCCTGGGGGAGCTCCGGGACCACTGGGCTCCGCAGGGTGTTGAATGCATCCTTGAGAAGGAGTGTAAGATAACTGTACAGTAGTTTATTAAGGATATTTGTCTGTATTATATTATGGTGGTGGGTTCTGGTTTGTTTTATTGTAGTGTAATATTTATTTTTTTAATAATTGAAATTGAAAAAAAAAAAAAAAGTGCTGGAGTTAGACACAAAAAGCTGGAGTCATTCAGCGGGTCTGGAGTAAAGGAATAGGCGACGTTTCGGGTCAAGACCCTTCATCCGACTGAGAATCAGGGCAAATGGAAACAAGAGATACAGATATATAGAGAGAGAGATATATGACAAATGAAGAAATAAATGGATGATGATAAAGGGGAGAGGCCATTGTTAACTGTGGCCTTGGTGGAAACGAGTTACGCACAATGAGACTCAACAAGATGACTTCGAAGCAAGTACAACAACGTGGTGGATGGTGGATGGTTGTTTGTCAGGTTGGAGGCCAGTGACGAGTGGGGTGCCACAGGGATCTGTGTTGGGTCCACTGTTGTTTGTCATGTACATCAATGATCTGGACGATGGTGTGGTAAATTGGATTAGTAAGTATGCAGATGATACTAAGATAGGTGGGGTTGCGGGTAATGAAGTAGAGTTTCAAAGTCTACAGAGAGATTTATGCCAGTTGGAAGAGTGGGCTGAAAGATGGCAGATGGAGTTTAATGCTGATAAGTGTGAGGTGCTACATCTTGGCAGGACAAATCAAAATAGGACGTACATGGTAAATGGTAGGGAATTGAAGAATGTAGGTGAACAGAGGGATCTGGGAATAACTGTGCACAGTTCCATGAAAGTGGAATCTCATGTAGATAGGGTGGTAAAGAAAGCTTTTGGTGTGCTGGCCTTTATAAATCAGAGCATTGAGTATAGAAGTTGGGATGTAATGTTAAAATTGTACAAGGCATTGGTGAGGCCAATTCTGGAGTATGGTGTACAATTTTGGTCGCCTAATTATAGGAAGGATGTCAACAAAATAGAGAGAGTACAGAGGAGATTTACTAGAATGTTGCCTGGGTTTCAGCAACTAAGTTACAGAGAAAGGTTGAACAAGTTAGGGCTTTATTCTTTGGAGCGCAGAAGGTTAAGGGGGGACTTGATAGAGGTTTTTAAAATGATGAGAGGGATAGACAGAGTTGACGTGGAAAAGCTTTTCCCACTGAGAGTAGGGAAGATTCAAACAAGGGGACATGACTTGAGAATTAAGGGACTGAAGTTTAGGGGTAACATGAGGGGGAACTTCTTTACTCAGAGAGTGGTAGCTGTGTGGAATGAGCTTCCAGTGAAGGTGGTGGAGGCAGGTTCGTTTTTATCATTTAAAAATAAATTGGATAGTTATATGGATGGGAAAGGAATGGAGGGTTATGGTCTGAGCGCAGGTATATGGGACTAGGGGAGATTATGTGTTCGGCACGGACTAGAGGGGTCGAGATGGCCTGTTTCCGTGCTGTAATTGTTATATGGTTATTATATGGTTATATGGTGTGTGAATGTGTGTGAATGTGTGTGAGTGATTGGTGGTGGTCGGAGGGGCCGTAGGCGCAGATTGGCAGCCACGCTTCCGTCAGTCTGCCCTAGGGCAGCTGTGGCTACAGAAGTAGCTTACCACCACCGAGTGTGACTGAGGAGTGAATGAATAATGCGATGTAAAGCGCCTTGAGTATTAGAAAGGCGCTATATAAATCCCATCCATTATTATTATTATTATTATTAACAACCTGGGTGGGGGAGGGACGGAGAGAGAGGGGGAAAGCAAGGGTTAGTTGAAGTTAGAGAAGTCAATGTTCATAGCGCTGGGGTGTAAGTTGCCCAAGCGAAATATGAGGCGCTGTTCCTCCAATTTGGAGCTGGGCCTCACTCTGACAGTGGAGGAGGCCCAGGACAGAAAGGACGGTGGGAATGGGAGGGGGAGTCATTTACTCCCATCAGGCAACAGGTATAGAAGTGTGAAAACGCACACCTCCAGATTCAGGGACAGTTTCTTCCCAGCTGTTATCAGGCAACTGAATCATCCTACCACAACCAGAGAGCAGTGCTGAACTACTATCTACCTCTTTGGTGACCCTCAGACTATCTTTGATCGGACTTTGCTTTGATCTTGCACCAAATATTATTCCCTTATCACGTATCTGTACAATGTAAATGTCTCGAATGTAATCACGTATTGTCGGTCTGCCGACTGGTTAGCAAGTAACAAAAGCTTTTCACTGTACCTCGATGCATGTGACAATAAACTAAACTGAAGTAACTCAGCGGGTCAGGCAGCATCACTGGAGAACATGGATAGGTGACGTTTTGGATCGGGACCCTCCCTCAGACAGTCAGAACCTTTTTCCCAGGGTGGAAATGTCAAAGGATAGAGGGCTCAGCTTCAAGGTGAGAGCTTAGTTTAGTTTAGTTTAGTTTAGAGATACAGCGCGGAAACAGACTCTTCGGCCCATCGAGTCTGCGCCGACCAGCGATTCCCCCCTTGAGCAAGCACTATCCTACGCACACGACCCTGCACACGGTCTAGGCGCCAATTTTTGGCGGAGGGGGGGGGTCTCAAGCGCGGTCTCGTAATTTTGTCCGGGTTTAAAGGCGGTGCCGGACCACCAGTTGCCGGAAAATCGGTGGTGGACCTGCATTGGGAAGACTGGGAAAATCCTCTCCGACGCATCAAGATGGTTGGACCTCGAGGGCTGCTGGCACAGCATGGGTGGTCTGAGGGTGTCGACAAGTGGTGGGGAGGGGTGGGGCAGGAAGACCACACAGGGACCTCATGATCTGGTACCACAACATCGAGCAACATCTCACAGCCTACCTGCACCGGTCCGGTGGAACCATGCCGTAAACATCGATTCTGTCGCAAAGCTCAAGAGCGATGATCATGGTGAACCAGCCAGTGCTCAGCCAAGAATTGGAGGTTTTCCTGGGAAAGGAACATCCTTTTGTATCAGTGGTGCAAAAGTATTTATTGATCATGTGAGACAACACACAATAGACAATAGGTGCAGGAGTAGGCCATTCGGCCCTTCGAGCCAGCACCGCCGTTCAATGTGATCATCCCCAATCAGTACCCCGTTCTTGCCTTCTCCCCATATCCCCCTGACTCCCACTATCTTTAAGAGCCCTCTCTAGCTCACACTTGAAAGCATCCAGAGAACCTGCCTCCACCGCCCTCTGAGGCAGAGAATTCCACAGACTCACCACTCTCTGTGAGAAAAGGTGTTTCCTCGTCTCCGTTCTAAATGGCTTAGCCCTTATTCTTAAACTGTGTGGCCCCTGGTTCTGGAGACAATTAGTTTTAGAAAAAAATTAATTACTTGTTAAACGTGACCCACCCATTTTACAGGTCTTAGTTAAGTTCGGAGATACAGCGCGGAAACAGGCCCTTCGGCCCACCGAGTCCGCTCCGACTGGCGATTCCCGCCCCCTACACACTTTCCTACACACACTAGGGACAATTTACATTTACACCAAGCCAATTAACCTACAAAGGTGTACGTCTTTGGAGTGTGGGGGGAAAACCCACGCAGGTCACAGGGAGAACGTACAAACTCCATACAGACAAGCGCCCGGTCAGGATCGAACCCGGGGATCTGGCGCTGTGAGGCAGCAACTCTACCGCTGAGCCACCGTGCCACCCAGATATTAAGGGAAAGCAGGGATATGGGGTGATCACACGGAATCGCAAACTCGTTCCATACTTTGTGTACGGTAAACAAAACAAAGAATTTCACTGTGATATGTCACATATGGTAATAAAGTATAATTCAATAACATATCCATCGCTCATTAATTCATTCATTAACTTATTCATTCACTCAAGTGGAACTGAGGTAAAAGATCGGCCCTGATTTTTTTTACCAGCTGCTGCTAGTTGACCTCACTGCCTCACTGCTCCAACAGCCTAGGCGTCATCTGGTGCTGTCTGTGTGGAGTTTGCATGTAATAATAATAATAATAATAACTTTATTTATAAAGCACTTTAAACAACTGCAGTTGCCACAAAGTGCTGTACATGAGAACTCATGGACAAAAAGCTATTACAAACAATTAAAAACCATTAAAAAACGTAAAACGAAGGACTATAAAAAACACACTAAAAATTAAAAGACATTAAAAGCACTAAAAACAGGAGCAATGCCTCAGCCAGTGTCGAAAGCCAAAGAATAAAAATGTGTTTTTAGGGAGGATTTGAAGATGGACAGTGAGGGGGCACCCAGTGACCATCTGGCTTCCCCTACCCCCGACCACGGGTTGGCAGCTAATTGGATGCTGTAAGCTCTTCCTCGTTTAGTTTAGTTTAGTTTAGTTTGCGGAAACAGGCCCTTCAGCCCACCGTGTGTGCACTGACCAGCGATGACCCTTAACACAGGCACTTACACACACTAGGGACGATTTACAATGTACACACACTAGGATCAATTTAGAATTTTTCTGACACCAATTAACCTACAAACCTGCACATCTCAAGAGTGTTGGGTGAAGGAGGAAACCCACGCAGGTCACGAGGAGGACGTGTAAACTCCGTAAAGACAGCACCCGTGGTCAGGATCGAACCCGGGTCTCTGACGCTGTAAGGCAGCAACTCTACCGCTGCACCACCTTTAAACCCTTAATATATAAATATATTACATAAATATATTATGAATGGCACATATTTATATATAGATATATATATATATACACACACACACACACACAGATTTTTTAGTATATATATATTATGGGTGGCACGGTTGTGCAGCGGAGTTGCCAGAGATTCGGGTTCAAACTCGACTGACCTTCGGGTTGTTTACCGTTAAAACGCGCCTGACTCTGTACCTGTCCTTGCCGGTCTCGCGCTCGAAGAGCTGGTCAAAGTAGAGCATCTTGTGGCGGCTGATGGTGTGCAGCCTGAGTGCGGGCAGGAACCGGTGGATGAGCTGCAGCTGGTTGTAGAGCCGCCCCTTGCCGTCCCTCCTCAGGCAGCTGCTGGGCCCCCAGAAGATGAAGGCCGGGTTGTGGCTGGCGTTGAGGAGCTCCCCGCCCTTCTGCAGCAGCCGCTGGATGCTGGAGTGGGCCACCACCCTCAGGCTGGTCCTCCGGCCCACGTCCTCCTGGTAGCCCCGTGTCGGGGCGTCGTTCATCCGGATCACGCATTCCGCACGGTCAATCTCCGACCCCCGCCCGCTGCCGATGAGGTGCCCCGAGCTGGTGACCAGGGCACAGCTTCTGCAACGCACCTGCAGGCCCTGGGCGGACAAAGAGGGAGGTCGTTTAGGTGCGGCCGATGTCCACCAGATCGTAGACACAAAGGTGGATGTTGCCAGGACTGGAGGGTCTGAGTTATAGGGAGAGGTTGAGTTGGCTGGGACTCTATTCCTTGGACCGCAGGAGGATGAGGGGTGCGTAGGACAGGTTTGGAGGGATACGGGCCAAGCGCAGGCAGGTGGGACTAGTGTAGCTGGGACATGTTGGCCGGTGTGGGCAAGTTGGGCCTGTTTCCACACTGTATCACTCCATGACACTGTCTTAGAGAGGTGTGCAAAATCATGAGAGGAATAGTTCGGGTAGATCTACGCCGTGAGTCTCTTGCCCAGAGTAGGGGAATCGAGGACCAGAGCACATACAGTAGGTTTAAGGTGAAGGAGAAAAGATTTAATAGGAGCCTGAGGGGTAACTTTTTCACACAAAGGGTGGTGGGTGAATGGAACGAGCTGCCGGAGGAGATAATTGAGGCAGGGACCATCCCAACATTTAAGAAACAGTTAGACAGGTACACGGATAGGGCACGTATGGAGGGATATGGGTGAAACGCGGGCAGGTAGGACTAGTGTAGCGGGGACATGTTGGCCAGTGTGGGCAAGTTGGGCCGAAGGGCCTGTTTCCTTGTTGTGTGGCTCCTTAACTACAGATGCTGGCTATTACACAAAAGGACACAAAGTGTTGGAGTAGCATCTCTGGAGAACATGGATGGGTGATGTTTTGGGTCCAGACCCTTCTTCAGACCGAAGACCTGAAATGTCACCTATCCATGTTCCCCAGAGAAGCTGCCTGACCCGCTGAGATATTTCCGCACTTTGTGTCCTTTTGTCTGTCAACAGGAAGGATGTTGAGGACTTGGAGAGGGTTGAACAAGAGGCTTACGAGAACACTGCCTGAGATAGCTGTAAAGAGAGGTAAAAAGACACAACGTGCTTGAGTAACCCGCGGCCTATATCATCCTGAGGCCTATAACATCTTGAGGCCTATAACATCCATTCGGGCACTCCAAGCTGCGGAGTGTGTCCGACTGTCCCGACGTCGGAGTTTGGATCATCCCGACGAGAGGGCCTGTACATCCGGCCTTCAGTAGCGGCGACTACAGAGGGTTTATGGCCACGACCACGGATGAACAAAGGGAGAAGGACTGCCTGAACTTTGTTGCCTTCCACCACAGTGCAGAATGCTGTGGTGGATGTTTGTGTTAAATTCTATTATGTATTGTGTGTTCTTTTTTTAAGTGTATCGTTGCTGGCAAATTCATTTCACTGCACCTTCGGGTGCAGGTGCCGAATAAATTTGACTTTGACTCAGAGGGTCAGGCTGCATCTCCTTAGAACATGGATTGGTGACGTTTCAGGTTGAGGCCTTTCTTCAGACCTGAAACATCACCCATGCATATCCTATTTTCTACGTTTCTATGAATCTCTCCCTCTCCACAGCCTCATTTGATTCACGGCAAACATCTCTAGATTGTAAACATTTCCTAATGCTCCAATTTTCTGGATCTGGAAGAATCTTCATGAAGTCTAAAGAAGTGTCGCAACCCGAAACGTCACCTATCCATGTTCTCCAGAGATGCTGCCTGACCCGCTGAGTTACTCCAGCAGTGGGCAAGTTGGGCTGAAGGGCCCATTTCCTTGTTGTCCTTGTTTTCCTTGCTCTATAACTGCAGATGCTGGTTAATGCACAAAAGGACCCAAAGTGCTGGAGTAGCACTCTGTTTCATAAAGAGAGTGCTCAGGTCTCCTCCCACATCCCAAAGATGTGCAGGTTTGCAGGTTAATTGGCCCTCTGTAAACTACCCCGAGTGTGTACAGCTAGTGTGTAAATGGGTCGGCGTGGACTCGTTGGGATGGAGGGCCTGTTTCAATAGACAATAGGTGCAGGATTAGGCCTTTCGGCCCTTCGAGCCAGCACCGCCATTCACTGTGATCATGGCTGATCATCCACAATCAGTACCCCGTTCCTGCCTTCTCCCCATATCCCCTGACTCCGCTATCTTTAGAATAGTGTCACTCATGTTATGAGTCATGCTTTGTAGCTACGCCCACTAGTTTAACAGAAAGCTTCCCTGCCTTGTTCTCACACTTTTAGAGTAACGTGCCAGTATGAAATTACCTATGCTGTAACGTTAATACAATCTTTGGCCCTTAAACACGGTGTGAGACTTTGTTATTCCAACAGCAGAATCACAACAGAGCCCTATCTAACTCTCTCTTGAAAGTATCCAGAGAACCTGCCTCCACCGCCCTCTGAGGCAGAGAATTCCACAGACTCACAACTCTCCGTGTGAAAAAGTGTTTCCTCGTCTCCGTTCTAAATGGCTTACCCCTTATTCATAAACTGTGACCCCTGGTTCTGGACTCCCCCGACATCGGGAATATGCTTCCTGACTCCAGCGTGTCCAAACCCTTAATAATCTTACATGTTTCAATAAAATCCCCTCTCATCCTTGCTGTATCTCTAAACTAAACTAATATTCCAGAGCTGAAAGTTCAATGAATTCATGCCCTGATTTGATGTGTCGTGTAAGATTCGACTTGGATAAAACAAAATGTTCAATGTTCGTGAATGGAAATTCTCCACGCGATATTCACATTCAGATCACTCTCAGCAAATGCAAGGAAAACCTTGATGCACAGCTCACATAATTGCGGGAATACTAATCACACGTCATTCTTCCCGAGACGTTTCACACAGAACACAGTGCTGCAGCAGCAGTGGAGTTGCTGCCTTAATGGGCCTGCCTCACTTAAAGCCCTGTCCCACGGTGCGAGTTCATTCAAGAGCTCTCCCGAGTTTAAAAAAAATCTAACTCGTGTTATGCACGGAGAATGAACGTAGCGGGTACGTCGGAGCTCGGGGACGTCTCTTAGCGGCTCATAACACTAACGGCAGGTACTCGGGAAGACTCGCTAACGGCAGGTAAGCTCGTTGAAAAATGTCCACGAGAGCCCCGAGTACCGACGAGCAGCCATCACCGTAAATCTCCGAGTTCGAATCAGGGCAAACTCGGGAGAGCTCTTGGAATGAACTCGCACTGTGGGACAGGGCTATTAGGCTATTTTTCAAGCAACTGCCGGTGACTGTCAAGTTGCCGGCAGTCGCCTGAAAAACCGGCAACTAGAACGTCGACTGTCAGAGTGGAACACACACACACACGCGCACACACACACACACACACACACATCGCTTCATTCACCAGCCCGTTATGCAGGCGGGGGACAGGGCAAGCGGAGGGACGCTGTCTGAGTGAAATTCACACGGTGCAAAGCCAAGGTGATACAGACACACACCGCGATGAACAGGAAGGTTGGCGCTGTAATTAAGACGTCTAGTGTACGGAAAATCCGTTAAAAGAAGGGGTGAGAGGAGGTGAGGGAAAGGATGGAAAAGGAGTGAAGGCAACTTTTAAGAAGCCAGAGATACACGGCTGTGAAGCTCCACAGACATTTAACATTACCGGTCGGTTATGCTTGGTTCTGAAAACTACTGCTTACGTTTTTTTCCCCCATTGTGCCAATAAAATGCACCGGTCAGCACCGGCTACAACCTACAAGAACCTCCTAGTGGCCCACTAGGACCTCCTGGCGACCCACCTACGGCACAACAATTCTCGCTACTCTCCATAGCGGCTTCATTCTAGTCGCCGCTAATTTTTCAACATGTTGAATAATTCACGGCGTCCAGAATGCGGGAACTCCTCACGACCATGAAGGCGACACCCCGGCAACCACCCGCGAACATGTGACGACCATGTGGCGACTGCATAGTGTCCTGCAGTCGCCTAAGTGGGACAGGCCCATTACAGACCCAGAGACCCGGGTTCGATCCTGACTACGGGTGTTGCCTGAACTGTGTTTGTACGCTCGCCCTGTGACCTGCGTGGGTTTTCTCCGGGTGCTCTGGTTTCTTCCCACATCCCAAAGACGTGCAGGTTTGTAGGTTAATTGGCTTCTGTAAAATTTGTAAATTGTCCCACGTGTGTAGGATAGTGCTAGTGTGCGGGGTGATCGCTGAACGGCACGGCAGGTTAATTGGCCTCTGTAAATTTGCCCTTTGTGTGTAATGAAAGTGGGTTAACAGAATTCAGTGTGAATGGGTGATCGATGGTCGGTGGACTCGGTGGGCCGAAGGGCCTGTTTCCATGCTGTATCTCAAATACTAACACACTTCCCTCAGTGTTACACCCCCCCACTACTACACCCACCTCATTCACTCACACTCACTCACTCCCACACTCACTACCACACTCATTCACTACCACAATCATTCACTACCACACTCACAATCATTCACTACCACACTCATTCACTACCACACTCACTCAGTATCTGTGCCGTTACTTCAGGAGGCAGCTCGAATGCCGGTGTAACATCACTCCCTGACGAGCTCAATGCGTTTTACGCACGCTTTGACAGGGAGAATACTGATGTGCCTTCCCGATCCCCCATTCGCTGTGATGGCATTTCAGTCTCAGTCACTGAGGCCGATGTCAGGAAATCCTTCAGAGGGGTGAACCCCCGAAAAGCACCTGGACCTGATGGTATACCCGGTCGTGTTCTAAAAACCTGTGCGGACCAACTGGCGGGAGTTTTTACGGACATTTTCAACCTCTCACTTCTGAGGTCTGAGGTCCCCACCTGCTTTAAAAGGGCATCAATAATACCGGTGCCCAAGAAGAGTAAGGTGACGTGCCTCAATGACTATCGACCAGTGGCACTAATGCTGGTGGTGATGAAGTGCTTTGAGAGGTTGATCATGGAGCAAATCAACTCCTACCTCGACAAAAACCTGGACCCACTGCAGTTCGCATACCGCCACAACAGATCAATGGTGGATGCGATCTCGCTGGCCCTCCACTCCACACTGGACCACTTGGACAACAAAAACTCATATGTCAGGCTGTTATTCATTGATTACAGCTCGGCATTTAACACAATCATCCCCTCCAAACTGGTTACCAAACTCGCAGAACTGGGTCTCTGCGCATCCCTCTGCAACTGGATCCTCGACTTCCTCGTCCACAGACCACAGTCTGTTCGTATTGGTGGAAATGTGTCAGCCTCAATAACAATCAGCACGGGAGCACCTCAAGGCTGCGTGCTCAGCCCCCTGCTGTACTCACTCTATACCCATGACTGCGTAGCGAACCACAGTGCGAACTCCATCATCAAGATCGCTGACGACACCACTATTGTGGGGCATATCACTGATGGGGATGAGTCAGAGTACAGAAGAGAGATCGAGCAACTGTCCATATGGTGCCAGCGCAATAACCTGGCCCTCAACACCAGCAAAACCAAGGAACTGATTGTGGACTTTGGAAGGAGTAGGAGGGGGACCCACAGCCCCATTTATATCAACGGGTCGATGGTTGAAAGGGTCAAGAACTTCAAATTCCTGGGCGTGCACATCTCTGAAGATCTTTCCTGGTCCGAGAACACTAACGCAATTATCAAAAAAGCTCATCAGCGCCTCTACTTCCGGAGAAGATTACGGAGAGTCGGATTGTCAAGGAAGACTCTCTCTAACTTCTACAGGTGCACAGTCGAGAGTATGCTGACCGGTTGCATCGTGGCTTGGTTCGGCAATTTGAGCGCCCTGGAGAGGAAAAGACTACAAAAAGTAGTAAACACTGCCCAGTCCATCATCGGCTCTGACCTTCCTTCCATCGAGGGGATTTATCGCAGTCGCTGCCTCAAAAAGGCTGGCAGTATCATCAAAGACCCACACCATCCTGGCCACACACTCATCTCCCTGCTACCTTCAGGTAGAAGGCACAGGAGCCTGAAGACTGCAACAACCAGGTTCAGGAATAGCTACTTCCCCTCAGCCATCAGGCTATTAAACCTGGCTCGGACAAAACTCTGATTATTAACAACCACTTTCTGTTATTTGCACTTTACCAGTTTATTTATTCATGTGTGTATATATTTATATCATGGTATATGGACACATTTATCTGTTTTGTAGTAAATGCCTACTATTTTCTGTGTGCTTAAGCAAAGCAAGAATTTCATTGTCCTATACAGGGACACATGACAATAAACTCACTTGAACTTGAACTTGAACTTGACTCGATTCCGCATTCAAGTCTCTGGAGAGAAACCTGAAGCCTTGTCCTCCAGTTGAGAGGCGGCAGTGATCCCAGCTGGGCTCTTGTGATTAGAAAGTAATCCTTTCTACAGGATCACTGTGAGTGGGAAGGGAGTTATGTGAAGTGTGTGACAGGGTGTAACAAACCAAATCGATCAAAGAGAGCAATGGTGTGAAAATGGAAATACTGTAACAGCAAAGTGTTGGAGAAAACACATTCATTCAATAACTCCTGGGAAGGCAGTCAGTCTTGAACACCAAAGATCCTATAGCGGAGCAAGATAGACCACTCCTGCTAAATGCAATGGGCTGACGTGTAGTAAGCAACAGAACGGAACGTGGGCCTTTTTTTCATCCATTTCAGGAACCCGACCCGACCCGACCCGACCCGACTCACAGTGTAATCAACGTTGCGGGGGAACAGTTTGTGTTAATAAATTATAATTCTGAAAATGAGGAGAAGATTTTTACCAAATAATTTTTATGTTTACGAGGATGTTTCCGTAACCAGCTTCCGTCCCCGCACTAGTATCCTACAGAATCTTTGGTGCGGAGACGGAAGCCGGTTACGGAAATGGGGCCGAAAATTACCCATGAATCTGCCCATGACCGTACTACGTGTTTTTCGTCGAGTGGACTATCTTGCTCGCTGTAGGATCTTTGCTGAACACACCAGGTCCCAATGACCAAACCATCCCTGTAACAGTGCAGGAAGGAACTGCAGTTGCTGGTTTAAACCAAAGATAGACACAAAAAGCTGGAGTAACTCAGCGGGTCAGACAGCATCTCTGGATAGAAGGAGTGAAGAAGGGCCTCAACCTGAAACGCCACCTATTCCTTTTCTCCAAAGATATTGTCTGACCCGCTGAGTTTTTGTCCTGTACCTATTACCGATGGTCTTGGTTTGGGAACAGCTCCGTCCTAGATCGCAAGACATCTGGACGCAGCCCAGACCATCACACAAACCAACCTCCCTTCCATTGATTCCATTTACACCTCACGCTGCCTCGGCAAGGCCACATATAGCTCAGGGGTTATGGTTATGATATTAATCCAATCGCCACCGTGCCACCCGTGTTCGATCAGCTGAGAAGGTTATTGGCTGCAACCTTCCCCCCATTGATGAACTGTACACTGCAAGGGCCAGGAAGCGAGCGGGAAGATCATCTCTGACTCCTCTCACCCTGGCCACAAACTATTTGAATCACTTCCCTCTGGAAGGCGACTCCGGACTGTCAAAGCTGCCACAGCCAGACATAAAAACAGCTTTTTTTCCACCAGCAGTAGCTCGACTCAATAACCAAAGTCTGTAGCCTGCTTTTGCTCTGGTGTTTTATTTCATTCACATGTTTAAACTATAATATTGTATTCTTAATGTTTTATGGTATATTATTATTGTTTACTGTGTGTCGTGTTGCTACTTGCGAGCGGAGCACCAAGGCAAATTCCTTGTATGTGAACATGCTTGGCCAATAAACTTATTCATTCATTCATTCATTCATTCATTCATTCATTCATTCATTCTATGTACATTGTGTTTACAGATCTGTTATCCTGCTGCAGGGAGAATGCCATTGTTCTGTTTATGGTACATATGACAATTAAACACTCTTGTCTCTTTAAAACCACGAGGCTGTGGAGGCCAAGGCGGTGGATATTTTTAAGGCAGAGATAGATTCTTGATTAGTGCAGATTCAGGGGTTATGGGGAGAAGGCAGGAGAAGGTGGTTAAGAGGGAATGAAAGATCAGCCATGATTGAATGACGGAGTAGACTTGATGGGCCGAATGGTCTAATTCTGCTCCTATAACTTATGAACATGAACACCTTCGTCCCAACCACCACCAGGCACTTGAACATTGCACAGATCGGTCACGATTGGATGGTTTCTCTGAAGAGTTTGGGTAACACATCCACTCATGAAGTTGTTGGTACATTTCTGAGATGGTAACGA
Organism: Amblyraja radiata; assembly: GCF_010909765.2. NCBI lineage: Eukaryota > Metazoa > Chordata > Chondrichthyes > Rajiformes > Rajidae > Amblyraja > Amblyraja radiata. The sequence goes on along the minus strand of NC_045965.1, from coordinate 62,168,230 downwards.
GGTATTGTCTCAAAACAAACAAGTGGCCAAGTCATTGGGTAGTTTTAATGCGGAGATTGATAGATTCTTGATCAGTACGGGTGTCAGGGGTTATGGGGAGAAGGCAGGAGAATAGAGTTAGGAGGGAGAGATAGACCAGCCATGATTGAATGGCGGAGTAGACTCAGTGGGCCGAATGGCCTACTTCTGGTCCTATGATTTATGAACTGTGAACACTAACCTCAATTACAAACCAATTAGTCTTTGGCTGCACTGAGGGCTTTGTATTTTTTTAATTAGTGTTGAGATGATTCATTTATTGATTTTTTTTGTTTATTATATATTATCTATGTGGATTGTGTAAATTGTCCACAGACCTGTTACGCCTGCTTCAAGTAAGAACTTCATTGTCAACAATAAAAACAAATGAGGAAAAAGCAGGAACGGGGTACTGATTGTGGATGGATCAGCCATGATAATATTGCTCGAAGGGCCGAATGGCCTACTCCTGCACCTATTTTCTATGTTTCTATGTCACATAATTAAACATTCCTGTCCCTTATTAAGTTTTAGTTTAATTTCTCTGCCGTTTTCATATTCCCCGATGGCAATTCCTCCAATGTGTTTATATTAAATTTCTCTTTTCCCCTCGGTGTAGAAGATTTAAATATCAGATTTATTTGATTCCTTTTAAATTCTTCCCCTTTACTTTATATTTTCTTATTCCTTTTTTTTTAAACTTCTCTCAGATTACTGCTCTTTTTTCAGCAACATTTTAACTCTCTTCCTTTGATCTAATGCTGCCTTTCAACTTCTCGTTAGCCATGGCTGGATTACTTCTCAGGAGAAGTCTTTGTGCCTCCAAGGAATATATGGTTATCGTCAGCTAGGTATTAATTCTTTAAATGTTTGCCGTCCCTGCTTTAAGCGACATATTCTGATCTAGTTTCCTTGAAAGTGCCGTCACAGGTGGATAGGGAGGTCAAGACAGTTTTTGGCACATTGGCCGGCATCAGTCAGAACATTGAGTATAGGAGTTGGCAGGTCATGTTTCAGTTAGAAAAGACATTGGTGAGGCCGTAGCCCAGCGCAAATTGGAGGAACAGCATCTCATATTTCGCTTGGGCAGCTTACACCCCAGCGGTATGAATATTGACTTCTCTAACTTCAAGTAACCCCTGCTTTCCATCCCTCCCCCTTCCCAGTTCTCCGACCAGTCTGACTGTCCCCGATTATATTGTCTCTTTTTGTTTTGTTCTCACCTTCTCCCAGCTAACAGTGATCCATTCTACATGTTCATCGATCTCCGCCCTCTTTGATGTCACGTTCTCACACCTTACACTTCCTTATCTCTGTGTCTCCCACATCCCCTCCTCTCAGTCTGAAGAAGCATCTGAATCGAAAAGTCACCCATTTCTTCTCTCCAGAAGCGCTGCCTGCCCCGCTGAGTTACTCCAGCGTTTTATGTCAATCTGCGGTTTATACCAGCATCTGCGGTTCCTTCCTATACATTTAGAGTGCTGTGTTCAGTTTTGGGCACCGTGTTATAGGAAAGATGTTGTCAAGCTGGAAAGGGTGCAGAGACGATCTACTAGGATGTTGCCAGGACTTAAGGGTCTGAGCTATAGGGAGAGGTTGAGCAGGTTGGAACTTTATACCTTGGAGCGCAGGGGGCGTGGGGGGGAGTGAGTGGTGATCTTGTAGAGGTGTACAAAATCATGAGAGGAATAAATCGGGTAGACACAAAGAGTCTCTTGCCCAGAGTAGGAGAATTGAGAACCATTATGTTAGAGGTGATGGGGGAAACCAGAGTTCAGGAATAGCTACTTCCCCACAGCCATCAGATTAAACTTGGCTCGGACAAAACTCTGATCATTAATAGCCCATTATCTGTTATTTGCACTTTATCAGTTTATTTATTCATGTGTGTATATATTTATATAATGGTATATGGACACACTGATCTGTTCTGTAGTCATGCCTACTATGTTCTGTTGTGCTGAAGCAAAGCAAGAATTTCATTGTCCTATTCATTGACACATGAAAATAAACTCTCTTGAATCTTGAGGGGTAACTTTTTTACACAAAGGGTGGTGGGTGTATGGAGGGAGCTGCAGGAGGAGGAGGTAGTTGATGAAGGGACCATCACAACGTTTAAGAAACATTTAGACAAGTACATAGATACCTGAGGGGCAACCTTTTCACACGGAGATTGAGGGAAGCATTTTGTCGTCTACGCTATTCCTGCTAATTTGATTTATCCGAGTCTATATTTAAATTGAGACACAAGGAACAGCAGATGCTGGAATCTTGAGCAAAACACAAAGTGCTGGTGGAACTCGACGGGTAAGTCAGGCAGCACCTGTGGGAGGGAAAGGGCAAGCGACGTTTCAGGTCGGGACGCCTATTCAGACTCCTGTCCATTTCCCCCACAGACGCTGCCTGGCCGGATGAGTTATTCCAGCAAATATATTTTTGCTGAATATAAATGGATGTCTGTCACGATTACCAGATCATCCTCATTTTGTTGAGTTGAGTTTATTTTCACGTGTACCGGGGTACAGTGGAAAGCTTTTGTTGCGTGCTAACCAGTCAGCGGAAAGACAATGAAAGTAAGCATGCAGGTACAGCAGGCAGTGAAGAAAGCGAATGGCATGTTGACCTTCATAACAAGAGGAGTTGAGTATAGGAGCAAAGAGGTCCTTCTGCAGTTGTACAGGGTCCTAGTGAGACCACACCTGGAGTATTGTGTGCAGTTTTGGTCCCCCTAATTTGAGGAAGGACATTCTTGCTATTGAGGGAGTGCAGTGTAGGTTTACAAGGTTAATTCCCGGGATGGCGGGACTGTCATATGCTGAGAGAATGGAGCGGCTGGGCTTGTACACTCTGGAGTTTAGAAGGATGAGAGGATATCTTATTGACGCATGTTCCCAATGTTGGGGGAGTCCAGAACCAGGGGCCACAGTTTAAGAATAAGGGGCAAGCCATTTAGAACGGAGACAAGGAAACACTTTTTCTCACGGAGAGTTGTGAGTCTGTGGAATTCTCTGCCTCAGAGGGCAGTGGAGGCCGGTTCTCTGGATATTTTCAAGAGAGGGCTAGATAGGTCTTTTAAAGATAGCAGAGTCAGGGGATATGGGGAGAAGGCAGGGACGGGGTACTGATTGGGGATGATCAGACAGCCATGATCACATTGAATGGCGGCGCTGACTCGAAGGGCCGAATGGCCTACTCCTGCACCTATTGTCTATTATCTAATGCATGATTACAATCGTGCCGTCCACAGTGCACAGATAAATGATAAAGGGAATAATGTTCAGTGCAAGGTACAGTCCAGCAGAGTTCGATTAAAGATAGTCCGAGGGTCTCCAATGTGGTAGATGGTAGTTTAGGACTGTTCTTACGTTGGCGGTGGGATGGTTCAGTTGCCTGATAACAGCTGGGGAGAAACTGTCCCTGAATCTGGAGGTGTGCGTTTTCACACTCGCCTGATAGGAGAGGGGAGCAGAGGGGGTGGCTGGGGTGCGACTCGTCCTTGATTATGCTAGTGTGTACCTCTAAATTCCTGAGTTACACCGTGCCCAAGAACTAAATTACATTCATGGTCACGCTCTGAAAAGGCATGCATTCACTGTCAGATTCTGCATGTGTGCCTGCCTGGTTTTGTAAAATGACACTTTGCCATCAGTCATCCGTGGCCGAGAATTTTAAGTTGGAAAAATAAAGACTTCCATGCAAATTTACATTCTGGCAGCGGCAACTGGATTTCCAAGAGTTCTCATTTCTTAAACACCCCAATTACCTGGACAGACGCAGTATACTGTTACCAGGGTGAAAGTTGTCCAAGGTTTGTTCCAAGTCTAGTCTGCTATTCTATCGTGGCTGGTCTATCTTTCTCTCTCAACCCCACTCTCCCCATAATCCCTGACACCCGTACTAATCACGAATCTATCTATCTCTGCCTTAAAACTATCCATGACTTGGCCTCCACATCCTTCTGTGGCAGAGTCACCACCCTCTGACTAAAGAGATTCCTCCTCATCTCCTTCCCAACGGAACCTCCTTTAATTCTGAGGCTGTGATATCTGGTCCTAGACTCTCCCACCAGTGGAAACATCCTCTCCACATCCACTCTATCCAGGCCTTTCACGATTCGGTAAGTTTCAATGAGGTCCCCCCCCCTCATTCATCTAAACTCCAGCGAGTACAGGCCCAGTGCCGACAAACGCTCATCCTGTTGGTGGTGAAGGGAGTGAGGTCACCTCTAGCCGTTTGATGATAGGAGTCAATCTTGCCCCCCAAGTCCACGCTGGCCTCCGTTTCCCCGTTCACACTAGTTCTATGTTATCCCGCTTTCTCATCCACTGGGGCAATTTTACAGAGGGCCATTTGACCTACAAACCTGGGGTGTGGGAGGAAACTGGAGCCCGGAGAAAACCCACACGGGTCACAGGGAAAACGTACAAACTCCACACAGACAGCACCCGAGGTCGGGATTGAACCCGGTTCTCTGGCGCTGTGGGGCAGCAGCTCTACCACTGCACCACTGTCCCGCTTTGTCGAGGTGAATTAATGATTGCTGGATAGCCAGGTTGTGAGCCGCTCTTTGAGCCGTGGTATTTGTGGCTGATCTATTTTCTAGTCGGCGGTGAAGGGTGGCATGGTGGCGCAGCGGTAGTGTTGCTGCCTGAGAAACATAGAAAATAGGTGCAGGAGGAGGCCATTCGGCCCTTCGAGCCAGCACCGCCATTCATTGTGATCATGGCTGATCGTCCCCAATCAATAACGCGTGCCTGCCTTCTCCCCATATCCCTTGATTCCACTAGCCCCTAGAGCTCTATCTAACTCTCTCTTAAATCCATCCAGTGCCTTACAGCACAAGACCCGGGATCCATCCTGACTACGGGCGCTGTCTGTACGGAGTTTGTACACTCTCCCTGTGACAGCGTGGGTTTTCTCTGGGCGCTCCGGTTTCCTCCCACACTCCAAAGACGTACAGGTTTGCAGGTTAATTGTCCTCGGTAAATTATCCCTGGAGTGTAGGATAGAACTAGTGTACGGGATGATCGCTGGTCGGTGGGCCGAAGGGCCTGTTTCCATGTTGTACCTCTAAACAAAACTAAAAATCCCAGCATATTGAAGGTGAGGACCTAAATCATGAAGGTCGAAGATGACCGGTTAGACCATCTTATTGACGATGAGCAACATCTGTCTGAAGAAGGGTCTCGACCCGAAACGTCACCCATTCCTTCTCTCCAGAGATGCTGCCTGACCCGTTGAGTTATTCCAGCATTTTGTGCCTAAATGTCCCAGATGTATGACTCCATGAGATATCTGACCTCCATCTTCCCGTGAGGCAGGACATCCCATATCCCCCCCCCCCCCCCCCTTCTTGTGGAAGGACGGGGAAAAAAAGCATTCCCGGGTTTCAACTCCTTCAACGACAAAGCCAACCTTCCGTTTAACTTTGAGAAATCCTTCAGTGATTAATTAGAATGAGGGAAAAGTCGGATTGGTCATAAATTCACAAGTGATAGGAGCGGTATTAGGCCATTCGGCCCATCTAGTCTACTCCGCCATTCAATCATGGCTGATCTATCTATCCTTCCTAACCCCATTCTCCTGCCTTCTCCCCAAAACCCCCGACCCCCGTACTGATCAAGAATCTATCTATCTCTGCCTTAAAAAATATCCACCGACTTGGCCTCCACAGCCTTCTGTGGCAAAGTATTCCACAGATTCACCATTCTCTGCCTAAAGAAATTCTCCTTCCTGAAGGAACGTCCTTTAATTCGGAGGCTGTGACCTCTAGTCCTAGACTCTCCCACTAGTGGAAATGTCCTCTAAACATCCACTCTATCCAAGTCCCACTGGTTGAAGTTCCACTGAGTAAAGGCAACCTCACACAACAGGACACAGACCACAATTGTCTTTGCTAGAACAAAGCAAATCCTTGAAACGGACCTTGATGAAAATGGTACTGACAGTTCCTCGACCAAGATTCTCTTCTGTCAATTAGCCCTGGTGTCCACAGGGAATGAGAGTGTTGAGAAATATACCCGGCTAGATTAAACTGCTGTCCATTTGCTTTCCTTTTTAACATAAAAAGCGTGTAACTTCGACGAGCTGGTCCCTAATGGACAGAGCGGTAACAAGTGATTAATACAGAGTGGAAACCTGTTCGCTGCTAATGTCGTTGCTGAACGAGCTAGATAATGTCGACAAGCTGTTTCACCTTGTTAAAAACTGTAAGAACCAGGGGACGCGAGTGAACTTACTTGGAAGTTGGGGTGGGTGGGTGGGTGCCTAACGTTAAAGCCAAAACAAAAAGCACAAGTCTTTTTATCCAGAGTAGAGGCACCATGAACCAGATTGGTGCGGCACGGTGGCGCAGCGGTAGTCGCTGCATCACAGCGCCAGAGACCCAGGTTTGACTCTGTCTGCACGGAGTTTTTATGCTCCCCCTGTGACCGGGGTGGGTTTCCGAATGACTCCAGTGAATAATATTTCAGTGAACGAAGGGCCTGTGTGTGAAACTGGTTTACCATGCCACAATGTCCGTGCAGTTTCATTCAATGGCAAGTTAGTTCAGATGTGCTCCAGGAAATAACAGTTTGCAATGCAGAACATGAGTGATTTTTCAATGGATGTACGTAAACTTAATTATTTCTTCCATGTAAAAAGCACTTTGTTTTCAATGCGAGTTGATTTAAACGTGGTATATAAATAACATTTACTTACTTACTTACTATTGAAGACATGTGGCAAACAGTGTGTGCCTGGGAGGATATTGAATCTCAAATGCTGGGAATCAAAGATCCTATAGTGAGCAAGATAGTCCACTCGACGAAAAAGACTTAGTACGGTCATGGGCAGATTCATGGGTGATTTTCGGCCCCATTTCCGTAACCGGCTTCCGTCTCCGCACCAAAGATCCCATAGCGGAGCATAGATACTAGTGCGGAGACGGAAGCCGGTTACGGAAACATCCTCGTAAAAATAAATGTTTTTTGGTAAAAATCTTCTCCTCATTTTCAGAATAATAATTTATTAACACAAACTGTTCCCCCGCAACGTTGATTACACTGCGAGTCGGGTCCGGTTACGGAAATGGATGAAAAAAAGGCCCACGTTCCGCTCCGTTGCTTACTACACGTCAGCCCATTGCATTTAGCAGGAGTGGTCTATCTTGCTCCGCTATAGGTTCTTTGCTGGGAATGGTCAAATGGTCAGGCAGAAATGAGAGGGGGAAGGGGAGGGGGGAGTGAAAGAGAGAGGGGAAGAGAAAGGGAGAGAAAAAGAGTGAGGGAGAGAGAGAAAAAGGGAGAGAGGGAAGAGAGAGAGAGGGAGGAAAGGAACAGGTGTGTTAGCTTTCATAGCAAAAGGATTTGAGTATAGGAGCAGGGAGGTTCTACTGCAGTTGTACAGGGTCTTGGTGAGACCACACCTGGAGTATTGCGTACAGTTTTGGTCTCCAAATCTGAGGAAAGACATTATTGCCCTAGAGGTAGTACAGAGAAGGTTCACCAGACTGATTCCTGGGATGTCAGGACTGTCTTATGAAGAAAGACTGGATAGACTTGGTTTATACTCTCTAGAATTTAGGAGATTGAGAGGGGATCTTATAGAAACTTATAAAATTCTTAAGGGGTTGGACAGGCTAGATGCAGGAAGATTGCTCCCGATGTTGGGGAAGTCCAGGACAAGGGGTCACAGCTTAAGGATAAGGGGGAAATCCTTTAAAACCGAGATGAGAAGAACTTTTTTTACACAGAGAGTGGTGAATCTCTGGAACTCTCTGCCACAGAGGGTAGTCGAGGCCAGTTCATTGGCTATATTTAAGAGGGAGTTAGATGTGGCCCTTGTGGCTAAAGGGATCAGAGGGTATGGAGAGAAGGCAGGTACGGGATACTGAGTTGGGTGATCAGCCATGATCATATTGAATGGCGGTGCAGGCTCGAAGGGCCGAATGGCCTACTCCTGCACCTATTTTCTATGTTTCTATGTTTCTAGGTGGTGTCCACGGGGGGTTGAGTATTGTAAATAATGAACGTATCATTGTACCACAATGATTATTTGATACATTGTAACTTCTGATTGTGTTTTGATGTATCATGTGTTTGTGCTGAATAAAGTTTTTGGAAGGAAAAAAAAAGAGGGAGGAGAGAGAGAAAGAGGAAGAGGGAGAGGATGAGAGAGAGGGAGGGGGGGGGGGGGGGAGAGTGAGGGGGAGATGGAGAGAGGGGGAGAGAGAAGGAGATGGGGAGAGAGAGAAGTAAGTAGAGAGAATTTTGATGCACTTCTAATGAAGTGTGATTGGCTTTGAAGTGTTCCCCTGATGGTCTTCAGACTCAGTTTCTCTCTCTAGTGGAGACACAAGAGACTGCAGATTCTGGAACCTGGAGCAAAGAACAAAGTGCTGGAGGAACTCAGTGTGTCGGACAGCGTCAGTGGAAGGTAAATAGACAGTCAATTTGTTCGGGTCGAGATGCTTCACCTGGAGTAGGTTGAGGACATGTGTCCAGATGAAGTGTCTCGACCCAAAAGGTCGACTGTCCATTCCCTTTCACAGTCCGACCCGCTGAGTTCTCTCCGCTCCGAAAAGGACACAAACTGCTGGAGTAACTCAGCGGGTCAGGCAGCAACTCTGGAGAACATGGATAGGTCTGAAGGTCTGAAGAAGAGTCTCGACCTGAAACGTCGCCGAGATGAGGAAACACTTTTTCACACAGAGAGTAGTGAGTCTGTGGAATTCTCTGCCTCAGAGGACGGTGGAGGCAGGTTCTCTGGATGCTTTCAAGAGAGAGCTAGATAGGGCTTTTAAAGATAGCGGAGTCAGGGGATATGGGGGGAGAAGGCAGGAACGGGGTACTGATTGGGGATGATCAACCATGATCACATTGAATGGCGGTGCTGGCTCGAAGGGCCGAATGGCCTACTCCTGCACCTATTGTCTACCTGCTCCAGAGATGCTGCCTGTCCTACTAACTAAGCACTCCAGCACTTTGTGTATTTTTGTGGGCTGGCATATGATGAGCCTTTGATGGCACGAGGCCTCTACATGCTGGAGTTTAGAAGGACGAGGGGGTGACCTCATTTATATGTACCGAATAGTGAAATGCCTGGATAGAGTAGATGTTTCTACTAATGGATGGGTCTAGGACCAGAGGTCATAGCCTCAGAATTAAAGCACGGTAGAGAATCTGTGGAACTCATTGCTACAGAACGCTGTGGAAGCTGTCAATTGATGTTTTTAAGGCAGAGATATTCTTGATTTGGCACTAAAAGACGGAGAAACTCAGCAGGACAGGCAGCTGAAGAAGGGTCTCGACCCGAAACGTCACCCATTCCTTCTCTCCAGAGATGCTGCCTGTCCCGCTGATTTACTCCAGCTTTTTGCGTCTATCTTCGGTTCAAACCGGCATCTGCAGTTCCTTCTTACACATATTTCTTGATCAGTACGGGTGACAGAGGTTATGGGGAGAAGGCAGGAGAATGGGGATGGGAGGTGAGAGATAGATCAGCCATGATTGAATGGCAGAGTAGACTTGATGGGCCGAATGGCCTAATTCTGCTCCTATCACTTCTGAACTTTTGAACCAGCATCTGCAGTTCCTTGTTTCTCTCTCTCGTCTGACAACGTCAGGTTTGCTGAGTGCTGCCAGTATTTTAATTCACTTTTCCGGCGTCTGCAGGGTTTTGTTGCTGCGTGGGTGACTCTGAAGCCCTGGGTCTCCACAGGTCTCCACACTTGAAGCGTTCTCACTTCATGCCTGGGTAGACTCCTCGACTAAAGGCCAATGGCTCTGACTAATCGGACGTGTCGTGGTGTCTCCTTTCATCTGCCGCCAGGCGGGCAGGAGGCCAGACTAAACAATTTCGTCATTCAACAATCTACATGACTGCTGCTCCGTGTTGAACATACTGTCGTCGCAGAAGAAGCCTACAGCACGGTGGTGCAGCGGGTAGAGCTGCTGCCTCACGCACCAGAGGCCCGGGCTCCATCCTGACCTCGGGTGCCGTCTGTGCGGAGTTTGCACGTTCTATCTGTGACCACGTGGGTTTCCTCCGGGTGCTCCGGTTTCCTCCCACACGCCAAAGACGCGCTGGTTTGTAGGTTAATTGGCTTCTGTAAAAAATTGTGCACGGCCCCTAGCGTGTAGGATAGTGCTAGTGTACAGGGTGATAGTTGGTCGGCATGGTGGGCCAAAGGGCCTGTTTCCACACTGTATATCTATAGTAAAACTCTAACAAAGGAGGGGGTGGGAGAAGGGGGGGGGGGGGGGGAGGGGGGTGGGGGGCGGGAAACACACTGATACTTGGAGTCTCACCTGGTCATTCCCACTTTTCTCCTCTCCCACCAGGCAAAAGGTACAGAAGTGTGAAAACGCACACCTCCAGATTCAGAGACAGTTTCTTCCCAGCTGTTATCAGGCAACTGAACCATCCTACCAACAACTAGAGAGCGGTCCTGACCATCCATCTACCTCACTGAAGACCCTCTGTAATCGGACTTGACCTTGTACTAAACGTTATTCCCTTTATCCTGTATCTGTTTGACACTTAAAAAGCCTTTCACTGTACCTCGTCGCATGTGACAATACACTAAACTAATACTCAACTATCCATGTTCTCCAGCGACACGGCCTGATCCTCTGAGTTACTCCAGCACTTTGTGACTTTAATTGTAAACTAGCATCTGCAGTTCCTTGTTTCTACATTCTCTGTGTGAAAAAGTTGCCCCTCAAGTCCCTGTGACTAATACTCAGTGACTGGTTCTCAATGGCTTTGTTAGCTATAGATTTGCAGTCATTTGCTACCTTCTGATGAAGAAATGTGTCATCTCCCCTGAGAATGACAGTAGCTTTACACTGAGACTGTGATCCCTGGTACTAGACAGCCCAATCTCGTCAAGAGCCAAGAGTGTTTATCTATATAAGGTGATAAGTGATAGGAGCAGAATTAGGCCATTTGGCCCATCAAGTCTACTCCACCATTCAATCATGGCTGATCTATCTCTCCCTACTAACCCCATTCTCCTGCCTTCTCCCCATAACCTCTGACACCCGTACTCATCAAGAATCTAAAATCTATCTCTGTCTTAAAAAATATCCACTGACTTGACCTCCACAGCCTTCTGTGGCAAAGAATTCCACAGATTCACCACCCTCTGACTAAAGAAATTTCCTTCCTAAAAGAGCATCCTTTAATTCTGAGGCTATGACCTCTAGTCCTAGACTCTCCCATTTGTGGAAACATCCTCTCCACATCCACTGTGTATATGCACCTGATCGGAACCAGAGCAACAAAATTATTATGAATGTGTAGGAAGGAACTGCAGATGCTGGTTTAAACCGAAGATAAACACAAAATGCTGGAGGAACTCGGAGGGAGAGTCAGCATCTCTGGAGAGAAGGAATAGGTGACGTTTCAAGTCGAGATGGGCCGATGGGCCTGTTTTCACGCTGTACCTCTAAAGTAAAAGCCTAACACGGAGGAGGGGGGGGGGGGGGGGGGGGGGGGGGGAGGGGCGGTGGGTGGAACACTCAGATGCAGAGACTTCAAGAAACAGTTAGACAGGTACATGGATGAGGCAGGTTTAGAGGGATATGGGCCAAACGCAGGCGGGTGGGACTAGTGTGGATGGGACATGTCGATTGGTGTGGGAAAGTTGGGCCAAAGGGCCTGTTTCCTCGAGGTATGAGTGGGAAGGGAACATAGGAACCATTACCCAGTGGGTTGTACCAGCTACACCACTGTGTCGAGTTAAAATCACTGAGGAACCTTTACGGGGTGGCGCAGTTGGTAGAGCTGCTAAATCGCAATGCCAGAGGCCCGGGTTCGATTCTGATCTTGACACTGTCCATGTGGAGTTTGCATGCTCTTCCTATGACCACGTGGGCTTTCTCCGGGTGTTCCCACATCCTAAAAGACGTGCGGTTTTGTAGGTTAATTGCCCCCCAGTGTGTAGGGGGGAGTGGATGAGAAAGTAGATAACCTCGAACTGGTGTGAGCGGGTGATCGATGGTCAGCGCGGACTTGGTGGGCCGAAGGGCCTGTTTCCCTGCTGTATCTTTGCAGGGAGTGGATGTAAAGGTTCAATTGACCCTGTACCCAGAGCCTTCATGTGAGGGTGAAATCTCTGGCACAACATCCGTGGAGAAAATTGAGTAACTCAGCGGGCCAGGCAGCATCTGTGGAGGGGCAAGACCTTGCGGAGACAGACAATAGGCAATAGGTGCAGGAGTAGGCCATTCGGCCCTTCAAGCCAGCACCGCCATTCAATGTGATCATGGCTGATCATTCCCAATCAGTACCCAGTTCCTGCCTTCTCCCCATATCCCCTGACTCGGCTATCTTTAAGAGCCCTATCTAGCTCTCTCTTGAAAGTATCCAGAGAACCGGCCTCCACCACCCTCTGAGGCAGAGAATTCCACAGACTCACAACACTCTGTGAGAAAAAGCGTTTCCTCGTCTCCGTTCTAAATGGCTTACCCCTTATTCTTAAACTGTGGCCCCTGGTTCTGGACTCCCCCAACATCGGGAATATGTTTCCTGCCTCCAAACCCTTAATAATCTTATATGTTTCATTAAGATCCCCTCTCATCCTTCTAAATTCCAGTGTATACATGCCAGAGCCGCTCCATTCTCTCAGCATACGACAGTCCCACTATCCCAGGTATTAACCTTAAAGATTACAGAAGAGTCTCGACCCTGAAACGTTGCCCATTCATTCCCTCCACAGATGCTGCCTGAGCCCCTCAGTTATTCCAGCACTTTGTGTTTTGCGCTGGATTCCAGCATCTGCAGTTCCTTGTGTCTCCGTCTAAGAAATAATTCTTTCTGGGTTCGTTTCTAAATGAGTTATCTCAATTTATTTACGCACTCTCTGGTGAACATAATCAGCTTCCTCCTTTGAAAAAATTAATTACTTGGAAGACATAATCCACACGTTACAGGTTTTAGTTTAGTTTAGAGATACAGCGCGGAAACAGGTCCTTCGACCCAGCGTGTCCGCAACGACCAGCGATCCCCGCACACTAGCACTATCATCCACACACTCGGGGCAATCTTTACAGTTACACCAAGCCAATTAACCTACAAACCTGTACGTCTTTGGAGTGCGGGAGGAAACCGAAGACCTCGGAGAAAATCCACGCAGGTCACGGGGGGAGAACGTACAGATAAGCACCCGTGGTCAGGATCGAACCTGGGTCGCTGGCAGGCAGTAACTCTACCACTGCGCCACCGTGTCGCCCCTTTGGTTTAAATACCCTGCGTTGCTAATCTCCGACGATAATTTTGTTAGTTATACAAAGATGCTGGTGAAACTCAGCGGGTGAGGCAGCATCTATGGAGCGAAGGAATAGGTGACGTTTCGGGTCGAGACCTTCAAGGGTCTCGACCCGAAACGTCACCTATTCCTTCGCTCCATAGATGCTGCCTCACCCGTTTTGTTTCTCCAGCATCTTTGTCTACCTTCGATTTTTCCAGCATCTGCAGTTCTTTCTCAAACATTTTGTTACAGTTATTCCCCACAGCTTTTATAAACACTATAGGCCTTCTTAACTCATGGAAATATAGGGCAGGTTCACATAGCTCAACCTTGATCTAATTTCTGGGACAATATCTATCTGTGCAGCCACAATAAAGACAGCGCCTTCTATCTAGAGCCTGTCTTCTCACACAAGCAAATCCAAAATTAGTGTGCGAGACACAACATACGGAATATGGGGAATATACAGAATTTGAGGAATAGATCGGGTAGATGCACAGTCTCTCTCACCCAGAGTAGGTGAATCGAGGACCAGTGGACATAGGTTTAAGGTGAAGGTGATATGATATAATAGGAATCTGAGGGGTAACATTTTCACACAAAGGGTGGTGGGTGTATGGAACAAGCTGTCAGGGGTGATCGTTAAGGCAGGGACTATCCCAACATTTAAGATACAGTTAGACAGGTACATGGATAGGATTGGAGGGATGTGGACCAAACGTGGGCAGGTGGGACTAGTGATTCAGGGACAGTTTCTGGCAACGGAATCATCCTTCCACAACCAGAGAGCAGTGCTGAACTACTTTCAAACTTTGTGATGGCTCTCGGACTATCCTTGATCGAACTTTGCTGGCTTTACCTTGCACTAAATGTTATTCCCTTATCATGTATCTAGACACTGCAAATGGATCAATTGTAATCATGTATTGCCTTTCCGCTGACTAGTTAGCATGCGATAAAAAGCTTTTCACTGTACCTTGGTACACGTGACAATAAACTGAACCGAATTACTGTAAGTGTGTGTGTGTGTGAATATTATTTATCTCATATACCGGAATATATACTGCCTTACAGCGAATGCAGCGCTGGAGACCCGGGTTCGATCCCGACTACAGGTGCCGTCTGTAAACTGAACTGAGCGTAGCTGGGACATGTTGGCCGGTGTGGGTAAGTAGGCCGAAGGGCTTGTTTCCAAGCCGTTTCACTGTATGACTAATATAATGTGGAGAATTGTGAGATTGCCTACTTTGGTAGATAGAAAAATAGTAAAAAAGCAGAATAATGTTATTGAATTGTGATATATTGGGATGTGTTGTTGTTGTTGTTGTTGTTGTTGTAAGAGTCAGAAGAGTTAGGAGTGGAAGCAGCCCTTCAAACCTGCGCTCCATTTGTAAAGGTATTAAGAGTCATAGAGTCACAGAATCAGGCCCTTTGGCCCAACCTGACCATGCCCACCGAGTTGTCCACCTGAGCCAGTCCCATTTGGCCCATATCCCACTACATCCTTCCTATCCATTTTCTTGAACACAAATCACTGGAAGTTAAAAATCATAAGATCATAAGGCGCAGGAACAGAATTATGCCATTCGGCCCATCGTGTCTGTGGGGGGGGGGGGGGGGGGGGGGGGGGGGAGGCGGGGGCTCCAAACAAAGGGGGACCATGGGGACTCTAATGGGAACTTTGCGACTTTGTCAGCACCAGAAATGTGGCGACTCTTTCGTATTGTACACATGTACAAAGAATTTTACTCTACTGAGGTACAGGTGACAATAAAACATAATTGAATAAAGTATCATTGAAACCTATACGCCTCACTGATGTCTCGAGGATGGGAGATCTGTCTCTCCCCAGGTTTGTTGGTTAATTGGCTTTGGTAAAATTGTAAATTGTCCCCAGTGTGTGTAGAATAGTGTCTAGAGACGACTGTGTTTACATATCTGTCGTGCTGCCGCAAGTAAGAATGTCATTGTTCACAATTCATCAAGTAATACGAGCAGAATTAGGCCATTCGGCCCGTCAAGCCTACTCCGCCGTTCAACCATGGCTGATCTCTGCCTCCTAATCCCATTTTCCTGCCTTCTCCCAATAACCCTTGACATCCGTTCTGATCAAGAATCTGTCTATCTCTGCCTTAAAAATATCCACAGACTTGGCCTCCACCGCACTCTGTGGCAATGAGTTCCACAGATTAATAACCATCTGACTGAAGAAGTTCCTCCTCACCTCTTTTCTAAAAGAGCGCCTTGTAATTCTGAGGCTGTGACCTCTAATCCTAGACTCTCCTACCAGTGGAACCATCCTCTCCACATCCACTCTATCCAAGCCTTTCATTATTCTGTAAGTTTCAATGAGGTCCCCCCCCCCCCCCCTCACCCTTCTAAACTCCAGTTATTCTAGTTAGGACTGAGATGAGGAAAAACCTTTTCACCCAGAGTTGTGAATCTGTGGAATTCTCTGCCACAGAAGGCAATGGAGGCCAATTGACTGGATGTATTCAAGAGAGAGTGAGATATAGCCTGTAGGGCTAACGGAATCAAAGGGTATGGGGAGGCAGCAGGAACGGGGTACTGATTGTGGATGATCAGCCATGATCATATTGAATGGCGGTGTTGATTCGATGGATTGAATGGCCTACTCCTGAACCTATTTTCTATGTTTCTATGTATCCAGTGAGTAGAGGCCCAGTGCTGTCAAACGCTCATCACATGCTAACCCTGGAATCGTTCTTGTAAACCTCCTCTGGACCCTCTCCAGAGCCAGCACATCCTTCCTCAGATATAAGGCCCAAATTTGCTCACAGTACTCCAAATGTGGCCTGACCAGCACCTTATAGAGCCTCAGTTCTGGATTGTCCCGTATCTGGACATATGACAATAAAACCCTCTTGATCAAGGGTGCCCAACCCGGGGTGAATTTTGCCTACCCAGGTGGTAAATTTGTTGATTCTGGATTAGTACATATTTTCTTCTCATTGACTGACTGTGTTTGGTTCTGGTATCTGTTCATCATTAGTTGTTCATAGATAAGTGAAATAACATTGTTATATGCTATTAAAGTTGCCAGGGGTAAACGGGACGAAAAAGGTTGGGAATCCCTGCTCTTGATTCTTGCTGAAGCTTGGTTCAACGACACATCCCTGACACCCCTAACAGCGGCTGGGACACAACCCCCTGTCACCCACCCCTTCAGAGGGCGGTGGAGGCAGGTTCTCTGGAAGCTTTCAAGAGAGAGCTAGATAGGGCTCTTAAAAATAGCAGAGTCAGGGGATATGGGGAGAAGGCAGGAACGTGGTACTGATTGGGGATGATCAGATTGAATGGCGGTGCTGGCTCAAAGGGCCGAATGGCCTACTCCTGCACCTATTGTCTATTGTCCATCTGAGAAAGTCAGCTTGATGCTAACAAATAGTCCTTCAACATCCGCCATCCCACCGCTCCTTCCCTCCATAGGACCTGCGAACGTTATTTTTTTACCCTCTCAAATTAATGGCCAGTTCTCTTATTCACCTCCAGAGGTGGACAAAATCATGAGAGGAATAGATCGGGACTCTTGTCCAGAGTAGGGGAATCAAGAAACAAAGGACAAAGGACATAGGAACCTGAGGGGTACCTTTTTTTTTACACAAAGTGTGGTGGGTGTATGGAACGAGCTGCCGGAGGAGGTAGTTGAGCCAGGTACTATCGCGACCTTTAAGAAACATTTAGACAGGTACATGGATAGGACAGGTTTGGAGGGATATGGACCAAATGCAGGCAGTTGGAACAAGTGTAGCTGGGACATGTTGACCAGTGTGGGCAAGTTGGGCCGAAGGGCCTGTTTCCACACTGTATAGAGAGAGAGCTCTTAAAGATAGCGGAGTCAAGGATATGGGGAGAAGGCAGGAACGGGGTACTGATTGTGGATGATCACCCATGATCACATTGAATGGCGGTGCTGGCTCGAAGGGCCGAATGGCCCACTCCTGCACCTATTGTCTATCACTCTATGATTCTAAGTGCTGGAGTGACCCAGTGGGTCAAACAGCATCTCGAGAGAGAAAAAATTCAGTCTGAGGAAGGGTCCCGACCCTAAAGATCCCCAATCTATATTCTCCAGAGATGCTGCCTGACCCGCTGAGTTACTCCAGCACTTTGTGTCTATCTTTGGTTTAAACCAGCATCTGCAGTTCTTTCTTACACCCATCTATCCAAGTTCTCCAGAGATGCTGTCTGACCTGCTGAGTTACTCCAGCACTTTGTGTCTATCTTCGGTTTAAACCAGCATCCGCAGTTCTCTGTTTCTGCAAAGAATCTGAAGAGTCTGAAGAAGGGTCTGACCCAAAAAGTCACCCATCCCTTCTCTCCAGAGATGCTGCCTGTCTCGCTGGTGTTACTCCAGCACTTTGTGTCTATCTTCGGTTTAAACCAGCATCTGCAGTTCCTTTTTACACCCATCTATCCATGTTCTCCAGAGATGCTGTCTGACCCGCTGAGTTACTTCAGATTCTCTGTCCAACTCTATATCTGAAGCCTAGCTTGACTGAATCCAGTCAGATCTCCACTTAATCTCCCAGCGCTTTGTGATTCATGCTACCACACCCCCGGGACCACATGATTTGTGGCTTCAACCTTTAGCTCGTCCTGACAGCGGCTGACTGAGCGGTACCTTGTGGTCGATGAAATTGATGTAACCGGTCAGTGGAGGAGGCGGCGGCGGCGGTGGTGGTGTCGGCGCTGACTCCGGGCGTCCTGCACCCTTTCCGCTCCTTCCCTCCGCACCGTAGCCCAGCCCGAAGACGCCTCTGCCGGTGTAAACCACCAGGATAGTCCCACACATGGACAGACCCAAAAACACTGCGATCAGATGCCGCTGCACGCAAAAAAACACACACACATAGACAGGAGACTAGAGAGAGAGAAAATAAAACAACCACACACACACACGGGAGAATTGCAATCACAAAACTCACTTTGAAATTGCAAACACACAGAAAACCCCATAACATGCAAAGTGCGTTTGCAAAAATGCACCCCCCTTCCCCTCTAGTTTAAATAATTTTCATAAAAGTTTAATTTGCATTGGGTGAATTAAGGTGCCGGCTGGCAATGCATGCAATGAAATAAAAGTAGTTTCCCCATTCACACTGTGCATTAATTACCGCCAGTCTCTTCATTCTTCCTCTCTTCTGCTGTGGTCCCTTCTTCCCATGTTCTTTTACCTGCACCTCCCCGTTCTCCGGCTCACACAGACCACAGGCTAAGTGGTTGCAAAATAAACCGCGCACACAAAATCACACGCTCATTCTGCAAATCTTGCACTCGATGCGAAGGCGAGCTCGCTGCTGGAGGCTCTCACCCACTCCCCTCCCCTCCATCTCCATCTCCACGCTTAATGCTGCCTGCAAACACACACACACACACACACACCCCTCTCTCGACTCGAGCAAGTCGCCGGGTCTCCGCGGGGTCCCAGCGCCCGCTCTCAGCCACTGAAAGGCTTCGTCCCACCTCCCTTCTGTCTGTGTGTGTGTGAGTGTGTGTGTGTGTGTGTGTGTGTGTGTGTGTGTGTGTTTCCCACCTCCCAGACAACGCAGCTCGCCTCGATTACACGTTTAAAACCCAAAATAAAGAAAGGGAAACCTAGCCCCCTTGTGTAAAATAAAGGAAATTAATAGTGCTTTCACCCCTAATGTCAGAAAATCGATGAAGGTTAAACGCTGACAAAGGCAAGGGCTTCAACAGAGGAGCACAGAGAGAGACTCAGAGTATAGAAGTTTATAGCAGAGACCGAAGCCTTTCAGCTCAACACCATAGGCTGGCTTCTAACCTAATCCCTTTTACCAATATTGTTTTGTAGATCACGACGCGTTAGCATTTCTATTACGTTTATAGCAGGGAATTGTGGAGGCGACCCAGACCATCACACAAACCAACCTTCATCAACACTTCACGCTGCCTCGGAAAGGCCAGCAACATCATCAAGGACCAGTCTCACCCTGGCCACTCCCTCTTCTCCCCTCTCCCATCGGGCAAGGGGTACAGAAGTGTGAAAACGCACACCTCCAGATTCAGGGACAGTTCCTGCTCAGCTGTTATCAGGCAACTGAACTATCCTATCAACAACTAGAGAGTGGTCCTGAGCTACCACCTCCGACTCTACCTTGCACTAAGCATTGCTCCCTTATCATGTATCTGTTTACTGTGGACGGCTCGATTGTAATCATGTATTGTCTTTATGCTGACTGGTTAGCACGCAACAAAAGCTTTTCACTATACCTCGGCACACGTGACAATAAACTAAACTAAACTCAAATAAAGTAAACTTATTATTGTCACATCTGCTGAGGGACAGTGAATAGCTTTGTTTTGCATCTGATCAGAAAATACTGCACATAGTACAATCAAGTGAGAGTTTAAGAGAATGAGCGGGGGACCTCATTGAAATGTATAGAATAATGAAAGGCTTGGATAGAGTAGATGTGGAGAGGATGTTTCCACGAGTGGGCAAGTCTCGGACTAGAGGTCGTAGCCTCAGAATTAAAGGACGTTCTTTTAGGAAGGAGATGAGGAGAGGGTGGTGAATCTGTGGAATTCTGTGGAATTATTTGCTACAGAAGGCTGTTGAGGCTGTCAGAGGATATATTAAAGGCAGAGATAGATAGATTCTTGATTATAGACAATAGACAATAGGTGCAGGTGTAGGTACGCAAAAATGCTGGAGAAACTCAGCGGGTGAAGCAGCATCTATGGAGCGAAGGAAGTAGGCAACGTTTCGGGCTGAAACCCTTCTTCAGACTGAGTAGGAGTAGGCCATTCGGCCCTTTGAGCCAGCACCGCCGTGCAAAGAGGGAGTTAGTACAGGTGTCAGAGGTTATGGGGAGAGGGCAGGAGAATGGGGTTAGGAGGGGGAGATAGATCAGCCATGATTGAATGGCGGAGTAGACTTGATGGGCCGAATGGCCTAATTCTACTCCTATCACTTATGATCTTATGATCTTATGAATATAGTACAATAGGTAGAGCAAGGGAGAAGATACAAAATGCTGAATGCAGTTCTCAGCATTGTAGCGCATCAGTTCCAGAATCAAAGTCCAATGTCCACAATGGGGTAGAGGTGAATCACACAGTTCCCTAGCTCATGGGAGGATAATTCAGATTTAGGTTTATTATTGTCACGTGTGTCGAGGTACAGTGAATAACTTTGTTTTACATAGAAACATAGAAACATAGAAAATAGGTGCAGGAGGAGGCCATTCGGCCCTTCGAGCCAGCACCGCCATTCATTGTGATCATGGCTGATCGTCCCCTATCAATAACCCGTGCCTGCCTTCTCCCCATATCCCTTGACTCCACTAACCCCTAGAGCTCTATCTAACTCTCTCTTAAATCCATCCAGTGACTTGGCCTCCACTGCCCTCTGTGGCAGGGAATTCCATAAATTCACAACTCTCTGGGTGAAAAAGTTTTTTCTCACCTCAGTCTTAAATGACCTCCCCTTTAATTCTAAGACTGTGGCCCCTGGTTCTGGACTCGCCCAACATTGGGGCCATTTTTCCTGCATCTAGCTTGTCCAGTCCTTTTATAATTTTATATGTTTCTATAAGAACCCCCCTCATCCTTCTAAACTCCAGTGAATACAAGCCTAGTCTTTTCAATCTTTCCTCATATGACAGTCCCGCCATCCCAGGGATCAATCTCGTGAACCTACGCAGCACTGCCTCAATCACAAGGATGTCCTTCCTCAAATTAGGAGACCAAAACGGAACACAATACCCTATACAACTGCAGAAGAACCTCTTTACTCCTAAACTGAAATCGTCTTGTTATGAAGGCCAACATTCCATTAGCTTTCTTCACTGTCTGCTGTACCTGCACGCCAACTTTCAGTGACCGGTGTACAAGGACACCCAGGTCTCGCTGCACCTCCCCCTTACCTAACCTAACCCCTTTGACAATCTGCCCCCTTGTTTTTGCCGCCAAAGTTTTGCATGCTATTTAAGGCAGATATGGACAGATTCTTGATTAGCACAGGTGTCAGGGGTTATGGGGAGAAGGCAAGAGAATGGGGTTGAGAGGGAAAGATAGATCAGCCATGATTCGCACAATCCTGTTTATATCAATGGGACGATGGTGGAGAGGGTCAAAATGTTCAAATTCCTGGGCGCGCATATTTCTGACGATCTTTCCTGGACCCAGCACACTGATGCAATAATAAAGAAAGCACATCAGTGCCTCTACTTCCTGAGAAGCTTACGGAGATTCGGTATGTCAAAGAGGATTCTCCTGAACTTCTACAGGTGCACAGTAGAGAGCATTCTGACTGGTTGCATCGTGGCCAGGTTCGGCAACTTGAACGTCCAGGAGCAGAAAAGACTGCAAAAAGTTGTGACCACTGCCCAGTCCATCACCGGCTTTGACCTCCCCACCATCGAAGGGATCTATCGAAGTCGATGCCTCAAAAAGTCAGCCAACATCATCAAAGACCCGCACCATCCTGGCCACACACTCATTGCATTGTTGACATCGGGAAGAAGGTACAGGAGCCTGAAAACTGTAACGTCCAGGTTCAGGAACAGCTGCTTCCCCACAGCCATCAGGCTATTATACACAACAACAAATAAGCTCTGAACTACAACAGACTATTATTATTATTGCACTATATTTATTTATTTATTGAGTATGTGTGCATGTGTATACACACACTGAACTTTTCTTCTCCCGTTATGTACTATGTTTACATATTCTGTTGTGCTGCAGCAAGCAAGAATTTCATTGTCCTATCTGAGACATATGACAAAAAAAATCTTGACTCTTGATTCTTGATTACAATAGAACTTTATTTATTCCAGTAGGGAAATTGATCTGCCAACAGTCATAAAAACACAAAATACATGAAAATAAATGGCGGCATATAGTGCAGTATATAGTTCTCAGCATTGTAGCGCATCAGTTGCAGAGACAAAGTCCAATGCCTGCCATGGGGTAGAGGTGAATCGGACAGTACCATAGCTTATGGAAGGACTGTTCAGAAGCCTGATAACGGAGGGGGAGAAGGTGTGCCTGAGGTTAAGCACTGACAAGTAAAGCACTTCAAAGGAGGAGCACTGAGTCTCAGAATATACACGTATACAGCAAAAATTGAGGCCACTCGGCCCAACACCAGGGAACGCTCCCAACCTCATCTCATAGGGCAGCACAGTGGCACGGCGGTAGAGTTGCTGCCCTACAGCGCCAGAGACCCGGGTTCGATCCTGACTACGGGTGCTGTCTGTACAGAGTTTGTATGCTCTCCCAGTGAACTCGTGGGTTTTCTCCGGGTGCTCCAATTTCCATCCTTCCTTCCATCGAGGGGATTTATCGCAGTCGCTGCCTCAAAAAGGCTGGCAGTATCATCAAAGACCCACAACATCCTGGCCACACACTCATCACCCTGCTACCTTCAGGTAGAAGGTACAGGAGCCCAAAGACTGCAACAACCAGGTTCAGGAATAGCTACTTCCCCACAGCCATCAGGCTATTAAACCTGGCTCGGACAAAACTTTGATTATTAATAACCAATAACCAAGTAAATTTATTAATTTTATTAAATTCATTTTTTTTTCAGTGGTGCTGCAAAATGGTTCGGAGAGATGTCTTTCAATAATCAGGAGACGATACAACGTCAATGGCAGCACACCAGCTGGTGGTGCTACTGTCTCACGGCGCCAGAGACTCCAGTCTACCAAATGACTGTGGTAGAGAGAGATTGAATAGTCACAGACTCATACAGAGTGTAGGGGGTGGACGAGAAAGTGGGATAACAGAGAACTACAATGAATGGGTGATCGATGGCCAGCATGAACTTAGTGGGCCGAAGGGGCTGTTTCCATGCTGTATCTCTAAACTCTAAACAAAACTAAAATCCTTCCTAAAATCAAACCATCGATCTATATAATTAAAAGTCTTCTTGGCCCCTTCCTGTCTGCGCTGTATATTGAATTTAGAAACAATGCTACCCTGTATTGCTGTGATTTTTGGACATCTTACTCACAGTCCTCCTCCGCTGAGCCAGTCCCGAGGATTTTTCCCATCAATGAAAAATAAAAAAGTTATGCGTGTTTAAAAAACCTTGAGATCAGCTGATTGGTCCTCTCACCTGTCAATCACCGCGATGAAGGTAGCGCCCCTTCCGGGGGGGGGGGGGGGGGGGGGGGGGGGGGGGGGGGGGGGGGGGGGGGGGGTGGAGGGGGGCAGGGCTATAAATCCTCGGATGCCTGGACGTGAGTCAGTCACTCTGCAAGATCGCGAGGGAGAGGTCATGACTGTCATTCTAAGCTGTGAATCAACTGAACTGTGAGTGCAATGTGCTTGCAATAAATGGCGTCATTTATCTAATGGCTATCTAAATGACATCAAGTTGCGAAAAGGGGAAGTACAACGGGATCTGGGGGTCCTTGTACATCGGTCTATGAAAATAAACATGCAGGTACAGCAGGCAGTGAAGTAAGCGAATGGCATGTTGACCTTTATAACATGAGGAATCGAATATAGGAGCAAAGAGGTCCTTCTGCAGTTGTACAGAGCCCTAGTGAGACCACACCTGGAGTATTGTGTGCAGTTTTGGTCCCCTAATTTGAGGAAGGACATTCTTGCTATTGAGGGAGTGCAGCGTAGGTTTACAAGGTTAATTCCCGGGATGGCGGGACTGTCATATGCTGAGAGAATGGAGCAGCTGGGCTTGTACACTCTGGAGTTTAGAAGGATGAGAGGGTATCTAATTGAAACATATAAGATTGTTAAGTGCTTGGACACGCTAGAGGCAGGAAACATGTTCCCGATGTTGGGGGAGTCCAGAACCAGGGGCCACAGTTTAAGAATAAGGAGTAAGCCATTTAGAACGGAGACGAGGAAACACTTTTTCTCACAGAGAGTTGTGAGTCTGTGGAATTCTCTGCCTCAGAAGGCGGTGGAGGCAGGTTCTTTGGGTGCTTTCAAGAGAGAGCTAGATAGGGCTCTTAAAAATAGCAGAGTCAGTTGATATGGGGAGAAGGCAGGAACGGGGTACTGATTGTGGATGATCAACCATGATCACATTGAATGGCGGTGCTGGCTCGAAGGGCCGAATGGCCTACTCCTGCACCTATTGTCTATTGTCTATTGTCTAAAACATACTTAGCTAATAATGTCTGATTATGATTATGATCATCCACATGTGAGACTCGGCAGCATCCACCTTAATAGATGAGACATCATTCCAACCTCTCCTCAGTAGGTGATGCGATGATTAACACCAGACTGGGAAAGTCTCACTGGGCTTGTAATTAAAGATTAGACTAAGTGGGACCCGTTGGGTCCCAGCTTCACACGAGAGGGCTCGTCCCCCAAAGCAATATTCCACCTCTCCACCAATTGTAATATACACACACACACACACACGCACACGCGCGCACGCACGCACGCACGCACACACGCACACACACACACACACACTCACTCACACACAATCATACCCTTCACCTCCAAGTCAGTCCTGAACAAGGCCACCAGCTCCATGATGTTAGGCCGCAGAGCGACCGGAGATACGACCCGGAAAACAATCGCATTTCCGGCAAGGTAAGAAATGGAAAAAAAGTTTCCTTCGACCCCCTCCCCCACCCCCCTCCCCCCACATAAAACAAACCAGAGAACATTAACACAAACTTTTAAAACACTCTAAAAATGACAATGGGGGCGTGGTCGTGTTGCTGAAAGGCTGAAATGCAGCAGGTCTGATCTGAGTGTTAGTCTGTCATTCATTTGCAGCCATTCCCAGGTTATTGCGATATCTGGGGTTAATTGCATCCTTCACAAATCTGAGGACGGGCTATAAACAGAGGGATAGTGGGCCCATGATGTGAAACCCACGCTGTATATCAAACAGTAGCACAGACTGCCATTGCAGTGCCCTGACCTAATGTTTGGTCCACAGACATCATCGAACATAGAACAGTACAATAAAATTGAACATTGAACATAGAACAGTACAATAAAATTGCGGTGGCATGGTGGCTCAGCAGTAGAGTTGCTGCCTTACAGCGCCAGAGACCCGGGTTTGATACAGACCTTGGGTGCTGTCTGTACGGAGTTTGTACGTTCTCCATATGACCTGCGTAGGTTTTCTCCAGGTGCTTCGGTCTCCTCCCGCACTCTGGAGACGTACAGGTTTGTAGGTTAATTGGCTTTGGTAAAAATTGTAAATTGTCCCTAGTGTGTGTAGGATAGTGTTAGTGTGCGGGATCGCTGGTCGGCACGGACACAGTGGGCCGAAGGGCCTGTTTCCACGCTGTATCTCTAAACTAAACTAAACTAAAAGTCAGAAACAAAAGAACCGCAGGTACTGGTTTATACCAAAGATAGTGACAAAGTGCTGGAGTAACTCAGTGGGTCAGGCAGCATCTCTGGAGAAAAAGGATGGGTGTCGTTTTGGGTTGGGACCCTTCTTTAGACAAACAGAGTTTGACTTGGCCCACAATGTCTGTGCCGAAGATGATGCCAAGACCAACTCTGAAGAAGGGTCCCGAGCCGAAACGTCACCCACGCAGGTCACGGGGAGAACGCGCAAACTCCGTACAGACAGCACCCGTGGTCAGGATCGAACCTGGGTCTTTGGGGCTGTGAGGCAGTAGCTCTACCGCTGCAGATATCCTTCTTATAGCGGGTGCATGAAGGGAAGAGGGGACGGAAAATGAACGAAAGGGGGGCTTTGGGGCAGGCAGGATCGATTCACTGACGCACAGGGCAACGGCTCAAAGTAAAACCGGGGAACAAATAAAGACAAAAAAAAGGGTCCAAATGAGATGCAAATAGGACCTGGCAGTATCATTAGCTGCAAATGTTGAACTCAGCGCTGGGTTCAGAACAATATAATACATTCAGCATACTGTGGAAAAATAGCTCAAACTTGTTCGATGTAATCACATTGCCGTTTGTGAGACGCTACTGATTGTAAACAGAGTCAAGGAGAAATACAGCATTGAAACAGGCCCTTCGGCCCAACCCGTGCATGCTGAGCAAGTTGCTTCACCGAACTAGTCCGCATCCCGTCAAACCTTTCCTATTGGATAAGTGGTGCTGGTAGAGCCGCTACCTCATAGCGTCTGAGACCCGGGTGCGATCCTGACCTTGCGTGCTGTCTATGTGGAGTCCGCACGTTCTCCCTGCGGCCGCATGGGTATCCACTCACATCGCATGGGTATCCACTCTGTGAATTGCCCCTTGTGTGTGGGGAGTGGATGAAAAAGTGGGATAACAAAGAACTAATGTGAACAACTGATCACTGGTTGGTGCGGACTTCTATTCTCTTGTTACTCCATTTCCATTAATATACTTATCGAGTCTCTTTGGATTCTCCTTTATTCAGTCTGCCAAAGTTATCTAAAGCTGGAGTAGCTGGAGTTTGGGCGGTCACGGTGGCGCAGCGGTAGAGACGCTGCCTTACAGCGAATGCAACACCGGAGACCCAGGTTCGATCCTGACTACGGGTGCTGTCTGTGCGGTGTTTGTACGTTCTCCCCGTGACCTGCGTGGGTTTTCTCCGAAATCTTCGGTTTCCTCCCCCACTCCAAAGCCGTACAGGTTTGTAGGTTAATTGGCTTGGTAAATGTAAAAATTGTCCCTAGTGGGTGTAGGATAGTGTTAATGTGCGGGGATCGCTGGTCGGAGGGAACCCGGTGGGCCGAACGACTGTATCGCTAAACTAAACTAAACTCAACTCAGCAGGACATGCAGCATCTCTGGAGAGAAGGAATGGGTGACGTTTCGGGTCGAGACCCTTCTTCAGACTGGTTGAGGTTAAGGAAAACAAGAGATAAAGATGGCGATGTGGAGAGATAAAGAACAATGAATGAAAGATATGTAAAAAAAGTATCGATGATCAAGGAAACAGGCCATTGTTAGCTGTTTGTTGGATGAAAATGAGAAGCTGGGGGTGTGACTTGGGTGGGGGAGGGATAGAGAGAGAGGGAATGCCGGGGCTACCTGAAGTGAGAGAAATCAATATTCATACCACTGGCCAAGTGAAATATGAAATATGAATTGGGTACAGTTTTGGTCTCCTAATCTGAGGAAAGACATTCTTGCCATAGATGGAGTACAGAGAAGGTTCACCAGACTGATTCCTGGGATGTCAGAACTTTCATATGAAGGAAGACTGGATAGACTCGGCTTGTACTCGCTAGAATTTAGAAGATTGAGGGGGGATCTTATAGAAACGTACAAAATTCTTAAGGGGTTGGAGAGTGGTGAATCTCTGGAATTCTCTGCCACAGAATGTAGTTGATGCCAGTTCATTGGCTATGTTTAAGGGAGTTAGATTTGGCCCTTGTGGCTAAAGGAATCAGGGGGTATGGAGAGAAGGCAGGTACAGGATACTGAGTTGGATGATCAGCCATGATCATATTGAATGGCAGTGCAGGCTTGAAGGGCCGATTGGCCTACTCCTGCACCTATTTTCTATGTTTCTATCTTTCCATTAGGGAGTAGGCGGTGTACACAAAATGCCAGTTACGGGGATGCTGCAGTTTGGAGAACTTACAGGGAGAATCAGTGGTGAAGGGAAGGTCACGAGAGGCATTGGTGATATTCAAGGTGAGGAGGAGAATATTGAGTAGATCCTGGAACATCATCAAAAGACTGCCTTGAGGCTCCCAAAAGCAGCGATGCTAACAATAAATCTGCTGCACCACTTTGTTCAACAGCGCTGGGAAATGGACTGTACAGAGCGTGTGACATTACAGCTTCAACACTGCTGCCAGCTCAGCTGATCACAGCCAGGCTAGGACTGTGTGTGAACAGTGGAGGGAGTCTGACAAACCGCGGAGGGAGGCTGACAAACCGCCCACCTGCCCACTCCAACAGTCACCTCTTCCTCTGCCTGCAGAAGTGGAGAAGAGGGTGGCACGGTGGCGCATCGGTAGAGTCGTTGCTTCACAGCGCCAGAGACCCGGGTTCGATCCTGACTGTGGGCGCTGTCTGTACGGAGTTTGTACGTTCTCCCCGTGACACGCGTGGGATTCCTCCGGGTGCTCTGGTTTCCTCCCACAAAAATGCTGGGGAAACACAGCGGGTGAGGCAGCATCTATGGAGCGAAGGAAATAGGCAACGTTTCGGGCCAATTTCCTTCGCTCCATGGATGTTACTCGTTAGAATTTAGAAGATTGAGGGGGGATCTTATAGAAACTTACAAAATTCTTAAGGGGTTGGACAGGCTAGATGCAGGAAGATTGTTCCCGATGGTGGGGTAGTCCACAACAAGGGGTCATAGTTTATGGATAAAGGGGAGATGAGAAAAACATTTTTCACACCGAGAGTGGTGAATCTCTGGAACTCTCTGCCACAGAAGGTATTTGAGGCCAGTTCATTGGCTATATTTAAGAGGGAGTTAGATGTGCCCCTTGTGGCTAAAGGGATCAGGGGGTATGGAGAGAAGGCAGGTTCAGGATACTGAGTTGGATGATCAGCCGTGATCATATTGAATGGCGGTGCAGGCTCGAAGGGCCGAATGGCCTACACCTGCACCTATTTACTATGTTTCTATGATGCCTCACCCGCTGAGTTTCTCCAGCACTTTTGTCTACCCATTCCTTCTGCCCAGAGATGCTGCATGTCCCGCTGAGTTACTCCAGCATTTTGTGTCCACCCACAACTTTAAACAGTTCTGTCAGCATCTCCTCTGATAATTGAAGTGTTATTTTTCTGTATCGCTCGGTCTCTTTGCCCGTTTACACATCTTATTGTTTAGGTGTCATCTTTTTTTTATCACTTGCAAAATGCAACACCTCACATTTTCCGACGTTCAACTTTAATTAACTCTGCTCAATGTTCCCTTGGGAGCCGGAGCAAGAACGGGAGGATGGGTTCGGCTTCACACTTGGTCAAAATCCCATCTGGAGAAATGGGTTTAGAGACACCAGCCTTTAGAGATACAGCGCGGAAGCAGGAAACTTAAACAAAAACGGAAAATGCTTGAAATACTCAGGAGGTCAGGCAGCATCTACGAAGAGAGAAACAGTTGTGGTTTTTCAGGTTCCAATGAAGATCGTCAACCTGAGACACCAACTCACTCCACGGATGCTGCCTGACCTGCTGAGTATTTCCAGCAATTCCCGGTCTATTTTTTTTTCTCCGCAGTCATAGGGTGATACAGTGTGGAAACAGGCCCTTCGGCCCAACTTGCCCACACCTGCCAACATTTCCCAGCTACACTATTCCCACCATTTGGCCCATATCCCTCCAAACCTGTCCTATCCATGTACAGTACCTGTCTAACTGTTTCTTAAACGTAGGATAGTCCCAGCCTCAACTACCTCCTCTGGCAGCTCGTTCCATACACCCATTTGTGTGAAAAGGTTACCCCTCAGATTCCTATTAAATCTTTTCCCCTTCACTTCAAACCTATGTCCTCTAGTCCTCGATTCACCTACTCTGGGCAAGAGGCTCTGTGCATCTACCCAATCTATTCCTCGCATGCTTTTATACACCTCAATAAGATCACCATATATCTATCACCCTTTGTGGAAAACAAGTTGCCCCTACAGTTACTATTATATATCCCCCTCCCCCCCCCCCCCCCCCCCCCCCCCACCATCAACCCCCACCCTCCTCAACTTAAACGTATGTCCTCGTTCTCGATATCCTACTCTGGGTAAAAGACTGTGCGCATTAACCTATAAATTCCTCTCATAATCTGAAACACCTCCATAAGATCATCGGCTCTGACCTTCCTTCCATCGAGGGGATTTATCGCAGTCGCTGCCTCAAAAAGGCTGGCAGTATCATCAAAGACCCACACCATCCTGGCCACACACTCATCTCCCTGCTACCTTCAGGTAGAAGGTACAGGAGCCTGAAGACTGCAACAACCAGGTTCAGGAATAGCTACTTCCCCACAGCCATCAGGCTTTTCAACCTGGCTCGGACAAAACTCTGATTATTAATAACCCATTTTCTGTTATTTGCACTTTATCAGTTTATTTACTCATGTGTGTATATATTTATATTATGGTATATGGACACACTGATCTGTTTTGTAGTCAATGCCTACTATGTTCTGTGTGCTGAAGCAAAGCAAGAATTTCATTGTCCTATCAGGGACACATGACAATAAACTCACTTGAACTTGAACTTGAACTTGAAGATCACCTCTCATCCTCCTGCCCTCCAAGGAATAGAGTCCAGCCTACTCAACCTCTCCCAATAGCTCAGACCCTCGGGTCCTGGCAATTAGAGTGCGTCTGGAACATCCTCTCCCCAACATCGTACACATTGCAGCACAGAGAGTCATTTATTATCTCGTACACTTCTCGAAGTGGAGAAAAAATGACTGTTTATCGGTCTGTTATAAGTCCTTGCCCTTAATAACGCGTTGTGCTAGCTTATAATACTGGCAATCCTCCAGTATCTTGGCGTGGGAATGGAACAAAGGTTCAGAGACAGCTTTGTCTGGTTGCTAATATTTCCATGTTACAACCTATACTTTACCTGCTACAAGTCCTGACAGCGGGACTTGAACGCATGTCTCCGCGTCTCAGAAGCTATCCACAAAACCGCCCCGGAGATTGGCATGAGAGATCAGAAGGCCAACAGCAGAAGGCGGAATGATAATTAATGGGAGCGAAGTATTTTTCAAGAGAGGCAGGCAGCGAGTTGCATCATTATTCTCCGAGTGGGTCTTCGCTGCTAAATATATGTTTGTGCTCCTTGGAATTGTGTGTTCCTGTGGGATGTGATTAGAAACATCTGTCACTGTGTGAGAGGTGCAAGGTTCCTCTCGTTCCTTCAGCGGGCTCCGTGAGCAGATGTCTGGAGTGACTCATGCGAACCGAGGCTTCAAAAACACAAGCCCTGCATTTCCATAGCACCTCGTAACATCCCGAGGCCCTTCACAAGGGCGTAGGAGGGGGCGCGCTGTTCAGTTGAGTTTGTTGTCACGCGTACCGAGGTACCGAGGCAGCGGCAGAGTTGCTGCCTTACAGCGCTTGCAGACCAGCACCAGAGACCCGGGTTCGATCCCGACTACGGGCGCTGTCTGTACGGAGTTTGCATGTTCTCCCTCATGACCTGCGTGGGATTTCTCTGAGGTCTTCGGTTTCCTCCCACACTCCAAAGGTGTGCAGGCTTGCAGGTTAATTGGTTTGGTGTAAGTGTAAATTGTCCCGAGTGTGTGTAGGATAGCGGTAGTGTGCGGCGATCGCTGGTCGGTGCAGACTCGGTGGGCCGAAGGGTCTGTTTCCGTGCTGTATCTCTAAAAAAAAAGCGTGTTGCGTGCTATCCAGTCAGCAGAAAGACAATGCATGATTACAATCGAGCCATTTACAGTGTAAAGATACATGATAAGGGAATAACGTTTAGTGCAAGGTAAAGCCAGTAAGATGGCGCTGTGGTAGAGTTTCTGCCTGTGCCTGTTCCACTTAGGTGACTGCAGGACACTATGCAGTCGCCACATGGTCGCCACGTGTTCGCGGGTGGTTGCCGGGGAGTCGCCTTCATGGTCGTGAGGAGTTCCCACATTCTGGGAACTAGTCGCGACCTCATTATGGTCGCCGAGAATTATTCAACATGTCGAAAAATTAGCGGCGACTAGAATGAAGTCGCCGTGGAGAGTAGCGAGAATTCTCGTGCCGTAGGTGGGTCGCCAGGAGGTCCTAGTGGGTCGCCAAGAGGTCGAAGGTTCTCGGAGGTTCTCGTAGGTTGTAGCCGGTGCTGACCGGTGAATTTCATTGGCTCATTGGGGAAAAA
Organism: Amblyraja radiata; assembly: GCF_010909765.2. Classification (NCBI taxonomy): domain Eukaryota; kingdom Metazoa; phylum Chordata; class Chondrichthyes; order Rajiformes; family Rajidae; genus Amblyraja; species Amblyraja radiata. Next base: position 62,136,243 of record NC_045965.1, on the reverse strand, counting down.
AAACATAAGCAGTAGTTTGCAGAACCAAGGATAACCGGCCGGTAATGTTAAATGTCCGCCGAGCTTCACAGCCGTGTATCTCTGGCTTATTCAAAGTTGTCTCCACTCCTTCTCCGCCCTCTCCCTCCTTCTCCCTCCTTCTCCCCCCTTCTCCCTTCTTCCCCCTCTCTTCTCCCCTCTTTTAAAGGACTTACCGTACACTGTGCTTTAGCCATCTTAATTACAGTGCCAACCTTCCTGTTCATCGCGGTGTGTGTCTGTATCACCACGGCTTTGCACCGTGTGTGTGTGTGTGTGTGTGTGTGTGTGTGTGTGTGTGTGTGTGTGTGTGTGTGTGTGTGTGTGTGTGTGTGTGCGTGTGTGTGTGCGTGTGTGTGTGTGCGTGTGTGTGTGTGTGTGTGCGTGTGTGTGTGCGTGTGTGCGTGTGTGTGTGCGTGCGTGCGTGCGCGTGTGTGTGTGTGTGAGCGTGTGTGTGTATGTGTGTGTGTGTGTGTGCGTGCGTGCGTGTGTGTGTGTGTGTGTGTGTGTGTGCGTGCGTGCGTGCGTGCGTGCGTGTGTGTGTGAGCGTGTGTGTGTGTGTGTGTGTGTGCGTGTGTGTGTGTGCGTGTGTGCGTGTGTGTGCGTGCGTGCGTGCGTGCGTGCGTGCGTGCGTGCGTGCGTGCGTGCGTGCGTGTGTGTGTGTGTTCCACTCTGACAGTCTCCGTTCCAGTTCCCGGTTTTTCAGGCGAGTGCTGGCAACTTGACAGTCACCGGCATTCCGCTGAAAAATCGCTTAAGTAGAACAGGCCCATTAGGGCGCAAAAATCAGTGTTTTCTTTTTTTTACTAGACAGCCACAAAAAACTGGAGTAACTCAACGGGACAGGCAGCATCTCTGGAGAGAAGGGATTTTTTTTTTTTTTTTTGTGCAAATTGAATTTTTATTCATTTCATTTACAACACTGGATAAATCACAGCCGTGGTCCAAAAGGTCTCAGAACCAGCAGCCATTTAGCAATGCTCTGCCCCTTCAGTAGTTCAGTTCACAGTAAGAAATGGGCTTCATCTCTCCAAATAAGGCTGAGCGACTCCCTCCGCCATGGATACTGTACAATTTCAGCAACTAGCCGCTCTCTGCTTTCTTCTCCCGATCAATAATTTCTTTTGTGGGGAGTGTGTTCTTCACTTCCGTGTCCTTTTTCTTCAATTTGCTCTTGTCAAAGGCAGCCACCTCCCTGAAGTCTGCTTTGTCTGCCATTTCAGTTCAAACTCTGGTCGAGTCCACCTCTGGAGAGAAGGAATGGGTGACGTTTCGGGTCGAGACCCTTCTCCTTGCTGAGAGAATGGAGCAGCTGGGCTTGTACACTCTGGAGTTTAGAAGGATGAGAGGATTTCTCATTGAAACATATAAGATTGTTAATGGCTTGGACACGCTAGAGGCAGGAAACATGTTCCCGATGGTACACAAAAATGCTGGAGAAACTCAGCGGGTGCAGCAGCATTTATGGAGCGAAGGAAATAGGTAACGTTTCGGCCCGAAACGTTGCCTATTTCCTTCGCTCCATAGATGCTGCTGCACCCACTGAGTTTCTCCAGCATTTTTGTGTACCTTCGATTTTCCAGCATCTGCAGTTCCTTCTTAAACAACATGTTCCCGATGTTGGGGGAGTCCAGAACTAGGGGGCCACAGTTCAAGAATAAGGAGTAAGCCATTTAGAAAGGAGACGAGGAAACACTTTTTCTCACAGAGAGTGGCGAGTCTGTGGAATTCTCTGCCTCAGAGGGCGGTGGAGGCCTGTTCTCTGGATACTTTCAAGAGAGAGCTAGATAGGGCTCTTAAAAATAGCAGAGTCAAGGGATATGAGGAGAAGGCAGGAACGGGGATGATCAGCCATGATCACATTGAATGGCGGTTCTGGCTCGAAGGGCCGAATGGCCTACTCCTGCACCTATTGTCTATTCAGACTGGTTAGGGATAAGGGAAGCGAGAGATGTTGATGGCGGTGTGGAGAGATAAAGAACAATGAATGAAAGATATGCAACAGAGTAATGATGATAAGGGAAACAGGCCATTGTCAGCTGTTTGTTGGATGAAAATGAGAAGCTGGTGCGACTCGGGCGGGGGAAGGATAGAGAGAGAGAGAATGCCGGGGTTACTTGAAGTGAGAGAAATCAATATTCATACCACTGGGCTGTAAGCTGCCCAAGCGGAATATGAGATGGCGTTCCTCCAATTTGTCATGGTTAATTGTTGGCTGAGGGGATGGTGACAACATGGCTACAAACAGTGTCCGCACCGACCATTGATCACCCGTTCACACTAGTTCAAGTTCAAGTTCAAGTGAGTTTATTGTCATATGTCCCTGTATAGGACAATGAAATTCTTGCTTTGCTTCAGCACAACAGAACATAGTAGGCATTGACTACAAAACAGATCAGTGTGTCCATATACCATAATATAAATATATACACACATGAATTACCTTATGCCACTTCGGCATCTGGCCCCTCAACACATCAGGGAACAATTAACCTACAAACCCGCACGTCTTTGGGATGTGGGAGGAAACCGGAGCACCATGAGGAGACCCATGTGGTCACAGGGATGTTTGAAGTGAGATAAATCCCCATCATTACTGGTATATAACCCTTCAGAAGACTTTTGATTAGGTAAACGGAATGGAAGGGTTTCGAGAGATTAGCTAGGTTTAGTTTTGAGATACAGCGCAGAAACTGGCCCCTTTGGCCCACCGAGTCCGCGCCGACCAGCGATCCCCGTACACTGGCGCCATCCCACACACACAAGGGACAATTTACAATTTTACCGAAGCCAATGAACCTGCAAACGTGTACGTCTTTGGAGTGTGTGGGAGGAAGCCGGAGCTCCCGGAGAAAACCCGCGCGGGCCGCGGGGAGAACGTACAAACTCCGTACAGACAGCGCCCGTAGTCAGAGTCGAACCCGGGTCTCTGGCGCCGTAAAGGCAGCAACTCTACCGCTGCGCCACCGTGCCGCCCACTGAGCGAGGGGGTGAAATGCAGGCAAATGCGCCATGAGTCTAATTAAGGAGTTTAATCCACAGCAGGGGAGCAGGGACCTGTGGAATACGTGGGAAGTTGCTTCCGGTTTCCATGGCGACCGAGTGCGTAGGAAGTGCTAACAGCTGCAGTTATTGGCCAACTGCAGCACGGAGGTGGGTGCGTTCACTGAGGTGCCACCCCACTGTTGCTGAGACGCATTTAGTGGGGTGGTCACGCTGCAGGTAAAGGCTGCACTCACCGGATGGGAGAGGGTCTCGGCCAAGGCAGTGCATAGTTTAGTTTCATGCTGGAGGAACGTTGAAGAACGTTTAACGGCACTGGGCCTCTACTCATAAGGTCATAAGTGATAGGAGCAGAATTAGGCCATTTGGCCCATCAAGTCCACTCCGCCATTCAATGTGATCATGGCTGATCATCCCCAATCAGTACCCCGTTCCTGCCTTCTCCCCATATCCCCTGACTCCGCTATCTTTAAGAGCCCTATCTAGCTCTCTCTTGAAAGCATCCAGAGAACCCGCCTCCACCGCCCTCTGAGGCAGAGAATTTCACAGACTCACAACTCTCTGTGTGAAAAAGTGTTTCCTCATCTCCGTTCCAAATGGCTTGTCCCTAAAGGGCATGTCCCACGAGCATGCGGCGAGCGCGACCAAACCGGAAGCGGGGGCCGCGCGGAGGTCGAGTGAGTGACGTGAAGTTCGAGCGAAGTCCGCGGGAAGTTCGCGCGTGACGTACGCCGTCAAGACGCTGCGTCCGGCGTTGAGACGCTGCGCATGCCCGTCGAGGCGATGCGTACGGCGTCGAGGTGGCTGCGGGCCGGCAGGCTGTTGCCGCGCGGAATTATTGAACGCGGTCAGTTTTTCGGAGCCCCGCGAGATGTCGGGACCAGCTCCGCACAACTCCATACGGCTCCGGCGATCGAAGTGGGACCGGCCCCGCGAGGCTGTACGGCTCACGTTAGGTCGCGCTTGCCGCATGGATTTGCATGCTCGTGGGACAGGCCCTTTATTCTTAAACAGTGGCCCCTGGTTCTGGACTGATTCCTGCCTCTAGCGTGTCCAAACCCTCAATAATCTTATATGTTCGGTCGAACACAGAGGGTAGTGGGGGCCTGGAATACATCGTCAGGGGTAATGGTGGAGGCAGATACGATAGTGGCATTGAAGAGGGTTTTAGATAAGCACATGGAAGTGCAAGCAGATGAGATCAGTTTAACTTGGCGTCATCTTCAGCACCAACGTTGTGGACCGAAGCGCCCATTCCTGTACTGTACTGCTCTACGTTCTATGAGTGTCGGAGCAGAACCACAGACCCAATGATGGTGGAAGAGAGATCCAGGACACTAGAACCCATTCGGGGACGGCGAGACCGTCGAATAAGGGGCAGCCTGCAACATGAGTGATGATCTGAAGACAAGACATAAAATGCTGGAGTAACTCAGCTGGACGGACAGACAGCGGGACAGACAGAAGGAATGGTTGACGTTTCGGATCGAGACCCTTTTCTCAGGCTGAGAGTCAGGGGAGAGGGAGACACAGAGACAAGGAAGGGTAAGGTGTGAAAACGAGACATCAAAAGAGACGAGGTTCAAGGAAAATGTGGAATAGATCATTGTTAGCTGGGAGAAGGTGACAACAAAGCAGACAGAGATGAACCATATAACCATATACCTGTATAACAATTACAGCACGGAAACAGGCCATCTCGACCCTTCAAGCCCGTGCCGAACACTTATTTCCCACTAGTCCCATCTACATGCACTCAGACCATAACCCTCCATTCCTTTCCCGTCCATATATCTATCCAATTTATTTTTAAATGATAAAAATTTAAAATGTAATCGGGGACAGTCAGACTGGTGGGAGAACTGAGAAGGGGGAGAGAAGGAGAGAGAGGGGAAGCAAGGGTTACTTGAAGTTAGAGAAGTTAGAGAAGTCAATGTTCATACCGCTCGGGTGTGAGCTGCCCAAGCGAAATATGGGGCGCTGTTCCTCCAATTTGCACCGGGCCTCACTCTGGGAGTGGACAAGGCCCAGGACAGCAAGGTCAGCGTGGGAATGGGAAGGAGGAGGCGGTTAAAGTGACCTAGTGGACGTGGCCAATGCTGATGAAAAAGGGATGGAACCGGACTAACGAGCGACGGGAACTTGAGGAAGATGACAAGAGAGGGAGATCCAGGGGGTCAGGTGAAAGAAAGTATAGTGGAATTCACAAGCAAAAGAGCAGCATATCAAGGAAAGATGCCAGATCGTGAAAAGCAGGATAAGGTGATTAACAGTGGCAAAGAGACGAGCCCACAGGCTTTCCATCTTAGACAATAGACAATAGGTGCAGGAGTAGGCCATTCGGCCCTTCGAGCCAGCACCGCCATTCAATGTGATCATGGCTGATCATCCACAATCAGTACCCCGTTCCTGCCTTCCTCCCATATCCCCTATTTTTAAGAGCCCTATCTAGCTCTCTCTTAAAAGCATCCAGAGAACCAGCCTCCACCTTCTCTGAGGCAGAGAATTCCACAGACTCACAACTCTCTGTGAGAAAAAGTGTTTCCTCGTCTCCGTTCTAAATGGCTTACTCCTTATTTTTAAACTGTGGCCCCTGGTTCTGGGCTCCCCCAACATCGGGTACATGTTCCCTGCCTCTAGCGTGTCCAAACCCTTCACAATCTTATATGTTTCAATGAGATACCCTCTCATCCTTCTAAACCCCGGAGTTTAATGCATGAAGCAGTTGCAATAAGCCAGATGAACCAAGGGCCCAAATAGAGGCGAGCAGGTATGATCTGATAACCGTTACGGAACATGTTGCATAGAAATCAAAGCTGGGAGGTTAAATACTCATCAATAGTTGATTTTTAGGAAGGACAGGCCAGAGGAAATGGTGGGGAGGGGTGGGGGGCAATGCTGATGAGAGATAATGAAGTAAACACTCCATCCCTGCCCCACCCTAGACGTCGTACTAGTTTCACTGTCATCCAGTTGAGTTTCACCTGCCCCGCAGCCAACAATGGACCTGTGGGCTCCACTTTTCTTTGATCTTCTTTGCTTTTTGCATATCTTTCATTCAAAAGTCCTTGAAAATGTAATTTTTGACCAACTAATGCCTTACCTACACCAAAATACCATCCTGGAACGTTTCCAATCAGGTTTCAGGGCCCACCACAGCACAGAGTCTGCCTTGTTGAAGGTACACAACGACCTGCTTCTCGCCATCGACTCCGGCGACTGTGCAATCCTGCTCCTCTCGACCTCAGCGCAGCGTTAGATACAGTCGACCACACCATCCTAATTGGCCGTTTTCGGTACGGGGTTGGTGTTGATGGCACTGCCCTGAGCTGGTTCGTTTCCTACCTCAAAAACAGGAGTTTCTCTACTAACATAGGCAACTCTTTCTCTTCCCCAGCTAGCATTTTCAGTGGGGTGCCACAAGGCTCCATCCTTGGCCCCATTCTCTTCTCCCTGTATATGCTCTCCCTAGGCCAAGCCATTCAAAGGCACGGCATTTCTTTCCACTGCTATGCAGACGACGACCAGCTCTACCTCCCCCTGAAACACAACAACCGATCAAATCTACTCAGCCTTATGCACTGCCTCGAGGATATAAAGTGTTGGATGGCCCAGAACTTCCTCCAACTAAACCAGAGCAAATCTGAGGTCATCCTACTCGGCCCCTCGGACTCCATCAAAACGATCGCAGGCAGCCTTGGAAGCCTAACCTCCTTAGTCAAACCGCACGTCATAAACCTTGGGGTGATATTTGACTCCGCAATAAAGTTCGACAAGCAAGTCAACTCTGTGGTAAAAGCTGGCTTCTTCCAGCTTCGTACCATAGCTAAAATCAAACCATTCCTCCAATTCGACGACCTTGAAAAAATCATCCACGCATTCATCTCCTCCCGCCTCGACTACTGCAACTCCCTATACACTGGCATCAGCCAGTCAACCCTGTCCAACCTGCAATTGGTTCAAAACGCCGCAGCGGGACATCTGACGGGTACCCGTAAAAGGGACCGCATCACCCCGATCCTGGCTTCTCTCCACTGGCTCCCAGTACGGTACAGAATCAACTTCAAGCTCCTCTTATATGTATACAAAGCCCTTAATGGGCTTGCCCCCACCTACATCAAAAATCTTCTAACCCACCATTCTACCTCCAGGTCCCTCAGGTCGGCCGACTTGGGGCTACTGACTATCCCGCGGTCCAGGTTTAAGCTCAGGGGTTGCAGCACCTAGACTGTGGAACAGCATCCCTCTTCCTCATCAGAACTGCCCCCTCCATCGACTCCTTTAAATCGTGGCTCAAAACCTATTTCTACTCCCTAGCGTTTTTGAGGCCCTCTGAGGGGGCGCGGTAAACAGTTCATGTATGTATTGTTAGGCCTGTGTAGCATTGTATGTAGTACATTAGTATCTGCACTGATGTACAGCATGTTGGTCAACGTGAGTTGTTTTTAAATGTGCTATACAAATAAAACTGATTGATTGATTTGTTCTGCTACACCTTCTATATCTCTCGTTTCCCTCTCCCCTGAATCTCAGTCTGAGGAAGGGTCTCGACCCGAAACGTCACCTATTCCTTTTCATCAGAGATGCTGCCTGACCCGCTGAGTTGCTCCAGCTTTTTGTGTCTAAATTTAAAAGACTCAGAGGTGTCGAGTCCTTTTGAAGCGGGCGTAGGAAACAAGTTGAATTGAGTTGTGTTTATTTTCACGTGCACAGCATAATGAAAATCGTGCTGGCAGCAATCTCACAGTCGCGCTGGATCAGACAAACACAGACATACATAAATCATACATAAATTATAAATAAATTACATGAGGTAGGATTAGGGTTTAGTTAAATTTAGAGATACAGCGCGGAAAAAGGCCCTTCGGCCCGCTGAGTCTGCACTGACCACTGATCTCTGCACATAAATGCCCCTGTCCCACTTAGGAAACCTGAACGGAAACCTCTGGAGACTCTGCGACCCACCCAAGGTTTCTGTGCGGTTCCCGGAGGTTGCAGGTGGTTGCCGGAGGTTGCAGGTAGTGGAAGCAGGTAGGGAGACTGACAATAACCTCCGGGAACCACACGGAAACCTTGGGTGGGGCGCTATGATTAATGTGTCAAACTGGTTGCAGTTTTCTGATTTGCAGTTTTCTGATTTGCATCTAAATTTGTCAAAGACTGTCTGTATGTTTCTCTCCAAAAAGGCAAGTACAGATGCAGATCCGGATGTGTTTGTTCATGGAACAAAACTTAAAATTGTAAAGGAGTTTAAATATTTAGGAATCGTGATTGACTCACAGCTCGGTTTTAAACAACAGGTAAAAAGAACAGTGAATTTAATTAAATTTAATTTGTCTAATTTTAGATATATTAGGGATAATTTAACTACTGATTCGGCTAAATTATATTTTAATGCTATGATTATGCCATACATGACCTACGGTATAACGACTTGGTCATTGGCATGTAAGTCCACGATAAGCCCCTGTTGAAATTGCTTACAAACAAGCCTTAAAAACTCTTGATAAAAAGCCCAGAATGTACCACCACTGCAGCATTCTTAAAACATTTGATCTGCTGAGCTGGGAAAATGTAATAAATTATTCAGACTCAATTTTAGTTTATAAAATCATCCATGGACTAGCCCCACCTCCGTTAAAAGAAATTATAAAGAAGAACATAAATAGGTCGACAAGAGCAGCATCCAGGGGTGATTGTGTTGTCCCGTTTAAGAAAAGTGTATTTGGCCAGACAGTATTTTCCTATAGAGCGTCGCATACCTGGAACGCGATCCCCTGCTTCATACGGGATCTGCCAACCATCACCACATTTACAAAACAACTAAAAAAATGGTTACTGGAAAATCAAACCTGTATTCATAATCAACCGTAATATAATCATCTGGCAGTCTTTTATTGTTACTTTTCAACTTTATTGTCTGTTTTGTTATGTTTTTTGTTTGTCTTTTGTTTTGTTTTGATTCTTTTCTTATGGATTGAATGTGTTGTGATGTGTTAACCTGGTTTACCAGAGGGACTACAGATGGAAATTAGCCTATAGCTATAATCTTGCGTATTGCATGCAAATGTTTATAAATATGCACTGTCCTTAATAAAAACATCTAAGAAAAAAAAAGGCTCCAGAGGATTCCGTTCAGGTTTCCTAAGTGGGACAGGGGCATAATACTATCCTACACACACACGAGGGACAATGCAACATTTATACCAAGCGAATTAACCTACAAACTTGTACGACTTTGGAGTGTGGGAAGAAACCGGAGATGTCGGAGCAAACCCACGCAGGTCACGGGGAGAACGTACAAACTCCATGCAGACAGTTAGTTGCTTGATCCCGTGGTCTGGATCGAACCCAGTTTTCGGGCGCTGTGAGGCAGCAACTCTACCGCTGCGCCACCGTGCTGGAATGTGCGCGTGGATTGAAGAACCTGATGGTTGAAGGAAAGTGGCTGTTATGGAGGTGTAGACAATAGACAATAGGTGCAGGAGTAGGCCATTCGGCCCTTCGAACCAGCACCGCCATTCAATGTGATCGTGGCTGATCATCCCCAATCAGTACCCCGTTCCTGCCTTCTCCCCATATCCCCTGACTCCGCTATTTTTAAGAGCCCTATCTAGCTCTATCTTGAAAGTATCCAGAGAACCAGCCTCCACCACCCTCTGAGGCAGAGAATTCCACAGACTCACCACTCTCTGTATGTACACGATCATGAAAGGAATAGAAAGGGAAAATGCACGGATTATTATACCCAGAGTAAGGGAATCGAGAACCAGAGGACATGGGTTTAAGGTGAGGGGGGATAGATTTAATAGGAACCTGAGGAGAAACTTTTTACACAAAGGCTGGTGGGTGCATGGAACGAGCTGCCAGAGGAGGTTGTTGAAGCAGGGACTAGCCCAACATTTAAGAAACATTTAGACAGGTACATGGATAGGACAGGTTTAGAGGGATATGAGCCAAATGCAGGCAGGTGGGACTGGTGCAGATGGGGCATGTTAATTGATGTGGGCAAGTCGGGTTGAAAGGACAGTTTTCACACTGTGTGACTTTAGACTATTAGACGTTAAAGATAGCGCGCGGAAACAGGCCCTTCGGCCCACCGTGTCCGTACCCACCAACAATTACCCCGTACACACTGGGGACACTTTACAATTTTACCAACGCCAACTAACCTACAAGCCTGCACGTCTTTGGAGTGTGGGAAGAAACCGGAGTACCCGGAGAAAACCCCACGCGGTCACAGAGAGAACGTACAAACTCCATCCAGGCAGCACCCCTGGTCAGGATCGAACCCAGGTCTCTGGCACTGTAAGGCAGCAGCTCGACTGTTGTGCCACCGTGCCACCCTAAAGACTCTATGACTATGACTCATATGCCCCTTAGTCCCACTTAGGAAACCTGAACGGAAACCTCTGGAGACTTTGCGCCCCACCCAAGGTTTCCGTGCGGTTCCCGGAGGTTGCAGGTGGTTGCCGGAGATTGCAGGTAGTGGAAGCAGCTAGGGAGACTGACAAAAACCTCCGGGGCACGGAAACCTTGGGTGGGGCGCAAAGTCTCCAGAGGTTTCCGTTCAGGTTTCCTAAGTGGGACAGGGGCATAAGTAGGGGATGGGACTGGACTTTGTGCCTTTCCCCACAATGGGAACCATTGTGGGGGGATGTTTTGATGTTGAAACTATCTTTTATTGTTATGTTGTATTCTTTTTTTATGTGCTGCATGGCAAAAAGAATTTCACTACACCGAAAGGTGTATGTGACCAAAATAAAATTTGAACTTTGAACTTTTAAGTAGGATCTGAACCCTTGCCTCCTAACTTTGAGGATTGTGTTGCGCCCATTCTGAATAGGGAGATACTTCCATAAACCTAATGATCACATCCTGAAGTTGCCAATTCATTACGTGCATGCACAGAGTGCTTTAATTTATTTTTGCAGAGCAGTTAATTGGCTCGAATCTCAAATGATGTGGTTAGTTCTTCTCCATCTGGGTGTACGGGTAGTGAGGATGAAACCTAAAGTACCGTGCTGTCTCACTGGTTCAAGGGTTCTTTATTATTGCGTGCAGTGAAATCCTCCGCACACGGATCATGCGGGGAACGTACAAACTCCGTACAGACAGCACCCGTAGTCAGGATCGAACCCGGGTCTCTGGCGCCGTAAGGCAGCAACTCTACCGCTGCGCCACCGTGCCGCCCTGATTCATTGAATCGAGAGGACACAGGTTCAAGGTGAAGGGCAAAAGATTGAATAGGAATCAGAGGGGTAACTTTTTCACACAAAGGGTGGTGGGTGTATGGAACGCGCTGCCGGAGGAGGTAGTCGAGGGTGGGACTATCCCAATGTTTAAGAAACGGTTAGGTACATGAAATAGGACAGGTCGGGAGGCATAGATAGGGCGGACAGTCAAAACCTATCCACAAAGGAGGAAATGTCTAAGTCTGAAAGGCATGATACAGTGTGGAACCAGGCCCTTCGGCCCAACTTGCCCTCACCAGCCAACATGTCCCAGCTACACTAGTCCCACCTGCCTGCGTTTGGTCCATATCCCTCTAAACCTGTCCTATCCATGTACCTGTCTAACTGTTTCTTAAATGTTTCTCTAACTTCAAGTAACACTTACATTCCCTCTCTCACTCTGTCCCTCCCTCACCCCAGACCTCTTGCTAATTTCACCGTTTGTGTTCCTTCGTCATAACCTCGTCCCCAACCAACAATGGACCATTGTGGGCTCCACCTTTCCCTGAGTCATCGTTGCACAGGTTCTGCTTTGTTCTGTACCTCCCCACACCTCCAGTGTCCCACTTTCCCCGACCCTCAGTCCGACGGAGGGTCTCGACCCGAAACGTCACCTATTCCTTCTCTCCGGAGATGCCGCTTGACCCGCTGGGTTACTCCAGCTTTTTGCGTGTTACCTTCGGGCGTAAACCAGCATTTGCAGTTCCCTCTCACACATAAAAAGACTGGACAAGCTAGATGCAGGAAATATGTTCCCAATGTTGGGCGAGTCCAATACCAGGGGCCACAGTCTTAGAATAAAGGGGAGGTCATTTAAGACTGAAGTGAGAAAAAACTTTTTCACCCAGAGAGTTGTGAATTTATGGAATTCTCTGCCACAGAGGGCAGTGGAGGCCAAATCACTGGATGGATTTAAGAGAGAGTTAGATAGAGCTCTAGGGGCTAGTGGAGTCAAGGGAAATGGGGAGAAGGCAGGCACGGGTTATTAGAAACATAGAAACATAGAAACATAGAAATTAGGTGCAGGAGTAGGCCATTCGGCCCTTCGAGCCTGCACAGCCATTCAATATGATCATGGCTGATCATCCAACAGTATCCTGTGCCTGCCTTCTCTCCATACCCCCTGATCCCTTTAGCCACAAGGGCCACATCTAACTCCCTCTTAAATATAGCCAATGAACTGGCCTCAACTACCTTCTGTGACAGAGAGTTCCAGAGACTCACCACTCTCTGTGTGAAAAAAGTTTTTCTCATCTCGGTCTTAAAGGATTTCCCCCTTATCCTTAAACTGTGACCCCTTGTCCTGGACTTCCCCAACATCGGGAACAATCTTCCTGCATCTAGCCTGTCCAACCCCCTAAGAATGTTGCTAGTTTCTAGAAGATCCCCCTTCAATCTTCTAAATTCTAGCGAGTACAAGCCGAGTCTATCCAGTCTTTCTTCATATGAAAGTCCTGACATCCCAGGAATTGATTGTGGATGATCAGCCATGATCACATTGAATGGCGGTGCTGGCTCGAAGGGCCGAAAGGCCTCCTCCTGCACCTATTTTCTATGTTTCTATGTTTCTATGTTTCTATTAACCTGACATCGTGTTTGGCACAGACATTGCGGACCAAAGGGTCCTGTCCTTGTGCTGTGCTGCTCCATGTTCTATCTGCTGCTCACAACATGAATATCAGCTGAGGTCACGAACACAAGTCTTTGTGGCAGGAATCAAACCCCTGACCTTCTGCATCAGGGACGAGAGCGGCTTCCACTGAGACGCAGATGACACCACTGATGGATGCCTCCACCCACAGGAGAAAATCTAAATAAAGGAACAGATTTATTCTCTTCTCAATGCAGCAATATAAATCAGTAACCGAGCTGTACTTGCATGGAGAGCGAGCACGGACAAATCCATTCGCAGTACAAAGTGAGATTAGCTTCACGCCTATTGTCTGACTTTTTTTCCTACGCTCTAAGAATACAAAGCTTTCTTCAACCACAGCCTTGGCATACATTGCTGTGCTAATGCTAATCTCATCCCTAATTTATCCCCAATCAACTCTTGCTTGTATTGCGATTCGCCACCATCTTGCTTTATTTTCAAGACAATCCTTTCCTCTTATATTTAGTTGTTTTCCAATGTGCACAAAGTTCTCTTTTTTTCTGTTCCTTCCTCTCTCTCTCTCTCTCTCTCTCACTCTCTCTCTCTCTCTCACACACTCACTCTCACTCTCACTCACTCTCACTCTCACTCTCACTCTCACTCACTCTCACTCACTCTCACTCTCACTCACTCACTCTCACTCTCACTCACTCTCACTCACTCACTCACTCACTCACTCTCACTCTCACTCTCACTCTCACTCACTCTCACTCACTCTCACTCTCACTCTCACTCACACTCTCACTCACTCTCACTCCCACTCTCACGCTCTCACTCACACTCTCACTCACTCTCACTCACTCTCACTCAAACTCTCACTCACTCTCACTCACTCTCACTCACTCACTCACTCTCACTCACACACTCACTCACACTCTCACTCACACTCACTCACTCACTCTCACTCACACTCACTCACTCACTCACTCACTCACTCACTCACTCACTCACTCACTCACTCACTCACTCACTCACTCACTCACTCACTCACACTCACTCTCACTCTCACTCTCACTCTCACTCTCACTCTCACTCACTCACTCACTCACACTCTCACTCACACTCTCACTCACTCTCACTCACTCTCACTCACTCACTCACTCTCACTCATACTCTCACTCACACTCTCACTCACTCACTCACTCACTCACTCTCACTCACTCTCACTCACTCTCACTCACTCACTCTCACTCACTCACTCTCACTCTCACTCACACTCACTCACTCACTCACTCACTCTCACTCACACTCGCTCACTCTCACTTACTCTCACTCACTCTCACTCACTCTCACTCACACTCTCTCACTCTCACTCACTCTCACTCACTCACTCACACTCTCACTCACACTCTCACTCACTCTCACTCACTCTCACTCACTCTCACTCATACTCTCACTCACTCTCACTCACACTCTCACTCACTCACTCACTCTCACTCACTCTCACTCACTCACTCTCACTCACTCTCACTCACTCTCACTCACTCACTCTCACTCTCACTCACACTCTCACTTACTCTCACTCACTCACACTCTCACTCACTCTCACTCACTCTCACTCTCACTCACTCTCACTCACTCTCACTCACTCTCACTCACTCTCACTCACTCTCACTCTCACTCTCACTCTCTCACTCACTCTCACTCACACTCTCTCACTCTCACACACTGAGACGCAGATGACACCACTGATGGATGCCTCCACCCACAGGAGAAAATCTAAATAAAGGAACAGATTTATTCTCTTCTCAATGCAGCAATATAAATCAGTAACCGAGCTGTACTTGCGTGGAGAGCGAGCACGGACAAATCCATTCGCATACAAAGTGAGATTAGCTTCACGCCTATTGTCTGACTTTTTTTCCTATGCTCTAAGAATACAAAGCTTTCTTCAACCACAGCCTTGGCATACATTGCTGAGCTAATGCTAATCTCATCCCTAATTTATCCCCAATCAACTCTTGCTTGTATTGAGATTCGCCACCGTCTTGCTTTACTTTCAAGACAATCCTTTCCTCTTATATTTAGTTGTTTTCCAATGTGCACAAAGTTCTCTTTTTTTCTGTTCCTTCCTCTCTCTCACTCACTCACTCTCACTCACTCACACTCTCACTCACTCTCACTCACTCACTCTCACTCACACTCTCACTCACTCTCACTCTCACTCACTCTCACTCTCACTCTCACTCACACTCACTCTCACTCTCACTCACACTCTCACTCTCACTCACACTCTCACTCACACTCTCACTCACTCTCACTCTCACTCACTCTCACTCTCACTCTCACTCTCACTCACTCTCACTCACTCTCACACTCTCACTCACTCTCACTCACTCTCACTCACTCAAACTCTCACTCACTCTCACACTCTCACTCACTCTCACTCACTCTCACTCAAACTCTCACTCACTCTCACTCACTCTCACTCTCACTCACTCTCACTCACTCTCACTCACACTCTCTCACTCTCACTCACTCTCACACTCTCACTCACACTCTCACTCACTCTCACTCACACTCTCACTCACTCACACTCTCACTCACTCTCACTCACTCTCACTCACACTCTCACTCACACTCTCACTCACACTCTCACTCACACTCTCACTCACACTCCCACTCACACTCTCACTCACACTCTCACTCTCTCACTCTCACTCACTCTCATTCACTCTCACTCACTCTCACTCACTCTCACTCACTCTCACTCACACTCACTCTCACTCTCACTCACTCTCACTCTCACTCACTCTCACTCTCAATTTCACTCTCACTATCACTATCACTCTCACTCTCTCACTCACTCTCACTCTCACTCTCACTCACTCTCACTCACTCTCACTCTCACTCTCACTCACTCTCACTCACTCACTCACTCACACACACTCTCACTCACACTCTCACTCACTCTCACACACTCTCTCTCCCTCTCTCTCTCACTCTCTCTCTCTCTCTCTCTCTCTCTCTCTCTCTCTCTCTCTCTCTCTCTCTCTCTCTCTCTCTCTCTCTCTCTCTCCCTCTCTCTCTCTCCCGCCCTCTCTCTCTCTCTCTCTCTCTCTCTCTCTCTCTCTCTCTCTCTCTCTCTCTCTCTCTCTCTCTCTCTCTCTCTCTCTCTCTCTCTCTCTCTCTCTATCTCTGCAATATGATTTACCGGTTTATATGGAAAATAAAGCATTTCATTCCAAGGTACATAATAATAATAATAGTATTTAATTAATAAATACTTTATTGATCCCCTCAGGGAAATGCAGATGTCCAGAAGCCAACAACCAACAAACCCACACATTCAGAACGAAAGCAGATAAAAAATACATAAAATACAATATGGACAATTCCTGAAAGCAATAAATACTTAAAAAGACCAATAATGTGTGACATGTGACAATAAAATATCATTGTTTAAGAAAGAACTGCAGATGCTGGAAACATCGAAGGTAGACAAAAATACTGGAGAAACTCAGCGGGTGAGGCAGCATCTATGGAGCGAAGGAATAGGTGACGTTTCGGGTCGAGACCCGAAACGTCACCTATTCCTTCACTCCATAGATGCTGCCTCACCCGCTGAGTTTCTCCAGCGTTTTTGTCTACCATAAAATACCATTGAATCGTTGTATCATTGAATATCTCACCCACTTTCTCTCTCTCTCTCTCTCTCTCTGTCTCTCTGTCTCTCTGTCTCCTTCACGCACACACACACACAAACACACATGTACCACACACACCTCTAGATACGTGTGTGGTTCTGTTGCGAAAACAATAACAAATGAGAATGGACAAAGGTTTCGGCCCGAAACGTCGCCTATTTCCTTCGCTCCGTAGTTGCTGCTGCACCCGCTGAGATTCTCCAGCATTTTTGTGTACCTACAAATGAGAATGTCCGTTTGTCACAAATAGTAAAATTGGAACCAACATTTAGATTGCCTTGTTACGTGTAAAAGCAACGGTTTTGGTTAATGTTGAGGTTTATTATCGTCACTTACCGAGGTGCAATGAAAAGCTTAGTTGCGCGTGCTATCCAAACGGATCTGATCATACTATACATAAATAAAGGAGGTAGAGCAGAGGGAAAGATGCAGGATGCTGAATATAGTTCTCATAGACCAATGTAGCACCATGGACAAAGTCCAATGTCCGCAATGGAGTAGAGGTGAATTGGCCAGTACCATAGCTTATAAATGGCAGCTCGGTGGCGCAGCGGTAGAGTTGCTGCCTTACCGTGCTTGCAGCGCCGGAGACCCGGGTTCAATTCCGACTACGGGCGCTGTCTGCGCAGAGTTTGCACGTTCTCCCCGTGACCTGCGTGGGTTTTCTCCGAGATCTTCGGTTACCTTCCACACTCCAAAGACGTGCAGGTACGCAGGTAAATTGGCTGGGGAAATGTAAAAAATTGTCCCTAGTGGGTGTGTGGGATAGAGTTAATGTGCGGGGATCGCTGGTCGGCGCGGACTCAGTGGGCCGAAAGGCCTGTTTCCACGCTGTATCTCTAGAGCACTATGTGGACACAATGAACTGCAGATGCTGGTTTACATTAAAAAAGACACAAAGTGCTGGAGTAACTCAGCGGGTCAGGCGGTGTCTCTGGGGAACATTGCCAGGCAACATCTCAGATTGGGACCCTTCTTCAGACTGCCTTGAAGATGGGCCCCGACCTGAGACGTCGCTTGTCCATGTTCTCCAGAGATGCCGCCTGGACCGATGAGTCACTCCAGCACTCTGTGTCTTTTATAATTTGGTTTTCAGAAGTAAAGGGCCTGTCCCACTTTCACGACCTAATTCACAACCTTTTTTGCTCGTGGACATTTTTCATCAGGCTAGAAAAAACGCCCCCGACCTACTTGATGCCACGAGTACCTACAACTAGCATCACGGCCTGCTACGACCCACCTACGACCTCCTACGACCTCGTGGCGACCATGCTGCGAGTATGAGTCAAGGGCAAACTCGGCAGAGGTCGTGAATTAGGTCGTGAAAGTGGGACAGGCCCTTACCTTGGCTCTAGCTGTAAAGAGACGTCTGTTCTGCCTCATTTTGTACCATCCCTTTTGTACTCGCTAGAATTTAGAAGATTGAGGGAGGATCTTATAGAAACTTACAAAATTCTTAAGGGGTTGGACAGGCTAGATGCAGGAAGATTGTTCCCGATGTTGGGGAAGTCCAGAACAAGGGGGTCACAGTTTAAGGATAAAGGGGAAATCTTTTAGGACCGAGATGAGGAAAACATTTTTCACACAGAGAGTGGTGAATCTCTGGAACTCTCTGCCACAGAAGGTAGTTGAGGCCAGTTCATTGGCTATATTTAAGAGGGAGTTAGATGTGGCCCTTGTGGCTAAAGGGATCAGGGGGTATGGATACTGAGTTGGATGATCAGCCATGATCATATTGAATGGCGGTGCAGGCTCGAAGGGCCAAATGGCCTACTCCTGCACCTATTTTCTATGTTTCTATCCCCTCTCCATCAGTTCATTTCTGCTCAAAATCCCAGTGTGTGAAAAATCTAGGCCTTTGTTCAGTGTCGGAGAAGCTGTTTCTTTGGATGTTAGATTGTTAAACAGAGACTGTGTCTGCTCCCTCCGGCGACTTTAATAGATCCCATGGCACTACCTGAGAGGGATGGGAGTTCAATATTCGCTCTTCAGCCTGTGTCAATAAAATAGATTACCTTGTTAATATTGCATTGCTGTTTGTGTGCAAGTGGGAACTGGATTTCTTATAAAAGGTGACTGTTGTTCACTGGTGTAATGTGCTCTAGGATGCTGTGCCGTGAGAGGAACCGCATAAATAAAACACATTCTTTTTTATTACGAACGACATGTTCTCTGAGAGAGAACCATCATTTTTCTTGAAACTGGGCTTGTACACTTATTTAGAAGGATCTTATAGAGACATGTAAGATTATTAAGGGTTTGGACACTCGCGAGGCAGGAAACATGTCCCCGATGTTGGGGTAGTCCAGAACCAGGGGCCACAGTTTAAGAATAAGGGGTAAGGCCATTTAGAATGGAGATGAGAAAAAACAATTTCACCCATAGAGTTGTGAATTTGTGGAATTCTCTGCCTCAGAAGGCAGTGGAGACCAATTCACTGGATGCTTTCAAGAGACAGTTAGATAGAGCTCCTAAAGATAGCGGAGTCAGGAGATACGGGGAGAAGGCAGGACCAGGATACTGATTGTGGATGATCAGCCATGATCACAGTGGATGACGGTGCTGGCTCGAACGGCCGAATGGCCTACTCCTGCACATGGTATTGGAGGATCAGTACTGATGCGGATAGAGAACTGGGTAGCAAACAGGAAGCAAAGAGTAGGAGTAAACGGATCCTTTTCAGAATGGCAGGCAGTGACTAGTGGGGTACCGCAAGGCTCAGTGCTGGGACCCCAGCTATTTACAATCTATCTATATATTACTAAAAGTATGATCTTGACCGCTTTTGGCCCACTGTGCTGCGATTTCCGAGAGAACGCCGCCACCAACGGGCATTATTTTTGGCCACCTCGCTCAGAGCCCCCCTCCGCCTACCGGGACCAGAGGATTTTTCCCATCGATGAAAAATCAGAGAGATATTAATGTTTTTTAAAAATTCACCATTCTCTCTGCTGCCACCGCTATAAAACCCGGAAGTGTAGTGCCTCACTCAGTCTCTGCCAGACCCTGGAAGCGAGAGGGTCACGGCTCTCTGAGCTGCGAATAACACTGAACGCACGTTCACTCCACGGTGAGTCCCCTCGATGCGGCTGTAAAGTGGCTGCAGCCCAATTGTTTCCCTCGCCTTTTTAACAAGTTTGTGTTCACAAAATGAATTTTGGTTGTCAGGTGGCTGCAGCCCAATTGTTTGCCTTGCCTTTTAACAAGTTTGTGTTCACAAAATGAATTTTGGTTGTCAGGTGGCTGCAGCCCAATTGTTTGCCTTGGCTTGGCTTTTAAAATCTTTGCAACAGTTGGGTGCCAGCCCAAGAATCCATTCGGCCCACAATGTCTATACTAGCCTTCTGGAAACCAGTACCTTCGGCCCACAACACCCATACTAGCGCAACAGACAGCCCCCCACTGGCGAGCAATATTTGAATTGGTGGATAAGTGGAATATTGTGTTGGTGACCAACCCTCCCGTGTGATGCTGGGACCCAAAGGGTCCCACTTAGTCTAGTATATATTAATGATTTGGACGAGGGAATTGAATGCAACATCTCCAAGTTTGCGGATGACACGAAGCTGGGGTGCAGTGTTAGCTGTGAGGAGAATGCTAGGGGACTGCAAGGTGACTTGGATAGGCTGGGTGAGTGGGCAAATGCATGGCAGATGCAATATAATGTGGATAAATGTGAGGTTATCCACTTTGGTGGCAAAAACAGGAATGTAGACTATTATCTAAATGGTGGCCGATTAGGAAAAGGGGAGATGCAACGAGACCTGGGTGTCATGGTACACCAGTCATTGAAAGTAGGCATGCAGGTGCAGCAGGCAGTGAAGAAAGCGAATGGTATGTTAGCAATCATAGCAAAAGGATTTGAGTATAGGAGCAGGGAAGTTCTACTTCAGTTGTACAGGGTATTGGTGAGACCACACCTGGAGTATTGTGTACAGTTTTGGTCACCAAATCTGAGGAAAGACATTCTTACCATAGAGGGAGTACAGAGAAGGTTCACCAGACTGATTCCTGGGATGTCAGGACTTTCATATGAAGAAAGACTGGATAGATTCGGCTTGTACTCGCTAGAATTTAGAAGAATGAGGGGGGATCTTATAGAAACTTACAAAATTCTTAAGGGGTTGGACAGGCCAGATGCAGGAAGATTGTTCCCGATGTTGGGGAAGTCCAGGACAAGGGGTCACAGTTTAAGGACAAAGGGGAAATCCTTTAGGACCGAGATGAGAATTTTTTTTTCACACAGAGAGTGGTGAATCTCTGGAACTCTCTGCCACAGAAGGTAGTTGAGGCCAGTTCATTGGCTATATTTAAGAGGGAGTTAGATGTGGCCCTTGTGGCTAAAGGGATCAGGGGGTATGGGGAGAAGGCAGGTACAGGATACTGAGTTGGATGATCAGCCATGATCATATTGAATGGTGGTGCAGGCTCGAAGGGCCGAATGGCCTACTCCTGCACCTATTGTCTATTATCATTCACAGACGCTGCTCGGCCAGCTGAGTTCCTCCAGCAGATTCTTTCTTGCTCTCCAGATTCCAGCATCTGCAGTCTCTAAGGCTTAGTTAAAAAAAAGATGGGAGATAACGTATTAATCCTGACGATTACCCAGTCTGGCTCGCCAGGAAAGATCTGTCGACATTGTAATTTACAGAATGGCTTATTCCGCCGTTGAAATAAACCAAGGGGGACTTCGTAGACTGGCCAGTGAAGAGAAGTTTAATCAATAACCGTGCCACTGGGGGAGCAGTACAAATCCACACCTGTTAATAATCTTGTATGTTTCAATACGATACCCTCTCATCCTTCTAAATGTGGAGTGTAGGAAGCAATGGGCGACCCTTCAGGTCAAAGTCCTGCAACAGGACTCATGATAGGATGGTGAGTCATAGGGTGTGAGCTATAGGGAGAGGTTGAGTAGGGTGGGGATTCCTTGGAGCGCAGGAGGATGAGGGGTGATCGTATAAAGGTGTACAAGTTCACAAGAGGAATAGATTGGGTAGACGCCCAGAGTCTCTTGCCCAGAGTAGGAGAAATGAGAGCTAGAAGACATCGGTTTAAGGTGTGGGGGGGGGGGGGGGGGGATTTAATAGGAATCTGAGGGGTAACCTTTTCACACAAAGGGTGGTGGGTGTAGGGAATGAGCTGCCAGAGGAGGTGGTTGAGGTAGGGACTACCGCAACGTTAGACAGGTACATGGATAGGATGGGTTTGGAGGGATATGGACCAAACGCGGGCAAGTGGGACTAATGTACCTGGGACATGTTGGCCGGTGTGGGCAAGTTGGGCCCCTTCCCCCTGTCACCCCTTCCTCTCCAAATGGATATTTCTCCCTTTGGCTTCACAATTCCCACCTCTTTTATCATTATCTCACACTTTTTAACCTTGGCCTTTGTCCAACAATTTCACCTCTGAAACCCCACCCCCACCCTCCTCTCACCTGTATCCACCTATCACTCACCAGGCTTTGTCTTTCCCTCGACTCTCATCCAGCCCCTCTTCCCCCTCCCCCCCCCCATCCAACTCAATCAGTCCGAAGAAGTCACAATCCGAAACGACGCCTATCCATGTTCTTCAGAGACGCTGCCTGACCCTCCGAGTTACTCCAGCATTTATCATTCTATTTAGATCGAATGTAACCTGGAATCTTTCACTGAGCGATTGGAAAATACTGTCAACGGTGTTTTTATATTAAGTCTTTTTTTGTAAATCAGTATTTGGAGGTCACCCCTCAGCCTCCCTTGGTTCAAAGGAAAACAATCTAACGTATCTAGTGCTGAAAGCAAAGCAAGAATTTCATTGTCCTATCTGGGACACGTGACAATGAATCTTGAATCTCTTCTTACAACTCAGGCCTTCCAAACCAGGCAACACTGGAGATGCTGGTTTAAACCGCAGATAGACACAAAAAGCTGGAGTAACTCAGCGGGACAGGCAGCTTCTCTGGAGAGAAGGGATGGGTGACGTTGAAACCTCGAATGGGTGACGTTTCTGGTCGAGACCCTTCTTCAGTCATTCTTCATTCTTCCGAAGAAGGGTCTCGACCCGAAACGTCACCCGTTCCTTTTCTCCAGAGATGCTGCCTGACCCGCTGAGTTTCTCCGGCCTTTTGTGTCGATCTTCAACATCCCTGTCACAATTTCTTGCCCACCCCCCCCCCCCCCCCCCCTAACTTCGCCACATCCTTCCGCTGGTGCGGTGACCAGAATCGCGCAGGAAATTCTAGGTGCAGTCTCACTAACAGCTTGTGCTGTCGTGAGCGGGGGCCGTAACAATGAATTAAAGAAAAGCCTTCAATTTATTGTGTTGCTGTTAGCAAGACAGTTCAAGGTGCTGCTAAAAATAAGAAAGGCAAGGCAGAATACACCATAAATTAGCGGGCAGCAGGCAAAACGATTCCTGCACACAAGTATTGGAAAGGGGCGTTGTTTCGAGAGGGCAGCAGCATAACTAGATCACTGGAGAACATAAATGGGAACACTATCAAATCATTTCAACATGATGCTCTAAGCATTTCAGGTCACCGGTCACTGTGTCTACAAGATTAGTATCAAGGTTGGGATTGCGTGAATGGCTACAATATTTATACAATATCTGCCACAGACGGCTGTGGAGTCAGTGGATATTTTTAAGGCAGAGATAGATAGATTCTTGATTGGTACGGGTGACAGGGGTTATGGGGAGAAGGCAGGAGAGAGCAGACTTTTTCAGACAGAGGGTGGTGCGGATAAGGATCGAGCTACTGGAGGAGGCAGACGAGGCTGGTACTGTAATAACATTGGTGTCATTTGGCCAGGAACAGGGATAAGACCGGTTTAGAAAGATCTGGGCCATATGTGGGACTAATGTAGATAGGGCATCTTGGTCAGCATGGGCAATTTGGGCAGAAGGGCCTGTTTCCATGCTGCAATAGGCACACGGAATCCTTGATTAGTACGGGTGTCAGGGGTTATGGGGAGAAGGCAGGAAAATCGGGTTAGGAGGGAGAGATAGATCAGCCATGATTGAATGGCGGAGTAGACTTGATGGGCCGAATGGCTTAATTCTACTCCTATTCTTTATGACCTGATGACCTTATGTTTGTCTGCCCTTCAGAATAAGAAACTAACCTAAACTAAGCTAAACGTCACTAAATTAAACTAAACTAAACTAAAACTAAACTGATGAAGGGTCTTGACCAGAAACGTCACCTAATTCTTTTCTCCATAGATGCTGTCTGACCCACTGAGTTACTCCAGCATTTTGTGTCTATCTTCGGTTTTGAACCTGCATCTGCAGTCTCGTCCTAAACAAGTGCATGGTAACCATGTCTCTCTTCCATCCACGTTGCCTGAGCTGGTTGGTAATCCAATCCTTGTAGGAAGGAACTGCAGATGTTGGTTTAATCCGAAGATGGACACAAAATGCTGTAGTAACTCAGCGGGACATGCAGCATCTCTGGAGAGAAGGAGTGGGTGACGTTTTGGGTCGAGACCTAGCTTTCCATGAGCTAGGTTTAGGTTTAGGTTTATTATTGCTACATGTACTGAGATTGCTGTCTATGTGGAGTTTCCACGCGCTCTCTGGGTGCTTTGGTTTCCTCGCACATCCTGACGACGTGCAGGTTTGTAGGTTAATTGGCTTCTGTAAATTGCCCCTAGTATGCAGTGGAGAACTGGTGTCCGGGTGATCGCTGGTCAGCATGGAATTTGTGGGCTGAAGGGCCTGTTTACACGCTGTATCTTTAAACTAGAGGAGGGATTTCTTTAGTCAGAGGGTGGTGAATCTGTGGAATTCTTTGCCACAGAAGGCTGTGGAGGCAAAGTCAGTGGATATTTTTAAAGCAGAGATAGATAGATTCTTGATTAGTACGGGTGTCAGAGGTTATGGGGAGAAGGCAGGAGAATGGGGTTAGGATAGAGAGATAGATCAGCCATGATTGAACGGTGGAGTAGACTTGATGGGTCGAATGGCCAAATTCTACTCCTATTCCTTATGACCTCATGACCTTATGAAACGTCACGTATTCCTTTCCTCCGGAGATGCTGCCTGACCCACTGAGTTTCTCCAGCAGTTGTGTTACGTCTGGTCTGTGTGATGGACTGGGCTATATTGGCAATAGACAATAGACAATAGGTGCAGGAGTAGGCCATTCGGCCCTTCGAGCCGCCTTCGGGCCATTCAATGTGACCATGGCTGATCATCCCCAATCAGTACCCCGTTCCTGCCTTCTCCCCATATCCCCTGACTCCACTATCTTTAAGAGCCCTATCTAGCTCTCTCTTGAAAATATCCAGAGAACCGGCCTCCACCGCCCTTTGAGGCAGAGAATTCCACAGACTCACCACTCTCTGTGAGAAAAAGAGTTTCCTCGTCTCTGTTCTAAATGGCCTACCCCTTATTCTTAACTCAACTCTGCCATTTATTTTGCTCTCAGTAACTATTGCTGAGAGTGGTGTCGTAAACCATCGACTGCACACACATCTATTATCTACGTGCTGTCTCTCTAATATCTCTCGTCACCCACAGATTGGTATTTGGTGAATTTCAAAAGGAGGCCCGACCATCATTTTATTATTTGTAATGAAATCGCCGGCAACAATTAAATCTGTGTGCCAATTAAATCTTCCTTGCGGAAAGAGCTTCATAAAAGAACGCTTTCTGTGGGGTGGTAATGCAGATTAGAAATACCAAACGCAGAGCTCTGTGCTGGCTGGCACCACCATTAAGCCTCTGTGACACCAGAACACAATGCGAGTTAAACGCCAGTCAAAAAACAAAAATACCACGCAATAAAAATTTGCGTCGGCTTAGTTTAGAGATGAGGGTGGAAACGGACCCCTCTCTGTAGGCCCCTTGCGGGCCCAAAATGTCTGTGCCAAACTCGACACCAAGCTAAACTAAGCTCATTTGCCCGCACATGGACCATATCCCTCCATATGGTGGTGCAGCGGTAGAGTTGCTGCCTTACAGCGCCAGAGACCCGGGTTCCATCCTGACTACGGGGTGCTTGCTTGTACGGAGTTTGCACGTTCTCACCGTGGGTTTTCCCCGGGTTCTCCCGTTTCCTCCCACACTCCAAAGACGTACAGGTTTGTCGGTGAATTGGCTTGTGTGAAGGTAAATTGTCCGTAGTGTGTGTAGGACTAGTGTTAGTGCGCTGGGATCGCTGGTCGGCGCGGACTCGGTGGGCCGAAGGGCCTGTTTCCGCGCTGTATCTCTAAACTAAACTAAACTAAACGTTCCCCGCATATCCACGCACCTATCTAAGGGCCCCTCAAACACCGCTATCGTATCTGCCTCCACCACCCCTGGCAGCACGTTCCAGGCACCCATTAACCCATTAAAAAGCTTGTCCCACACATTTCCATTTCACTTTGCTCCTCTCACCTTAAAGCCGTGCGCTGGAACCTTCGATATTTCCAATCTGGGAGAAAGATTCTGACTGTCTATCCTATCCATGCCTCTCATCATTGTGTAGACTTCTGTCAGGTCTCTCCTCAACCTCCAGCACTCCAGAGAAAATAATCCATCCTTGTGGCTAATACCTTGCAATCCAGACATACGAATGAAGTTATTATTTGTAATTTCTATTCATTTCAAAATTATCAAATTAATAAACAGTTTAAAAAGCCATTTGACAGCATGAGCTGTTAGGTCCGTGCTATTAGTTTAGTTTAGTTTATTGTCACGTGTGCCGGGGTACAGTGAAAAGCTTTTTTGTTGCGTGCTATCCCATCAGTGAAAATACTATACATGATTACAATCAAGCCACCCACAGTGAACAGATACAGGATAAAGGAAATAACATTGAGTGCAAGTCCGGTAAAGTCCGATTAAAGATAGTTCGAGGTAGATGGTAGGTCAGGACTGCTCTCTAGTTGGTGGTAAGATGTGTAGGAAGGGACTTCAGATGCTGGTTTACACCGAACGTAGGCACGAGAAACTGGAGTAATTCAGCGGGACAGGCAGCGTCCCTGGAGAAAAAGAATAGGTGACGTTTCGGGGTCGAGACCCTTCTTCAGGCTGAGAGTCAGGGGAGAGGTGAACATGAGATGTAGAAGGTAAATAGAACGAATGAATGAAAGGTATGCATGAAGTAATGATGATCAAGGAAAGGTGGAGCCCACAATGGTCCAGTGTTGGCTGTGGAGATAGGTGATAATGAGTTGTACAGACAGTGAAACTCAATGGGACGACAGTGAAACTAGCACGGCGACTAGGGTGGGGGAGGGATGGAGAGAGCGGGGATGCAAGGGTTACTTGAGAGAAATCGATATTCATCCCTCATAACAGCTGGGTAGAAACTGTCCCTGAATTTGGAGGTGCGCGTTTGTACCTCTAATAGCCTTATCCCACGGTACGAGTTCATTCCAAGAGCTCTCCCGAGTTTAAAAAAAATCAAACTTGTGGTAAGCACGGAGAATGAACGTAGCGGGTACGTCGGAGCTCGGGGACGTCTCTTAGCGGCTCGTCACGCTAACGGCAGGTAACTCAGGAAGACTCGCTAACGGCAGGTAAGCACGGGAAGACACGTGAAGATTTTTCAACATGTTGACAAATGTCCACGAGAGCCCCGAGTACCGGCGAGCGGCCATTACCGTAAATCTCCGAGTTCGAATCAGGGCAAACTCGGGAGAGCTCTTGGAATGAACTCGTACCGTGGGACAGGGGTTTTACTTGGCAGGAGAGAGGAGAAGAGAGAGAGTGACCGAGGTGAGACTGATCTCTGATTGTGTTGGCGGCCTTGCCGAGGCAGCGTGAAGCGTAGATGGAGTCTACGCTACTGAACTCATTTTAATCCCTTCTCTCTATTAACCCCTCCCCTCGAAATTGAATTCATAGTAACCACAGGAAACGTGAAATCTGCAGCAATTCCAATCACCCTTCCTGTGGTGCCAGAGATGAACAAAGCTCTCCAGATGGTGTCCAAGCAAGGTTCTGTCGGAGCAAGTTGAATAGTCTCCTCTGCAGCATATCACCGTTACCTGAGGTAAGGGCAGGTAGCCTTTGATCTTTATGATTGATTTTGTGCACAGTTTGAGCCCTCTTGCTGTAAAAACATAAAATGCTGGAAGCACTCTGTGGAAAGAGAAATGGAGTTTAGAGATACAGCGCGGAAACAGGCCCTTCGGCCCATCGGGTCTGCACCGACCAGCGATCCCCACAAACTAACACCATCCTAGGAGACACACTGGAGACAATGTACATTTATACCAAGCCAATTAACCTACAAACCTGTACATTTTTTGGAGTATGGGAAGAAACCGGCGATCTTGGAGAAAACCCGCGCAGGTCACGGGGAGAACGTACAAACTCGGTACAAACAGCACCCTTGGTCAGGATCGAACCAGGGACTCCTGCGCTGTGAGGCAGCAACTCTACCGCTGCGCCACCGTGAGCAGAATTAGACCATTCGGCCCATCAAGTATATTCCGTCATTCAATCATGGCTGATCTATCTTTCCCTCTCAACCCTATTCTCCCCATAACCTCTGGCACCCTTTTATGCCCCTGTCCCACTTAGGAAACCTGACCGTAAACCTCTGGAGACTTTGCGACCCACCCAAGGTTTCCGTGCGGTTCCCGGAGGTTGCAGGTGGTTGCCGGAGGTTGCAGGTAGTGGAAGCAGGTAGGGAGACTGACAAAAACCTCCGGGAACCGCACGGAAACCTTGGGTGGGGCGCAAAGTCTCCAGAGGCTTCTGTTCAGGTTTCCTAAGTGGGACAGGGGGAATCAAGAATGTGTAAATCTCCGCCCTAAAAAAAAAAATTGACTTGGTCTCCACAGCCACCTGTGGCAATAAATGCCACAGATTCACCACCCTCTAACTAAAGAAATTCCTTCTAATTTTCTTTCTCTTTTATTCTGTGGTTGTGTCCTCTAGTCCTAGACTCTACCACTAGTGGAAACATCCTCTCCACATCCACTCTATACAGGCCAAGAATAGAGGCGCAGTGAAAAGCTTTGTTTAGCATGCGAGCCAATCAGACCAAATAATACAATGCATAAATATAACCAAGTCAAACTCAAGCACAACAGGTGGAACAAAAGGGAAGATACAGAGTGCAGAATATAGTTCTCAGCATTGTAGTGCACCAGTTCTGTAGACAAAGTCCAATGTCCGCAATGGGGTAGAGGTGAATCAGACATTACCCTAGCTTATGGAAGGACCGTTCAGATAACAGAGGAGAAGAAGCTGTTCTTGAGGTTAAACAATGACAAAGGCAAGTGCTTCAAAAAGGAGCTCTGAGTTTTAGAAAGTAGATGTTTGTAGCCGAGATTGCAACTGTTCCCAACTCTGCAATGTCTGCGCTGAGGTGGAGGTGAATCAGGCAGTACCCTAACCTACTGAAGGGTCACACAGACTTCTCCAATTTCCGGTAGCCCTTGATGCCTCCTCCCCTTCTCAGCTCTCCCTCAGCCCTCTGGCTCCCCTTCTTCCTTTCTTCTTCCTGCCCCCACCCTGCATCAGTCTGAAGAAGGGTTTCGGCCCGAAACGTTGCCTATTTCCTTCACTCCACAGATGCTGCCGCACCCGCTGAGTTTCTTCAGCACTTTTGTCTACCTTCACACACAGAAGGTATAGGTTTACATTTATTATTGTCTGTGGGCGCCTGATAGAATGAAGGGAAGTTGTTGGCCAAATAGTTGTGAAAGACGTGGATATGGTAGAAAGTTGGAACCCACGCAGGTCACGGGGAGAACGTACAAACTCCGTACAGAGTGCACCCGTAGTCAGGATCGAACCCGGGCTGTAAGGCAGCGACTCTACTGCTGCCCCACCATGCCGGTCCCTGTGCTGTAACTGTTCAATGTTCTAAGTTCTATGTTGATGAGTATGTGGGAAGAATTTTAAAAATGGGATTAGTGTAACTGGGTGGTTGATGGTTAGTGCGGACTGGCCGTTCAAAAGGCCTGATTCTGTGCTGTATCTCTCCACGACTCCACGCCAATGAAGATGTCATCAAGCTGGAAAGGGTGTAGAGAAGACTCATGGGGATGTTGCCAGGACATAAGGGCCTGAGCTATAGGGGGAGGTTGAGCAGGCTAGGACTTTATCCCTTGGAGCGCAAGAGGATGAGGGGTGATCTTATATAGAGGGGTATAAAATCATGAGAGGAATTCATAGGGTAAATGCACACAGAGTCTTTCACACAGAGTAAGGGGGGTCAAGAACAAGAGGGCATAGGTTTGAGGTGAAGGGGGGGGGAGGGGAAAGATTTAATAGGAACGTGAGGGCCAACTTCTTTTACACAAAGGGTGGTGGGTGCATGGAACAAGCTGCCAGAGGAGGTGGTTGTGGCAGGGACTACCACAACATTTGAACCACATTTGGACAGGTATAAGGATTTTAGGGGGATACAGGCAGGCAGGACTAGTGTAGATGGGACATGTTGGTTGGTGCGGGGGCAAGTTGGGCTGAAGAGCCTGTATGACTCAAAGAAGGGTTAATGAAAAGCAGGGGGGGAAAATAAAAAATTAAAAAAGAAACTGAAAGGGGAAAAAACCCCCCAATTTATTTTAGCCAATTAACATTTAAAACGCTTTGAGAAAAATTCATTCCATGCTGGAATGAGATTGAATGGTTTGTGGAATATTTGTGGAGCAGTTTATCATTAGTGGACTGTTTTCATCCAGTTGAAGGGGGTACTGCTGTGGCTTAATACCTAGATTAACGTACTGCTAAATGGACAATCAACGAGCAAATCTAGCAAGCTGCTAAAACAGACGGCAGGACTGTAAGGGGGCCACGGAGTCAGTGAACGGCAAACAACGGAGAGGCATAAGCCGACCTCAGGCGCTGCGGCGACCTCTCGACCTGCGGGTCTCGCACCTCTCGAAACAGAAATCTCTTAATCCCTCCTGCTTGTCAGTGGGTTTGCAGAGCGTGTGTGCATCTCTAACACCTTGTTACATTTGCAGAGGGATCTCGCTCAATATGTTGCCGCAGAATCCTCTCATTCGTAAAAATTTCCACTTGACATCAACTGGAAGCCGGTTTAATTCCACACGTCTCAAAAGCGAGCGGTTTAAAAATTCACGGAGTAAAACACGGTTTTTTTTTCTCCCAGTCAAGATAATTAACCACGAGAACTATTAGTATTTTTCTCACTTTGTTTCGGTTTATCCGCCTCTGCTGTGTTTACCCATCAGCCTGCCTTAGGTCATCCACATTAATATGCAAAGCCATGCAAGCTAAGCCAAACAAAAAGTCAAATATTGCGGATTTTGGGAGTCTGTGAGAGACAAGCAGAAAACCTTGGAAACGCCGTGGATTAGGCAGCTTTACAGGGCAGATAAATAAAAGTTAGTATTTCATGCTGCACAGCTCTGGAAGAAAGAGTCTGTGATTAACAGGTTCAACTAGTGGGACTTCATACAGTCAGGCGAGTTCTCTGGATGCTTTCAAGAGAGAGTTAGATAGGGCTCGTAAAAATAGCGGAGTCAGGGAATATGGGGAGAAGGGAGGAAACATAGAAACATAGAAAATAGGTGCAGGAGTAGGCCATTCGGCCCTTCGAACGTGCACCGCCATTTGATATGATCATGGCTGATCATCCAACTCAGTATCCCATCCCTGCCTTCTCTCCATACCCCCTGATCCCTTTAGCCACAAGGGCCACATCTAACTCCCTCTTAAATATAGCCAATGAACTGGCCTCAACTACCTTCTGTGGCAGAGAATTCCACAGATTCACCACTCTCTGTGTAAAAAAAGATTTTTTCATCTCGGTCCTAAAAGACTTCCCTCTTATCCTTAAACTATGACCCCTAGTTCAGGACTTCCCCAACATCAGGAATAATCTTCCTGCATCTAGCCTGTCCAACCCCTTAAGTATTTTGTAAGTTTCTATAAGATCCCCCCTCAATTTTCTAAATTCTAGTGTGTACAAGCCGAGTCTATCCAGTCTTTCTTCATATGAAAGTCCTGCCATCCTAGGAATCAGCCTGGTGAACCTTCTCTGTACTCCCTCTATGGCAAGAATGTCTTTCCTCAGATTAGGAGACCAAAACTGTACGCAATGTACGGAACGGGGTACTGATTGGGGATGATCAGCCATGATCACATTGAATGGCGGTGCTGGTTTGAAGGGCCGAATGGCCTACTCCTGCACCTATTGTCTATTGTCTATTGTCATGGAGTCATACAGTGTGGAGACAGGCCCTTCGGCCCAACTTCCAAAAGTCAAGAGTCTCTGACTACATTCTATCTCTGTCCCGCCCACTCCCCTGACACCAGTCAGACATTTCGGGTCTCGACCCGAAACGTCGCCCATTCCTTCTCTCCAGAGATGCTGCCTGTCCGGCTGAGTTACCCCAGTATTTTGCGTCTATCTTCAAGAGTCATGAGTGTTTTATTGTCATGTGTGTCCCAGATAGAACAATGACATTCTTACTTGTGGCAGCACCACAGAATATGTAAACAATGTACTCTGTAAACAGAGTGATAAATGAGAAATAAATGTCAGTGTCTAAATACACACACACACACACACACACATCACACACACACACACACACACACACACACACACACACACACACACACACACACACACACACACACACACACACACACACACACACACACACACACACACATCACACACATACACACACATACACACAAAGCTTTTCACAGTACAGGTACCTTTGTACATAACAATAAACTAAACTAGACTCATAACACATATGTACATATACACATACACACACAGATATATACACACAGATACATCTATGAAGAAGGGTCTCAACGCAAAACATCATCCATTCCTTCCCTCCAGAGACACTGCCTGTCCCGCAGAAAATAGACCCAAAATGCTGGAGTAACTCAGCGGGACAGGCAGCTTCTCTGGAGAGAAGGAATGGGTGGCATTTCGAGTCGAGACCCTTCTCCAACCAGCATCTGCAGTTCTTTCCTACACACTGTCCCATATCTCTCTGCACAGTCAGAGTCCATATCAGTCAGTGAATATTCCCTCTCCTATCTGAGTTTGAGATGTAGAGGCAGGTGTGGGCTTTGGTGAGTTGTTGGCATTTGGTGTCGTTCACAGCGGGAAGTGGGAAGAACAAAACGGATTCTCAATTTAAAGCAAAATGCCTTCAATTCCAGCCAATTTGCTTACTACACATGCAGACTGATTGCCTGCTGTTTCCCCATAAATGCTGGAACTAAACAGAGTGCACGACTACAATATCATCTTTAGCATGTCAAAATAGAATATAACAGTGAGCATATTTTCCAGCTGCAACCTGAGCAGATCTCAATTTTACCACCATTGAGATACGGAGGGTTCATGGCCCTGTCCACGGATGAACAAAGGAGGAGGAGTGACTGAACTTTGTTGCCTTCCGCCACAGTGAAGAATGCTTTTTAAAAAATTTCAAAATAGACTTTATTCAATAGATAAATATATACAATTCATGAACTGTGCGAAAAAATGTATTTCGGAGACTATACAAATTGTTCAATACAATTTTTTTAACATTTTTCAAATTCCACCAAACTGTCCCCCACCCGTGCCACTCATTTGGCCCCCTGGTGTGGGATAACGTCCCTTATTTTGAGGGGTGTCTCCACCATACCGTGCCCCCATGTCCAGCAGCGGAAGGACCCTAGACTGTGGCCACAGTGAAGAATGCTGTGGTGGATGTTGGTGTTAAATTCTATTGTGTCTTGTGTGTTCTTTTTAAGTGTATCGCTGCTGGCAAATTCATTTCACTGCACCTTCGGGTGCATGTGCCGAATAAAATGGACTTTTTGACTTTGACTTTGTTCCCCCGCATCTCGCCTTTGTTTGAGGTCCAGGTTTAGAGGTATATGGGCCAAACGGGGCTAGGTGGGTCTAATGTGGATGGGGAAACCAGGACAGCATGGGCAAGTTGGGCCGAAGGACCTGTTTCCATGCTGTATGACTCTGCAAACAAAATACAGTCAAACTCAAGAAATATAGATGGAGCAAAGGGGAAGGTAATGAGTGCCTGGTGCCTCTTTATTTGACTAAAACACCACAGGTTTCGAGTTTAGAAAGATGAGGGGGGGGGGGGGGGGGGGGACCTCATTGAAACTTACCGAATAGTGAAAAGCCTCGGTGGAGTGAATGTGGAGAGGATGCTTCCACTAGTGGGAGAGTCTAGGACCAGTGGGCACAGTCGCAGAATAAAAGTATGTACCTTTAGAAGGGAGATGAGGAGGAATTTCTTTAGTCAGAGGCTGGTGAACCGTGGAATTCTTTGCCACAGACGTCTGTGGAGGCCAAGTTAGTGGGTATTTTCGAAGAGGAGGCTGACAGATACTTGATTAGTGTGGGTGTCGGGGGTTACGGGGAGAAGGCAGGAGAATGCGGCTGAGAGGGAAAGATAGATCATCCATGATTGAATTGCGGAGTAGACTTGATGGACCGATCGAACTAATTCAGCCCCCACAACATACAAACAAAGGTTGATGATTGATTTGAGGGCCAAAGGGCCATTTATACCGATCCTTCCATCTTCTTTTCAAGTTCAACTTCTGAGAAAAATGTCTGGGCGAGATATTTTATATCCTTTAAAATCTTCTCGCAGCGATTGCACTTTTAACTTGAGCTTGCTTCAATCAATCTGTCTGGGTTCGAGTGAGTATGATCAGTACTCAGATCTCAACATTGACTTATTGCTGTCCTGGAATTTATGTGTTCTTGCTGCAGAGTGATTTTTCTTAAGTGAAAAATGATCAGTCATGCACTTTCTTGTTTGTTGCCAAACAGTCCCTTAAGTCAATGCTTCCTCTACCACAGACTTAAAAGTTGATTAGAATTATGTTGTGGCTTGGCCTGCATTTTTTCAGTTGCACTTTAGTTTAGTTTATTGTCACGTGTACCGAGGTACAGTGAACAGCTTTTGTTGCGCGCTAACCTGTCAACGGAAAGACAATGCGTGATTACAAACGAGCCATTTCGCAGAAATGTACAGAGACGTGATAAGGGAATAACGTTTAGTGGAAGATAACGTCCAATAAAGGCAGATTAAAGATAGTTCGAAGGTATTTCTTGGAAGCATATGGTGCAATACAAATGTAGAAACGATCCGTTTCAGGACTGGGTGAATGGTGGCCAAGAATAACAAATAGCTATCTCTCCTTTATTCTTCTACTTTCTACCTCTGCTTCTTTTCTTTTCATTCTCTTTCTTTCCTCATTTTCCTTGTCTTACTTTCTGATATCACACACGTTTCTATTTCTTTTCTATTCTTTCTCTGTCTCCTTTTTATTGTTAAAATTAAAATAATAAGAAGCTG
The DNA here is from genome assembly GCF_010909765.2 of Amblyraja radiata. Classification (NCBI taxonomy): domain Eukaryota; kingdom Metazoa; phylum Chordata; class Chondrichthyes; order Rajiformes; family Rajidae; genus Amblyraja; species Amblyraja radiata. The sequence continues at coordinate 62,101,430 of NC_045965.1, read as the reverse complement.
TACACGAATTGTAACATGCCAATATATACTAGGTACCTAAAAAGGCACCATATTATTGTACATAATTATAATAATTAAAAAAAAAAAAAAAAAAAAGCTCGAAGGCCCCCATTGAGGTAGATGGAAGGACACGACCTCACTCTGCCTGATAACAGCTGGGAAGAAACTGTCCCTGAATCTGGAGGTGTGCGTTTTCACACTTCTATACATTTTGCCTGATGGGAGAGGGGGGTAAGAGGGATGCAACTTGTCCTTGATTATGCTGCTGGCCTTGCCAAATGTTTCTGGATGAGAAGGTTGTGTGATCTACACTAATCATTCGGGAAGTGCTGTATTTTGGAAGTTAACCCTTTCACACACAATTGAAAGATCCTGCATCTGCAGTTCCTTGTTTCAACATTGAAAAGACATCTGGGCAGGCGTACGGACTTTATCTTGCACTAAATGTTATTCATGTTATTCCCTTTATCCTGTATCTGTACACTGTAAACGGCTCGATTGTAATCATGTACTGTCTTTCCGCTGACTGGTTAGCACATGACAGTAACCTGATCTAAACTAAATTAAAGTAGGAAAGGTTTAGAGGTTTCTGCACCGAACGTGGGCTGGTGGGACTAGTGTAGATGGGGCATCTTTGACGGCATGGGCAAGTTGGGCTGAAGGGCCTGTTTCCATGCTGTATGACTGTGACTGCATTGGGCAGTGAATTACGGGTGTCAGGGGTTATGGGGAGAAGGCAGGAGAATGGGGTCGAGAGGAAAAGATAGATCAGCCATGATTGAATGGCGGAGTAGACTTGATGGGCCGAATGGCTTTATTCTGCTCCTGGAACATATGAATTTATGAAGTAAGGATTGAAATTATACCTATTTTTAGTTAGTTTAGTTTAGTTTAGAGATACAGCACGGAAACAGGCCCTTCGGCCCATCGAGTCCGCACCGACCAGCGATCCCCGCGCATTAACACTATCCCACACACACAAGGGACAATTTACACATACACTAAACCAATTAACTTACAAACCTGTATGTCTTTGGATTGTGGGAGGAAACTGAAGATCTCGGAGAAGACCCGTGCAGGTCACGGGGAGAACGTACAAACTCCGCACAGACAGCACCCATAGTCAGGATCGAACCTGGGTCTCCGGTGCTGTAAGCGGTGTAAGCCAACAACTCTACCGCTGCGCCACCGTGCCGCCCATCACTATTGTGGTCTCAACACTAGAATGCTGTACGGCAGCAGTTTTCAAGATCAGTCCCAGATGGGATGTAGGGACAACAGCAATCAGTTTGCTACAAACTTTCATAAATTGCAAAGTGAAAAGACTAAACAATCCATTTGAGGGATAAAAATTGGCCAGGATATTGCAGCCCTTATCAAATTGTGCACCGTCCTCTTTCATGAATGTCTTTTATATGTGGTGGACACAAAATGCTGGAGTAACTCAGTGGGACTGGCAGCATCTCTGGAGAGATGGAATGGGTTACCCTTCTTCAGACTGATTTCAGGGGAGATGGAGATACTTAGATAAGGAGGTGTAAGGTGTGAAAACAGGGCAGGGGGAATGGATATCAAGGAAAATGTAGAATAGATCATTGCTTGCTGGGAGAAGGTGACAACAAAGCAAACAGAGGTAAAATGCAGTCAGACTGGTCGGAGAACTGGGAAGGGGGAGGGCTGGAGAGAGGGGGAAAACAGGGGTTACTTGAAGTTAGAGAAGTTAGATTGCTGGGGTGTAAGCTACCCAAGCAAAATTTGACGTGCTGTTCCTCAAATTTGCGCTGGGCCTCACTCTGACAAAGGAGGAGGCCCAGGATAGAAAGGTCAGTGTGGGAATGGGAATGGGAGTGGGAGTTGAAGTTGTTTTATGTGTGGTGTTTGGTGTCATGTTCACCCTGTTACCTCCAGGTGCTCCTGTTTCATTCCACATCGCAGAGACGTGTGAGTTTGTAGGTTAATTGTAAGTTGACCTTAGCGTGTAGGGAGCGGATGAGGGGGTGGGGGGGGGGTGGGGGGGGGCGGGGATAACGTAGAACTAGAGTTGCAACAGGCCCTTCGGCCCACCGAGTCCACACCGACCATCAATCACGGGCGTGGACTCGGTGGGCCGAAGGGCCTGTTGCAACACTAGTTCACTCTAGTTCTATCTTCATTTCATAGAAACATAGAAACATAGAAAATAGGTGCAGGAGTAGGCCATTCGGCCCTTCGAGCCTGCACCGCCATTCAATATGATCATGGCTGATCATCACTGATCATGGCTGATCACCCAACTCAGTATCCTATACCTGGATTTCACTTTCGTATCCACTCCCTGCACACTGGGGGCAATTTACGGAGGAGGTAGATTAAAAGCTGCATGCTATTTAGGGTGTGGGAGGAAACCGGAGCACTCAGAGGAAACAGTTTCCTCCCATATCCCAAAGACGTGCGGGGTTTTAGGTGAATCGGACTCTGTAAGTTGTGTGTAGGAGGTGGATGTGAAAGTGGGATTACATAGAACTAGTGTGAACGGGTGATCGATGGTCGGCGTGGACTCAGTTGGCCGAAGGGCCTGTTTCCATGCTGTACCCCTCAATCAATTAAATCAATCGAAATCTGGGCTTAGTGCCACATCAGAGTGGAAAATGCCACCTCCAATGATACTGCACCCCCTCAGTACTGTCCTTGATTGGTCTTTGCTGACTTTGCCTTGCACTGAACGTTATTCCCTTATCCTGTACCCGTACACCATTAATGGCTCAATTGTAATCACGTATTGTCTCTCCGCTGACTGGATGGCACGCAACAAAAGCTTTTCACTGTACCTCGGTACACGTGTTAATCCTGGCCAAATTGGAGAGGCTAGGACTTTAAAATGGGGTAAAAGCTTCAGGGCTGCTGGGAGATTTGGTCAATTTGGAATTGCTCTCTGCAGAGCTGGGCCAAGCTGCAGAATGGTGCCAGTGTGCCTAGATACAAGTTGCAAGAAAAGAATAAGAACATCTGCAGACCCTGTCAATTAGGTGCAAAATGCGTAGAATGGATTGGATGGCTGCAAACCAGACATACACCTTGTAAATAACTTTGCCGAGTGTTGATTGGATGAGGTATTGAGCCTTGTCTGGGTTTCTTGCAGATCAGGGTAAATGTTTCTAAGTTGGCTTCCTTGCGAAGTCCGGTTTTAATACAATGTATTAAGCTGCTGTATTATTGGGTTAGGGAAATGTCTGTTATGTATGGGGTTAATCGATATCTGTAATCGGATATCTGTAACCCCCATGTGGTTCAGCCCCTCGAGGTCCCGGGACACATAAAAGCCCGCTACCACGAAGCCCAGCGTCGATCTCCTGGGAGAGCGCTTGGGACTGCGTGACCTTCTGGAGTGTCTCTGTCTGAGCGAGGCCTAGAGGCCTTGAACAGGCAGATGCGAGGATCGAACCCGCGGTGGGATAGGCACAGTAGTTGAACTGTAATTGCGTTTTGTCCAAATAAAGATCAGTTGTTCAAGTTACACAAAAATGCTGGAGAAACTCAGCGGGTGCAGCAGCATCTATGGAGCGAAGGAAATAGGCAACGTTTCGTCCCGAAACGTTGCCTATTTCCGTCGCTCCATAGATGCTGCTGCACCCGCTGAGTTTCCCCAGCATTTTTGTGTACCTTCGATTTTCCAGCATCTGCAGTTCCTTCTTAAACAATTAGTTGTTCAAGTGCTTGATTCAGTGATTTTTGACTGAAACTAGATTGGGGGGGGAAGCTTAGAGCGAGCTATTTACACGCCTGACAGTAAACTAAACTGTAAACTGCACTGGTGTGTCAGATGAGGTTTTGTACTGCGATCTTTAGAGCCTTCGACCCACAATCTTCTGCCTCAGCAGGTGACAATGGTGGAAAATGACCTGAGCTTTAACTTGTTTCAGATGCGTTACAGTCCAGTCACGGTTACATTGGATGCTAGAATCCCTCACAGACTGCAGCCTCCAGAATCAAAGATTAAAATGGGCTGAAAGCACAGAGATGACATTTATAGTCACATAACAAATTAACTTCACCACAAGCCTGTCCAGTTTAATATTTTGTATGTTGGTCACAAGTACATTCAGCAATGAAGCTTGTAATATTGCATAAGGGAGAATAACAGATGAATATGAAAAGGCTGATCACGCTCAAAGCTGTTGGAAATTCAGGCTTGGTTGGTCGACCATTTAGTTCATCTCCTTAAACCCGCAGCAGTTATATTGAAATATTTAAGGATTGGATGGAAGAAATATTTGGTAAAACATTCCAAAAGGTTATGTTCATCTGTGGGGATTTCAATATAGATCTGTTAAATCCAAATAAGCTCATCACGACAGAAGAGTTTATTAATGCAATGTATAGCATGAACTTATATCCCAAGATCACTAGACCTAGCAGAATTACATCTCGCCGTGCCGCGCTAATAGATAATATATTCACAGATGTTATGGAAGATAATATAGAGAATGGGTTATTAATAAATGGCATAATAAGTTGGTACATTTGCCAGTTTTTGCAATCTATGACGGTAACTATAAGAAAGATAAGAACGTCGATTAACTGAAATACAAATGAATGACGTCGGAAGAGTCCATGAATGCATTTAGAAATGAATTACTATCACAGAGTTGGAGAATAATATACGAGGAAAAAGACATTGACAAACCATATAGAAACATAGAAAATAGGTGCAGGAGGAGGCCATTCGGCCCTTCGAGCCAGCACCGCCATTCATTGTGATCATGGCTGATCGTCCCCTATCAATAACCCGTGCCTGCCTTCTCCCCATATCCCTTGACTCCACTACCCCCGAGAGCTCTATCTAACTCTCTCTTAAATCCATCCAGTGATTTGGCCTCCACTGCCCTCTGTGGCAGGGAATTCCATAAATTCACTACTCTCTGGGAGAAAAAGTTTTTTCTCACCTCAGTCTTAAATGACCTCCCCTTTATTCTCAGACTGTGGCCCCCGGTTCTGGACTCGCCCAACATTGGGAACATTTTTCCTGCATCTAGCTTGTCCATATGAAACATTCTTAAAAATATTCGCAACATTGTATGTCAAAAACTGTCCAATAAAGCAAAACAGTAGAAAACAAAAATATGTCGATATTCCATGGATTACAAAGGGATTGCAAAGTGCCTGCAAAAAGAAAAATACTTTATCTAGAGGATTCATAAAGTATGGAACTAAAAAGGCGGAAATTAAATATAAGACGTCTAAAAATAAATGTTAACTAATATTATGAGGACATGTAAGAAAGAATACTAGAATGAAATATTAGATAGAGATAAAAACAACATGAAAGGTATATGGAGTGTGTTAAACAGTATTATGGGGAATGGATCTAGAAGTCGTCACCCTCAGTATTTCATTGATAACGATAAGACCATAAATAATATAGATTATGTGGTTTAGTGGTTTTAACAATTTTTTGGTAAATGTGGGATCACAATTGGCAGAAAATATCAATGATCCAGAGACAGCACTTCATATTTCGCCTGTGCAGTTTACACCCCAGCGGTATGAACATTGACTTCTCCAATTTCAGGTAGTCCTTGGTTTCTCCCTCCTTCCCCTCCCCTCCCCAGCTCTCCCACAACCTACAGTCTCCGCATCTTCCTTTCTTCTTTCTGCCCCCCCCCCCCCTCCACATCAGTCTGAAGAAGGGTCTCGACCTGAAACGTCACCTATTCCTTCGCTCCATAGATGCTGCCTCGCCCGCAGAGTTTCTCCAGCATTTTTGTCTAGCTTCACAAATTATAGACCTGTCTCCTTATGACCCTGTCCCACTTAGGAAACCTGAACAGAAACCCCTGGAGACTTTGCGCCCCACCCAAGGTTTCCATGCGGTTCCCGGAGGTTGCAGGTGGTTGCCGGAGGTTGCAGGTAGTGGAAGCAGGTAGGGAGACTGACAAAAACCTCCGGGAACGGCACGGAAACCTTGGGTGCGGCGCAAAGTCTCCAGAGGTTTCCGCTCAGGTTTCCTAAGTGGGACAGGGGCAGGCATTACTTTCCCAATTCTCCAAGATACTGGAAAAACTCTTTACTGAAAGACTAGACAAATTCATTGAGAAGCACAAATTGCTGACTGACAGTCAGTGTGGATTCAGATCAAACTGATCAACATGTATGGCGCTAATCGAATTCAAAGAAGAAATTACTAATTGTATATACAAAAAAAGTATGCAGCGGTATTATTTATAAATCTAAAAAAAGATTTTGACACATTGATCACAATATATTACTTGATAAATTGGAAAGGTACGGTGTCAGGGTGGTGGTGTTGAATTGGTTGAGAAGCTATTGAAGTAACAGGCAACAGTTTGTGAAGATAGGTGAGCATAAATCAACATGCTTGGATATTACTTGTGGAGTACCTCAGCGGTCAGTATTAGGACCAAAATTGTTCATTCTGTATATAAAATGATATATGTAGAATATCAAAAATATTGACATTTGTTTTATTTGCGGACGATACTAATATCTTTTGTTCTGGTGAGAACTTGCTGCAGCTTTTGGAGGAGATCACATCAGAAATGAGAACATTTAAAAAAGGTAGTTTGACATAAACAAACTATCATTAAATCTGAACAAAACAAAGATTATGCTGTTTGAAAATTGTAAAATAAACACTCAGGTACAAGTGAGGATAGATGGTGTTGATTTTGAAAGAGTATATGAAAATACATTTCGACGTGTAATATGAAACCTCAAAATCTGCTGGAAATCTCATATAAAACATGTGCGAGCATAGCTGGCAAGGAGCATTGCAGTCCTGGGAAGAACAAGGCCCATTCTGAATCACAAAGTGCTTATTGTTCACTAGCTTATTGAACATTGCTTATTGTTCACTTGTACTGCCATGTATGCAGGGACTAAAGGTGGCATATAACGATGCCATGAGAACACTGCTAAGGAAACCTAGATGGTGTAGTGCCAGTAATATGTTTGTGGCTGCAGGAGTCAGTACTTTAGAAGCTATCCTAAGACATCACATGTATAAATTGATTTGCAGGATAAATGACTAAAAATGTGCTTATTGTGGCCTTGACAAACATAAGGGTTTAGCACTACACGCTACGAATCCCAGCTGTGGAGACACTGGTATCGTTGTCTCGTTGTAGGACATTGATCATTCTTTTAATCTGGATTTTTAACTTATGTATTGTGTTTTTTTAAAAATATATAATTTATGATGCTTTTATATGATATACTAAGATTTTATATGTACAGGTGCACAACCTTTTATCCGAAAGCCTTGGGACCAGACACTTCTCGGATTTCGGAATTTTTCGGATTTCCGAATGGAAGATTTTTAGCGTAGATTAGGTAGGTAGCGCGGGCGGCTTGAAAAGTCTGGAGCAGCTGCCTCCTCCCCGGAGAATCATTGTAAATCATTGCTTAAATGTTAGTCAGTTAGTTTGGAGGGATCTTATGTGGTGGGGGGGGGGGGTGAAGGAGGAAACTTTAATTATTAGTCCCCTACCTGGTCGGAGAGGCGGGGAGCGGGCAATGCCTTACCGGGTCGCCGAGCAGTAATCTCCGGAGCGCTGTGGCCGCCGACTCCAAACATCGCGGAGCTGGGGGCTGCGGGCGTCCGGCCGCGGGCGGCGCCGGTTGGAGCTCCGACCCCGGCAACTCTACCCCTGGCTGCGCGACGCTCCAAATCCAGCGCCGCCCGCGGCCGGACGCCCGCAGCCCCAGCTCCGCGATGTTGGGAGTCAGCGGTGTCGCAGCGCTGGGATACCAGCGGGGAGCGGGCAATGCCTTACCGGGTCGCAGTGCGGTAAGCTCCGGAGCGCTGTGGCCGCCGACACACAACATCGCGGAGCTGGGGCTGCGGGCGTCCGGCCGTGGGCCGCGGGCCGCGCTGGATTATGACCCGGTAAGGCATTTCCCGCTCCCCACCTCTCTGACCAGGTAGGGGACTAAGAATTAAAGTTTCCCCCTTCACATAAAAGCCCTCCAAACTAACTGACTAACATTTAAGCAATGATTTACAGATCAAGTGTCTCCCCGGTCTCCGGGGAGGAGGCAGCCGCAACAGTAGTACAGACCTGGGTTGACCGTGGGTCGTTTCGGGTCAAGTTTGGCGCCAAACGCGAGCTTTGGTGTGCAGACGACATCCTGGAAAAAATGTCCGGTTTTCAGAGCTTTTCGGTTTCCGGAACTCCAGATAAAAGGTTGTGCACCTGTACTTTATGATATTTAATATGCAATGCATTTTTTTAATGTAATGTTGCCCCTTGTCTGGACCTCGAGTCCGTAATAAAGTTTTTTATTATTATTATTATATCTAAATGACTGTGTGGGGTTATGGGGTAACACTTACAAAAACACCCTACAATCATTGTGCATTCTGCAAAATAAAGGCCATAAGGATGGTTAATAATGTAGCATTTCGTGAACACACCAACTCTCTGTTTTTAAAAGTTAAATGCCTTGAAGTTTATGGACCTAGTAGAATATAATACAGCACAAATGTGTGAAAGGTACATCTTCTAGATGCACTGGGACACATCCTCAGTGATGTGACCTGGGGTCATCGGGTGTTTCGGGTCTCACAACATCAGACACCCTCGCCCAGGCCACCCAGCCGGGGTTGATCAAGCCCCGACTTGCGTCCCAGCAGCAACGGCCCACGGATCAGCCATCTTAATCCAAAGCCACCTAGTGGCTCTCTCTGCGGCTTCACTTGCGGATTGAATGGCCCTCTTCTTAAAGCAAGAAATAATTTACTACCAGACAATATCCCCAAAAAATGTTCTTTAACAGGGAGGGTGGTTATAATTTAAAGAAACTTTGTGTTCGTACAACTATGAAGTGTATGTGTATTTCAATCTGTGGGGTGAAATTGTGGAATGATTTGGATGTGGAACTTAAGCAAAGCACAAACATTACTCAGTTTAAGATGAAGTGCAAAATAAAATGTCCCATCTAGGATAGTGATTGTGTGTGGAGATGACTGTTCGGCGGGGTCCCGATGGGCAGAAGGGCCTGTTTCCATGCTGTATCTCTAAATTAAACTAAAAACTAAACACACATTCGGGCAAACCATTCTAATCTGAGGCGATTGGAAAAGAGCCATAAATGTTATAAGAAACACCATTAACCAAAACAGACAAAAATGCTGGAGAAACTCAGCGGGTGAGGCAGCATCTATGGAGCGAAGGAGATAGGCAACATTTCGGATCGAGAGAAGGGTCTCGACCCGAATCGTTGCCTATTCCCTTCGCTCCATAGATGCTGCCTCACCCGCTGAGTTTCTCCAGCATTTTTGTCTACCTTTGATTTTCCAGCATCTGCAGTTCCTTCTTAAACATTAAACAAAACAGATTGTGATTATTCCCCTTATTTCTGTGTTCTGCTTGAGTATAAAATGGCTGGGATTTGCCTCCATAAATCACTGCAATGAAGCGAGTTGAATGAACAGGATGTGCTTTGAGTTGGACGAGAGATATGATAAAATGCAATTTTTTTTTAATCCATTGCTGTCTCTATCGATGCCGCAAAGTACTCCAACCACTTTAAAAAAAAAAGTGTTGTATTCCTTTCCCCGAACTCACTCCAGACTCTCTCCGCCATCACAAGTCTCTCTTGCCCTTTAGACAGAGAGTGGAAAAAACCACCAGATTCTTTGGAATGAGTTCCCTGCAGCTTTCACCGTGCAGTTCCGAATTACTGCCTGCCTTCGCTTAACAGCCTTGCCAACGTTCAATAAACACTTCATTCCTTCACAGAGCAGAGGTCACAGGCTGACAATTTGATATTTTGTCACTCAAGAGGGAACGAGGGAGGAGAGGTCAGACTTGCCTTTCAAGGCTAAACTAAACTAAACTAAAAAGCGTTTTCAAGAGAGAGTTACAGTTTTCAAGAGAGAGTTGGACTTAGCTCTTAGAACTTAGGGAATCAATGGATATGGGGGAAAAAGGCGGAACATGGTACTGATTTTGGATGATCAGCCATGATAATATTGAATGGCGGTGCTGGCTCAAAGGGCTGAATGGCCTACTCCTGCACCTATTGTCTATGTTTCTATGTTTCAAATCATGGAACATGAGGCCACTCAACCTGTTAAGCTTGGCACCCAAACCAGGCCACTATTTGCCTGCTAGCCCCAGAGCAGGTCTGCCATCACCTATTACAATCGCTCCACACTTACACTGCAAATAGCTCGACTATAATCATGCATTGTCTTTCTGCTGACCCGCAACAAAGCATTTTCACTGTTCCTCGGTACACGTTACAATAAACGAAGATGGACAAAAAATGCTGGAGTAACTCAGCGAAACAGCCAGCATCTCTGGATAGAATGAATGGGTGACCTTTCAGGTCGAGACCCTTCTTCAGACTGAGAGTCAGGGCAGACATAGAGATAAGGAAGGGTAAGGTGTGAAAACGAGACAGCAAAGGAGATGAAGCTCAAGTAAAATGCAGAATAGATCATTGTTTTGAAGAAGGAACTGCAGATGCTGGAAAATCGAAGGTAGACAAAAATGTTGGAGAAACTCGCACCCGCTGAGTTACTCCAGCACTTTTGTCTACCTTGGAATAGATCATTGTTAGCTAGGGGAAGGTGGCAACCAAGCATACAGAGATAAAATGTAATCAGGGACAGTCAGACTGGTCGGAGAACTAGGAAGGGGAAGGGATGGAGAGAGAGGGAAAGCAAGAGTTACTTGAGATTAGAGAAGTCAATATTCATACCGCTGTGGTGCAAGCTGCCCAAGCGAAATATGAGGTGCTGTTCCTCCAATTATCTAAAAATAAACTAAACTGAACTGAACTCATGCCTTTTGGAGTTTAGTTTATTGACATGTGTACAAAAGTACAGTGAAGAGCTTTTGTTGTGTGCTACCCAGCCAGCAGAAAGACTATACATGATTACATTCGAGCCATCCACAGTGTACAGATGAATGAATGAATGAATCTATGAATGAATAAGTTTATTGGCCAAGTATGTACACATACAAAGAATTTGCCTTGGTGCTCCGCTCGCTAGTAACAACACGACATACAGTAAACAATTTAAACATTAATAATAAAACATTATCGATTAAACATATGAATTAAATAAAATACCAGAGCAAAAGGAGGCTACAGATTTTTTGTTGTTGAGTAGAGCTACTATTCGTGGAAAAAAGCTGTTTTTATGTCTGGCTGTGGCGGCTTTGACAGTCCGGAGTCGCCTTCCAGAGGGAAGTGATTCAAGGAGTTTGTGGCCAGGGTGAGAGGGGTCAGAGATGATCTTACCCGCTCGCTTCCTGGCCCTTGCAGTGTACAGTTCATCAATGGAGGGAAGGTTGCAGCCAATAACCTTCTCAGCTGATCGGACGATTTGCTGCAGCCTCCGGATGCATGATAAAGGGAATAACATGAATAACGAGAATAACAAATAATTTTTTGAACATTAATACCTGTAATATCTTGTCATACTCTGAATTGATTGATTAATTGATTGATGCATTGATTGATGCAGCATGGAAAGTGGTCCTTCGGCCCACAGAGTCCACGCTGACCATCGAACACCCGTACACACTAATTGTGTTGAGTTTCGTTTATTGTCACGTGTACCGAGGTACAGTGAAAAGCTGTTGTTGTATGCTAACCAGTCAACGGAAAGACAACACATGTAGGCAATCGAGCCGTTCACAGTGTACAGATACATGATACAGGGAATAATGTGAATAATGCTTGCTGCACAATAAAGTTCAGTAAAGTCCAATCAAAAACCGTCCAAGGGTCTCTAATAAGGTAGATAATAGCTCAGTGCTGCTCTCTAGTTGTTGGTAGAATGGCTCAGTTGCCTGATAACAGCTGGGAAGAAACTGTCCCTGAATCTGGAGGTGTGCGTTTTCACACTTCTATACATTTCCCCTGGGGTGGAGGGAGAGGTCAGAGTGTGACTCATCCTTGATGATGCTGCTGGCCTTGCCGAGGCAGCGTGAGGTGTAAATGGAGTCAATGGAAGGGAGGTTTGTTTATGTTCGATGTTACCCCACTTTCTCATCCACGGCCTTCACCCCAAGGTCAATTTACGGAGGGCCAATTAACCTACAAACCCGCACGTCTTTTGGGTGTGGGAGGAAACCGGTGCACCCGGAGAAAACCCACGCAGGAGAGAACCTACAAACTCCGTACAGACAGCTCCCTTGGTCGGCACCGAACCTGTGTCTCTGGCGCTGCCGGCCTAAGTTGGGCTGGCGGCTTAATGTGTTTTTCTGGCGGTGCCTCCCCGACACAGTTGCAGAAATACGAGTTGGATTCGTGATGACTTCTCAATGCAACTTTGGCTGTGAGCATGACCTTGTTTCATAGCAACGAGCTGTCTCCAATCTTGTGCTAATGAGGCTGACCTCTCAGCAAATGCGTTGCTGCCTTGACATGCAGCGTGATGGGGATTATTTTTCTGCTGATGCTCCACGCTGAATTTCCGAACAAGATTTACACCATCGTTTGCCCCCTGTGACTGTCATGAAATCATTCAATGCCCGATCCAAATTATTAAAATGTCTTTTTTTTTCTCCTCAAAAAAATATGCCATCCGAGTGAAGTTGCTTTTTTGAGGACAATTTAAGAAGATTGGTTCAGCATTTGTGGACTTTCACCCAGACAATCTGTGGAATTCCCTGCCTCAGAAGGCAATGGAGGCCGATTCTCTGGATGCTTTCAAGAGGGAATTAGATAGAGCTCTTAAAGATAGCGGAGTCAGGGGATATGGGGAGAAGGCAGGAACGGGGTACTGATTGTGGATGATCAGCCATGATCACATTGAATGGCGGTGCTGGCTCGAAGGGCCGAATGGCCTCCTCCTGCACCTATTGTCTATTGTCTACAATGTGTTCTCACATAAAGTAAGTATGTCATTATCCTGCACTTGTTGTATTGGAGATTTTAATGGAACCGTGATTGAGTGGCAGAGTAGACTTGATGGGCCGAATGGCCTAGTTCTCCACCTATGTCTTGTGAACATATGAACTTATGAATGCATTAAAGGAAATTTAGAAAGTATTTTTCTTGGATGTTGAGTATCACAAACGGTGATTGGCCTAAACAATGCTGAATAACTTTCCAAGTAGTCTGATAATTTTTAAAAAAAAGCTTAAAATGTAAAGGGATACATCAGGGAGGGATAGCACCAAGATGTCCTGTTTATTTGCAGGGATAACACCAGCATGATGGGCTGAATGGCCTCATTATACTGTATGATGCCACTTTAAATGAAACAATTGCTGAACTGATTAATCCGCTTATCAATGGCAAAAGCCTTTAGATTTCTAAGCAGCAATTTTCTTCCTCGTGTTGATCAGTCCACCATTAATACTTTTTGTCCTTGTTTAGTCAAAAGTGATCTATATTTAATGGCATTAATTTTGTGAATAACGTAACTAAGATACGCTCATATCTGGAATCAAATTGTAACTTAGAATTTAGCCACATGGGCATTGAACCAAGGGGACCTGCTTAAAGCGCACTTCAGTTGCCTTAAACCATCTTTGTTTAATGAGCCCATGGGATGTGACTCAAATATTAAATGAAGTGCATTTTGTGATCAGTTGGTTCATTCAGTCTGAAGTCATTAATCTGAAATTGGAAAAGGCCATCATCAGGCGGCGAGCACTTTGAAACAGCATCTTCTGTGAACTGCGAAATGTAAACATGGTCTATAGCCGCCTGAAATATTCATGTTTGCATTATAACTGACCTTCGAAGTCGGCAATGTGATGCAGTTCCCAAAAGGCTTCATTATGGAAACCGCTCGTAAACCAGGAAACTGAACCATTTCAACACAATCTCTTCCGAGTTCTCTAAATCGGGATTCAGTTTGGCCAATCCGTGATCTGTACGATACTGTGACCTGAATACTGTATGTTCCTTAATAACGAGGAACTCAGCTTCAATAACACCACCGAACAGAAGCAGGCTGGGACTGATGGAGACTTGGGAGCAGGAGTAGGCCAATTAGGCCTTGAGTCTTTCCGCTGTTCGATGAGATTTTTTAAAAGTTTCTCTTGTTAGAGATACAGCGTGGAAGCAGGCCCTACGGCCCACCGAGTCCGCAGCAACCGGTGATCACTCTGTACACTAGTTCTATCCTACACTCCAGGGCAGGGGTTGACAATCTTGTTCTGCATCGGAACCAGGACCCGTGTCTGTGAGAGGATGGCGGGCAACATCTATCGCCATAGTTAATAAATGGAGGTTATAATAATCTATACTAACTGAATATAAATACTTGCAGAGAAATACCACCTGGAATTTTTTTTAAGCGGTAGGAGGTGAGGAGGATGGGTCACAACTATGTTACAAACATAGAAGCATAGAAACATAGAAAATAGGTGCAGGAGTAGGCCATTTGGCCCTTTGAGCCTGCACCGCCATTCAATATGATCATGGCTGACCATCCAACTCAGTATCCTGTACCTGCCTTTCCTCCATACCCCCTGATCCCTTTAGCCACAAGGGCCACATCTAATGCCCTCTTAAATATAGCCAATGAACTGGCCTCAACTACCTTCTGTGGCAGAGAATTCCACAGATTCACCACTTTCTGTGTGAAAAATGTTTTTCTCATCTCGGTCCTAAAAGACTTCCCCCTTATCCTTAAATTGTGACCCCTTGTTCTGGACTTCCCCAACATCAGGAATAATCTTCCTGCATCTAGCCTGTCCAACCCCTTAAGAATTTTTTGAGTTTCTATAAAATCCCCCCTCAATCTTCTAAATTCTAGTGAGTACAAGTCGAGTCTATATGAAAGTCCTGACATCCCAGGAATCAGTCTGGTGAACCTTCTCGTACTCCCTCTATGGCAAAATGCCTTTCCTCAGATTCCTCAGAACTGAACTGAACCGAAGAGTTGAACACCCAAACGAAGTTTAAATACATTTTATCGCGCTGTGATTAGCCGTTGAGCGGAAGGGAGGGTGGGTTTTAAGAGAGAGTAGTTTTTGTTCTCTGAGGACGGACGTCCCCAGTAAACAAAATGCCTGCGGGCCGGATGATTTCGGGTTATGGGCCGGATCCGGCCTGTAGGCCATAGGATGCCGACCCCTGCTCTAGAGACCAAGTTACAGAAGCCAATTAATCTACAAACCTGCACATCCTTGGAATGTGGGAGAAAACCGGAGCACCCGGAAAAAACCCACGCGGTCACGGGGAGAACGTGCAAACTCCGTACAGACAGCACGCGTCGTCAGGAAGGAACCCGGGGCTCTGACGCTGTGAGGCAGCAACTCTACCACTGCGCCACTATGCCACCCAGATCATGATCGAATTTTGACCCAGCTGCCGTTACTTCATTTTGATTAATGAACATCGTTTTTGTCTCTGGTTTAAGATTATTCACAAATCTCGCATCAGTTGTTATTGATGAAAAATATGTCCAAATGTTTGTTGCATGATAAAGTGTCTCTGCTGACAGACTGGCTACGTCTGGCTGAAGTTTTTCTTCCACACTCCGATTATCAGATTTCTCAAACACCAAAAATAATTTAGAAACAAGGAACTGCAATTGCCGCTTTACAAAAAAAAAAGACACAAAGTGCTGGAGATTATGTCACAGGAGCAGAATTAGGCCATTCGGCCCATTGAGTCTACTCTGCCATTTAGTCAAGTTTATTCGTCACGTACACATACGAGATGTGCAGTGAAATGAAAAGTGGCAATGCTCGCGGACTTTGTGCAAAAAGACAAACAAACAAACAACCAAACAAACTACAAACAGAATGTAACAGAATCACATTTTCTTTTCCATATTAAATATTGAGGGCGGAAGGGAAAAGGGAAAAAACCGCAATTTAAAAAAAAGCAGTAGAGTGGTTCAGTAAAGTTAGTCCCTGGTGGGATAGGAGTTTACAGTCGGAATGGCCTCTGGGCAGAAACTCCTTCTCAACCTCTCCGTACTCACAGCATGGCAACGGAGGCGTTTGCCTGACCGTAGCAGCTGGAACAGTCCGTCGCAGGAGTGAAAGGGGTCTCCCATGATTTTATTGTCTCTGGAGTTGCACCTCCTGATGTATAGTTCCTGCAGGGGGGCGAGTGAAGTTCCCATAGTGCGTTCAGCCGAACGCACTACTCTCTGCAGAGCCTTCTTGTCCTGGGCAGAGCAATTCCCAAACCAGATTGTAATATTACCGGACAAGATGCTTGCAGTAATCAGCGATGATCTATATTATTCTCAATTTCATTCTCCAGCCTACTCCCCATTACTTTTGACAATCTGTTTCCTTAGTTGTTTGCACTACCTAATGAAATAATGTACGATTAGACTGAACTCACATATATTATATTCATGTATGTTATGATTTGCCCGGAGAGCAAGCAACACCAAGTTTTTCCCTGTGTCTAACAACGTGTGACAATAATAAAGTTTAGCTTTTTAGTTTAGTTTAGTTTAGTTTAATTTGGTGATACAGCACGGACTCAGGCCCTTCGGCCCATTGAGTCCTCACTGACCTGCGAGCCCCGCACACTAACACTATCAAACGCTAGGGACAATTTTACATTTTATACTAAGCCAATACAAACCTGTACGTTTTTGTTCCGAGGGAGGAACCCAAAGATTTTGGTCACGGGGAGAACGTACATACTACGTACAGACAAGCACCCGTAGTCAGGATGGAACCCGGATCTCTGGAGCTGTAAGGCAATAACTCTACTGCTGTGCCACCATGCCATTCACCTCAAACCTAATACAGGGGCGTGTAGTGGCGCAGCTGGTAGACCTGATGCCACACAGCGCCCGACACCTCACAGACCTCGGGAACTGTCTGTGTGGTGTTTGCACGTTCTCCCTGTGTCCACGGGGGTTTCCTCCGGTTGCTCTGGTTTCCTCCCACATCACAAAGACAAATGAATGAATGATTGAATAAGTTTATTGGCCACGTTTGTACACATACAAGGAATTTGCCTTGGTGCTCCACTCGCAAGTAACAACACGACATACAGTAGACAATTAAGAATAAAACATTAAGCATTAAACATTAATACTAAACCATTATAGTCTTAACATGTGAATTAAATAAAATAGCAGAGCAAAAGGAGGCTACAGACTTTTGGTTACTGAGTAGAGCTACTACTCGTGGAAAAAAGCTGTTTTTATGTCTGGCTGTGGCGGCTTTGACAGTCCGGAGTCGCCTTCCAGAGGGAAGTGATTCAAAGAGTTTGTGGCCAGGATGAGAGCGGTCAGAGATGATCTGACCCGCTCGCTTCCTGGCCCTTGCAGGGTACAGTTCACCGGATGTCGTGCTTGGTGGATGAGCCAAACCAGACCATGACGGACAAGGGAGGACAGACTCTACGATGGCAGTATAGAATTGGATCATCATTGCCTGTGGCAGATTGCGTTTCCTCAGCTGCCGCAGGAAGTACATCTTCTGATGGGCCCTTTTGACCGTGGAGTCGATGGTAGCCCCCCATTTAAGGTCCTTGGAGATGATGGTTCCAAGGAACATAAAATACTCCACAGATGTGAATGTGATGTTGTTGATGGTGAGTGGGGGGGAGGGTTTGAATGTGAATTGGCCCTCTGTAAATTGCCCCAAGTGTGAAAGTGGCATAACATATAACTATTACGAACGGGTGATGGATGGAAGGTCGACGTGGACTCATTGGGTCAAAGGGCCTGTTTCCATGCTGTGTCTCTAAAACTAAAACCAATCGCTGCAGAATAATGATTGTCGGAGTTCCCAATTTTTTCCTGAGATTTTTTTCTGAATTAAAACACTGTTGAACCCCTCAGATGTGATAATTAAAGATCAGTGTTGCTCCTCTCTGAACTCACGCCAATTACTCCTCCTTGTTTGAGGAGGCTTGCTGTGCCCAAATTGGCTGCTACATTCTCTACATTGCAACCCCATCCACGATCGCAATGTAATTTGTTCGCCTGGAAGGGAGTTCTAATGTTGTCGGAGGCTTTACACAAATGCAACGTTGTCTCTCTCTTTTGATGTAGACTTTGCAGGCTCTAATCAACATCGATCTTTACAAAACTTCATCAGAAGACTTTTGGCAGACAAGTTGAAAGAGACTTAGGAGCTCACATTCATAGAGAAGCAACATTTCAGGGAAAAGAATGGAAAATATTCACTAAAAGGTAACACTAAAGGACACTATTTATTTAACCCAATGGAGAACATGTGGACAGATCGATATGGTGGCGCAGCAGTAGAGTTGCAGGTAGTGGAAGCAGGTGGGGAAACTGACAAAAACCTCCGGGAACCGCACGGAAACCTTGGGTGGGGCGCAAAGTCTCCAGAGGTTTCCGTTCAGGTTTCCTAAGTGGGGCAGGGGCATTGTCCAGCGACCTGGGTTTGATCCTGACTACGGGTGCTGTCTGTACGGAGTTTGTACGTTCTCCACGTGGCCCACGTGGGTTTCATCCTTGTGCTCCAGTTTCCTCCCACACTCCCAAGACGTTCAGGTTTGTAGGTTAATTGGCTTCGGTAAAATTGTAAATTGTCCCTATTGTGTAGGATAGTGTTAGTGTACAGGGTGATCGCGGGTCGGCACGGACTCGGTGGGCCGAAGGGCATGTTTCCACACCGTATCTTTAAAGTTTAAAGTGTAAAGAAATAATCCTGACACACGAGGTCCAGGTTGGATCTCATCGGGAATGATGTGTGCACAATACTCCAGGGAGAAAAGGCCAAATTGATGCAAATATGTGAAGCCTGTAGTCCCACTCCAACCGGTTCAGGAACACTCCACCTCCAACCATCAGGTTCTTGAACCGACTTGGAAAACCAGTGACCCGGGTTCGATCCCGACTGCAGGCGCGGTCTATACGGAGTTTGTACGTTCTCCCCGTGACCTGCGTGGGTTTCCATCGGGAGCTCCAGTTTGCTCCCACACTCCAAAGACGTACAGGTTTGTAGGTTAATTGTCTTGGTATAAATGTGAAAAAAATGTCCCTAGTGTGTGTAGGATGATATTAATGGGCGGGGATCACTGGTCGGCATGGACTCGGTGGGTCGAAGTTTCTGTTTCCGCGCTATATCTCAAAACTAAACTAAACTGAACTCGAATCCTACCCCAACAACAGAACACTGTGGACCCAACGGAATAATTTGCGTGCGATATGAGTTATGGTAAACTTTATCAGAATCAGAATCAGAATCTGATTTTATTCGTCAAGTATGTTTTGCAACATACGAGGAATTTCACTGGCCACATCAATCATACAATTAAAAGCAACCAATCACTCAAAAACATATTTTAACATGAACATCCACCACAGTGACTCCTCCACATTCCTCACTGTGATGGAAGGCAAAAAAAAGTTCAAGTCCTTCCCTTGTGTTCTTCCTTGGTCGGGGGCCTCGAGCCCCTGTTAACGGGATGATCTTGACTCCTGTAGCCGGTGGCGTTCGGGCCCTCCGCCTCGAGGCGATCAGCTCCTGCATCGGGGGATGTCAGCTCCCCCGCGCCAGGTAATTAAACCTCGTGTCGGGGCTGGTCGAAACTTCTGCGGCGTTGGAACTCCCTACTTGCCAGTCCCGAGACTGCGAGCCCTTGATGGTAAGTCTGCAGGCCACGGTGGAAGCAATCCCAGGCAAGGGATCCGCTCTGATGTTAAGTCCGAGCCCCGCGGTGGGGCTCACGACAGTCCGAGGAGGCCTCCAGCTCTAGCGATGGTAGGCCGCAGAGCCCGGAAAATGTGATCCGAAAAATGATCCCATCTCCGGGAAGGTAAGAACCTGGACAAAAGTTTTCCCCTCCCCCCCACATAAAACAAACCAAAGTACATTAAATCAAACTTTTAACAAACACTAAAAATAACAAAAGATGAAAAATACGAATGGACTGCCGGCAAGGCTGCCATCTCCCCGACGCCCCTGGTGGTCTTTTTTTTGTTTGCAATAACATGTCAGACAAGGAGAACAGTCAAACAAGAGAAGATGCTGCAGGTTCAAACAATGCAGTATCTTTATATCAATTTTGAAAGTATGAAAGCAAGGTGGCATCTGGAGCTGTGCTCCTGGTAGGGTCACCCATGGCGGTAAGGTCGAGGGGGAGGTCTCTGACAAAGAGCGTTCCAACCAAGACCTCAACGGTGGAACAGGCGGAGGACGATGGCTGCAGCAGAAAAGGGTCTCCGGTCGTCTTGGACTACATGCCACTAGATCCTGACCCAGATCTGTCAAGGACCGCGGGGTGGCTGTCTGTGCACCAGTCTCCCCACGTTAAACAAAGTCACGCACAGACGTCCTCCACGAGAGGACAGTCATACTCGTTTCGAGTGGCCGCCGATGATGAAAAGCAAGGAACTTTGCTTTATGATCCATTATGATATTTTATTATCACATGTAACAAGTGCGGTGAGATTCTTTGTTTTGTATACACACGGTTTGCAAAGAGTCGCCACATACAGGGCACTGACAAAGTTACAAAGTGTTGCATTTATTCCCCAATGGTTCCCCTTTGTATTTTATCCCCCCCCTCACCTTAAACCCATGTCCTGTGGTTCTCGATTCCCCTACTCTGGGCAAAAGACTCTTCATGTTTACCCGATCTATTCCTCTCATGGGCGCAGCAGTAGAATTGCTGCCTGACAGCGCCGGAGACCCCGGGTTCGATCCTGATCACGGATGCTGTTTGTGTGTAATATGTACGTTTTCCCTGTGACTGCGTGGGTTTTCTCCGGGTGCTCCGGTTTCCTTCCACACTCCAAAGATGTACAGGTTTGTACGTTACTAGGCTTCTGTAAATTGTCCCCAGTGGGCGGGCTGATCGCTGGTCGGCATGGACTGGGTGGGCCGAAGGGCCTGTTTCCATGCTGTATCTCTAAACTAAAGTAACATAGCAAAGCGAAGTACAGCTTTATCGGCACTGAAATGTTTGCGGAGTTTGTTGTGCTGAAGTCTCTGAAGTGAGTCTTGAACCCTTCACCTTTTGATCTAGAAGGAAGCTTGCTACTACTGAGGCAGAGCCTTTTTACCGCTGAGGAGGGACTGACAATTTAATAACTCCACATCATGGTTAGGGTTCGATCCTGGCTATGGGCGCTGTCTGTACGGAGTTTGTACATTCTCCCCGTGACCGCGTGGGTTTTCTCCGAGAACTCCAGCTTCCTCCCACACTCCAAAGACGTACAGGTATGTAGGTTAATTGGCTCGGTCTACATGTAAAGCAGTTGTCCCCATTGTAAGTAAAGGGCCTGTCCCACGAGCATGCGACCTGCATGCGGCAAGCGCGACCAAACCGGAAGCGGGGACCGCGCGGAGGTCGAGTGGACGTGAAGTTCGAGCGAAGTCCGACGGGTGTGCGCAGCATGACGTACGACGTCAAGACGCTGCATACGGCGTCGAGACGCGGCGTTTTTGAACACGGTCAGTTTTCCGGAGCCCCGCGCGATGTCGGGACCAACTCCATACGGCTCCGTCAATCGAAGTGGGACCGGCCCCGCGAGGTCGTACGGCTCAAGCGACCACGTTAGGTCGCGCTTGCCGCATGGAGTCGCATGCTCGTGGGTCAGGCCCTATAGTGTTGATGTGCAGGGATGACTGGTCGGTGCGGACTCGGTGGGCTCGGACTCGGAACTAAACTAAACCAATCATGCACACACACACCTCCTCTGGACCTGTCACTGTTCCATCTGTCAGGGAATGCACATTCCTTACAACCAGTTCTTGACACGGGTTCTGTGAGCAAATCTCATTACATTTCCAAGAGAGTAATGTCTCTATAACAACCTGTTATTAACTTTGAGCCAATGCTTCCAATGGGTGGACGCAGTAACTTAATTTCAGGAGTAGCTTGAACGTTATTGTGAGATTAATGTGATTTTTACAAACAAAATGCTCGAGGAGTAAAGTGCACTATGGGAGCATCAATCACTTCTGAAATCAGCATTTGGATTAATAGGGAAAGAATGTCAGAAATCGCAGGGAGGAGAGAGATGGCAGTCTAAAGCCTTGAGCTCATGTGCTCAACCAACACCAACGGCAACACCAACACCAGCGCCAACACCACCAGCATCAGCACTGACACCAACACCAACACCAACACCGACACCGACACCGACACCGACACCGACACCGACACCGACACCAACACCAACACCAACACCGACACCAACACCGACACCGACACCTACACCGACACCGACACCGACACCGACACCGACACCAACACCGACACCAACACCGACACCGACACCTACACCGACACCGACACCGACACCGACACCGACTCCGACACCGACACCAACACCAACACCAACACCACCACCGACACCAACACCACCACCGACCGACACCGACACCGACACCGACACCGACACCAACACCACCACCACCACTGACACCGACACCGACACCTACACCAACACCAACACCAACACCGACACCGACACCGACACCGACACCGACACCGACATCAACACCAACACCGACACCAACACCAACACCAACACCACCACTGACACCGACACCGACACCGACACCGACACCAACACCAACACCAACACCACCACTGACACCGACACCGACACCGACACCAACACCAACACCAACACCGACACCGACACCGACACCGACACCAACACCAACACCGACACCAACACCAACACCACCACCACCAACGACACCAACACCACCACCAACACCAACACCAACACCACCACTGACACCGACACCGACACCTACACCAACACCAACACCAACACCACCACCGACCGACACCGACGCCGACACCGCCACCGACACCGACACCAACACCACCACCAACACCAACACCACCACTGACACCGACACCGACACCTACACCAACACCAACACCAACACTGACATCAACACCAACACCACCACCGACACCGACACCGACACTGACACCGACACCGACACCGACACCGACACCGACACCACCACCAACACCGACACCGACACCGACACCGACACCGACACCAACACCGACACCAACACCATCAACACCAACACCGACACCAACACCACCAACACCACCACCATCATCAACACCAACACCATCAACACCAACACCAACACCTACACCAACACCACCAGCATCGACACCGACACCGACACCGACACCGACACCGACACCAACACCAACACCAACACCATCAACACCAACACCAACACCAACACCACCAACACCAACACCAACACCAACACCAACACCAACACCAACACCAGCGCCAACACCATCAACACCAACACCGACACCAACACCAACACCAACACCAGCGCCAACACCATCAACACCAACACCGACACCAACACCAACACCGACACCAACACAACCGACACCAACACCAACACCATCAACACCACCAACACCAACACCGACACCAACACAACCGACACCAACACCAACACCAACACCATCAACACCACCAACACCAACACCGACACCAACACCAACACCAGCGCCAACACCATCAACAACACCAACACCACCAACACCAGCGCCAACACCAACAAGCCTTGATAGAGTGTATGGGGAGAGGATGTTTCCACTAAGGGGAGAGTCTAGGACCAGAGATCACAGCCCCAGAATTAATT
This sequence comes from Amblyraja radiata, assembly GCF_010909765.2. NCBI lineage: Eukaryota > Metazoa > Chordata > Chondrichthyes > Rajiformes > Rajidae > Amblyraja > Amblyraja radiata. The sequence goes on along the minus strand of NC_045965.1, from coordinate 62,077,908 downwards.
GACATTCTTTGAGGAAGGAGATGAGGAGGAATTTCTTTAGTCAGAGGGTGGTGAATCCGTGGAATTCATTGCCACAGACGGCTGTGGAGGCCACGTCAGTGGATATATTTAAGGCAGAGATAGATAGATTCTTGATTAGTATGGGTGTAAGGAGTTATGGGGAGAAGGCAGGAGAATGGGGTTAGGAGGGAGAGATAGATCAGCCATGAGTGAATGGGGGAGTAGACTTGATGGGCAGAATGGCCTAATTCTGCTCCTATGACTTATGAACTGTGAACACTAACCTCAATTACAAAATATTTACTGCCTTTGGCTGCACTGAGGACTTTGTTCCCGTCCTGCACGCACTGCATCCCTAAACTAAACTACACTAAACGTACATACATTTGTTGTAATGTCAATTTAACGAATATTCATAGTTGGACCTAATATTAAACAATCTATCAGATATATTTATAGATAGTTAAATACATATATAATTTATTTATTTAAATATGTATTTAAATATTTAATTCATTTCCTGCATATATTGCCGAAAGGCAAATACTTTCTAACTGCTCCTTTGTCTTATCTTGAAGCATATTGAAGTGATAAGGAGGTTAATGGAATGCTTGAACATCGAATGCAAATCATGCTGTTAGCTACTATTTAACACAGAAAATTTGGACAGCAAAGAGAAGGCATTTTATCAAATGACTATGCAGTGAACTAGAACTCATTTTAGGGCCAGACTCATTTATTTCTTCTCTTCATTCACAGCTTTGTGCGAATATCCTGTATTTCTTGATGTGACAGCATTTCTAGTCCGCACGGTGGCGCAGCGATAGAGTTGCTGCCTTATGCCCCTGTCCCACATAGCAAACCTGAACGGAAACCTCTGGAGACCCTGCGCCCCACCCAAGGTTTCCGTGCGGTTCCCGGAGGTTTTTTGTCAGTCTTCCTAACTGTTTCCACTACCTGCAACCTCCGGCAACCACCTGCAACCTCCGGGAACCGCACGGAAACCTTGGGTGGGGCGCAAAGTCTCCAGAGGTTTCCGTTCAGGTTTCCTAAGTGGGACAGGGGCATTACAGCGCCAGAGACCCGGGTTTGATCCTGACTACTGGTGCTGGTCTGTACAAAGTTTGTACGTTCTCCCCGTGACTGCGTGGGGTTTTCTACCGGAGCTAAGGTTTCCTCCCACACTCCAAAGACGTACAGGCTTGTAGGCTAATTGGCTTGGTATAAGTGAAAATTGTCCCCAGTGTGTGTGTAGGATAGTGTTAGTGTGCGGAGATCGCAAGTCGGCTCTGAATCCTTGGGCGAAGGGCCTGTTTCCACTCTGTATATCTAAACTAAGCTAAACTAAACTAGTGCTTAACATCTGATCACAGCATTCTTTGAGATAATTTCTCTGGTGAGGTAGCTGGAGTGTGGTGCCCAAATCTTGACACCACACTGAAGTAATGATCGCGAAACCTTGGAGAGGATGCAAGGGAAGGTTGTTTGGATTCACTAATATGATGTGGGAGTTGATAGCAAGGCCAAATTCCTTTGAGAATGTTCCTTTGTTTCTGTAGAAGTTGTCCCCAACAACTCTCACCAACCTCTGCAGATGCAACTCAGAGAGCATTTTATCGGGACGCATCACCGCACGGTTTGGGAACAGCTCCGTCCAAGACCGCAAGGAATCGTGGAGAGTTGTGTACGTAGCCCACACCATCACGCAAATCAAATCCTCATCCATTGACTCCATCTACACACTCGGCAAGGCCAGGTTAATTGACTTGGTAAATGTAAATATTGTCCCTAGTGTGTGTAGGATAGTGTTAATGTGCGGGGATCGCTGGTCGGCGCGGACCCAGTGGGCCGAAGGGCCTGTTTCCGTGCTGTATCACTAAAGTAAATCTAAACTAAAGAATAATCAAGAACCAGTCTCACCCCGGTCACTCCCTCTTCTTTCCTATCCCATCAGTCAAGAGGTACAAACACATACCTCCAAATTCAGGTACAGTTTCTTCCCTGCTGTTATCAGTCAAATGAAACGTCCTCTCATCAGCTAGAGAGTGGTCGTGTCCCCCAATCTACCTCATTGGAGACCTTCGAACTATGTTTAATCAGACTTAATTGGACTTTATCTTGCACTGAATGTTCTACCATTCATCCTGCACCTGTACACTGTGGACGGCTTGATTGTGATTCACTACACCTCGGTTCCATGGTCCAATGGCTTCGTAATTATCATCTGCACCAAGGTTCAGTGAAATACATTTTTTGCATACAGCTCAGCAAGACTATCACCGTCCACCGTATATTGGCGGCATGGTGGCGCAACGTCTGCTGCTGCCTTACAACGCTTACAGAGTTACAGCGCCGGAGACCCGGGTTCGATCCCGACTCCGGGTGCTGTCTTTATGGAGTTTGTACGTTCTCCCTCTGAGCGCGTGGAGTTTCTCCGAGATCTTTGGGTTCCTCCCACACGTACAGGTTTGTAGGTTAATTGGCTTGGGGTTGTGTATTTAGTATTTAGTGTAAATCATCCCTAGTATGTGTAGGCTTGTGTTGATATGCGGAGATCGCAGGTCGATGCGAAATCGGTTTCAATTTTGATGCCATTGGACAGTCCCAGCAGCAACTGGCCACAAAGGCCAGGAGCAGCCATCATTTGTGGGCTGGTTCACCTCAACCCCAGTGTGGACATTGGACCTTGTCTACGGTACTGATGCTCTAAAATGCTAAGAACTATATATTGTGAACTCCGTATCTTCCCCTTTATTCTACTTATTATGTTCAGTTTGGCTTGATTGTATTTATGTATAGTATATCTAATCTGCCATTTAGAACGGAGACGAGGAAACACTTTTTCTCCCAGAGAGTGGTGAGTCTGTGGAATTCTCTGCCTCAGAGGGTGGTGGAGGCAGGTTCTCTGGATGCTTTCAAGAGAGAGCTAGATAGGGCTCTTAAAAATAGCGGTCAGGGGATATGGGGAGAAGGTAGGAACGGGATACTGATTGGGGATGATCAGCCATGATCACATTGAATGGCGGTGCTGGCTCGAAGGGCCGAATGGCCTACTCCTGCATCTATTGTCTATTGTCTATTGTCTGTTGTCTATAATCTGTTTGGATAGAACGCAAAACACACCTTCTCGCTGTACCTCAATAGTATAATTTAGTTTAGAGATACAGCGTGGGAATAGGCCCTTCGGTTTACTGAGTCCACGCCGACCAGCGATCACCCCGTACACTAGCACTATTCAAAAACGCACTCGGGACAATTTACATTTATACCAAGCCAATCGACCTACGAAGCTATACGCCTTTGGAGTGTGGGAGGAAACCGGAGATCCCGGAGAAAACCCACGCAGGTCACGGGGAGAACGTACAAACTCCGTACAGCAGCGCCCGTAGTCAGGATCGAACCCGGGTCTATGGCGCTGGAAGGCAGCCACACTACCGTGCCACCCTTAAATAAATACATGTGACAATAATAATGAACCTAAACCTAAAACTGTGAGTTTATTGTTTTAAAGTGCAACATAAAACCTATTTCAGTGAAGAAATTGTCATCTGTCCTAACATTTCCTGAGGTAACTTAAACACAAATGTTGTCACAATACTGCTGTTAGAATATATGTCATTGTCTCTGCCCCAATGCTCATTTCTATTTGAAACAAGCCAACATTGGCATGTCGATGTGCTACTTGGCAGTTCTTTTAGTGACTTGAAAGAAAACTCACATTCCTGCAGAGAATCACTTCCCCCTTGCTTGTCTCTGTCACCTCCTCCAGCTTTCCAAGTTTCTGAGACTTCTGCAGTAAACAAAAACCATGCATTACATTAAAGAAACCGAATGCAGAGTTGGTAGAGCTACTGCCTCACAGCGCCAGAGATCCGAGTTCGATCCTGACTACGGGTGCTGCCCGTACGGAGTTTGTACGTTCTCCCCGTGACCTGCGCGGGGTCTTCTCCGAGATCTCCGGTTTCCTCCCACACTACAAAGGCGTGCGGGTCCCTAGGTTAATTGGCTTGGTGTAAATGTAACAATTGTCCCTAGTGTGTGAGCGGGATAGTGTTAGTCAAGTCAAGTCAAATTTATTTATATAGCACATTTAAAAAACAACTCTCGTTGGCTAAAGTGGTATACGAATAGTATAAACAAACAAACTACATACATATATACATATAGCCCTCACTCAGAGGACGTCAAGAAAGCCTTGGGAGTACAGATAAGTTTTTAGTCTCGACTTAAAAGAGTCGATGGAGGGGGCAGTTCTGATTGGAAGAGGGATGCTGTTCCACAGTCTAGGGGCTGCAACCGCCCCTGAGCTTATGCCTAGACCGCGGGATATTCAGTCGGCCGATCTGAGGGACCTGGAGGTGGTGTGGTGGGTGAGCAGACTTTTAATGTAGGTGGGGGCAAGCCCATTGAGGGCTTTGTGGACATAAAGCGAGGATCGCTGGTCGCTGCGGACCCGGTGGGCCGAAGGGCCTGTTTCCGCGCTGTATCTCTAAACTTAACTAAACTGATACAAAAATTGGGCGTACCCCAGCGGGCGAGGCAGCATCTACGGCCATAAGGAATGGGCGACGTTTAGGGTTGTGACCCGAAACGTCATCCATTTCTTCTCTCCAGAGATGCTGCCTCGCCCGCTGAGTTACTCCAGCATTTTGTGTCTACCTTCGATTTTATCCTGCATCTGCAGTTCTTTCTTACACACTAAAATTGGGTGATCGCTTTGTGGCCGTACGTTTCCCGTCGCCTGTAACTTTAATTCTCCCTCCCCCCCCCCCCCCCCCCCACTCAGTCAGGCCTTTCTCCCTGTGGCCTCCAACACTGTTATGTCCAGAACAAGGGGTTACTGTTTAAGGATAAGGGGGAAATATTTTAGGACCGAGATGAGAAAAACATTTTTCACACAGAGAGTGGTGAATCTCTGGAACTCTCTGCCACAGAAGATAGTTGAGGCCAGTCCATTGGCTATATTTAAGAGGGAGTTAGATGTGGCCCTTGTGGCTAAAGGGATCAGGGGGTATGGAGAGAAGGCAGGTACAGGATACTGAGTTGGATGATCAGCCATGATCATATTGAATGGCGGTGCAGGCTGGAAGGGCCGAATGGCCTACTCCTGCACCTATTTTCTATGTTTCTATGTTTCTATGATGCTGCGCACTTAAAGCTTGGGGAACAACACTTCATCTTCCATACTGCGGCCTTCTGGTTTTCAATATCAAATCCAACACCTAGCGATAACTCACTTTCCCCGTACAAGAATAGGTCAGTTCTATTGGTTATCCATCTGTAAAAACACTGCCTCGACTGTTAGATATTTCTTGGAGCCATGACCCATATTCCACAACTTATACCCTTTCTTTTCGCCCTCTCTGTAAACCCTTGTTAATCTCCTGGTTTTATCACCATGGAAACCTATCTCTCTTGGGAACCTAAACCTACTTGTTTCCCTCTTTCCCAGCTCTGATGAAAAGCCTATAATATTAATATTGTTTCTATCATCCCCAGATTCTACCTGACCTGCTAAATGCTTCCACAATTATTCGATCATAGTGTTGTAGAGTCATAGCGCACGGAAACAGGCCCCTCGGCCCACCGAGTCCGCACCGACCAGTGATCCCCGCACACGAACACTGTCCTACACACACTGGGAGCAAGTTACAGTTATGCCCCTGTCCCACTTAGGAAACCTGAACGGAAACCTCTGGAGACTTTGCGCCCCACCCAAGGTTTCCGTGCGGTTCCCTGAGGTTCCCGGAGGTTTTTGTCAGTCTCCCTACCTGCTTCCACTACCTGCAACCTCCGGCAACCACCTGCCACCTCCGGGAACCGCACGGAAACCTTGGGTGGGGCGCAAAGTCTCCAGAGGTTTCCGTTCAGGTTTCCTAAGTGGGACAGGGGCATTATACCAAGCCATTTAACCTACAAACGTTCTTCGGCCCAACTTGCAGCCCATGTCAACCAACATGTCCCATCCACAATAGTCCCATCTGCCCGCGTTTTGCCCATATCCCTCTAAACCTATCCTATCCATGTACCTGTCCAAATGTCTTTCAAATGTTGTAATGCCTGCCTCATATACAGTGGCTTGCAAAAGTATTCATACCCCTTGAACTTTTCCACATTTTGTCACGTTACAACCACAAACGTAAATGTATTTTATTGGGATTTTATGTGATAGACCAACACAAAGTGGCGCATAATTGTGAAGTGGAAGGAAAATGATAAATGGTTTTCAAATTTTTTTACAAATAAAAAACTGAAAAGTGTAGCGTGCAAAAGTACTCAGCCCCCTTTACTCTGATACCCCTAAATAAAATCCAGTGCAACCAATTGCCTTCAGAAGTCACCTAATTAGTAAATAGAGTCCACTTGTGTGTAATCTAATCTCAGTATAAATACAGCTGTTCTGTGAAGGCCTCAGAGGTTTGTTAGAGAACATTAGTGAACAAACAGCATCATGAAGCCCAAGGAACACACCAGACAGGTCAGGGATAAAGTTGTGGAGAAGTTTAAAGCAGGGTTAGGTTATAAAAAAATATCCCAAGCTTTGAACATCTCACGGAGCACTGTTCAATCCATCATCTGAAAATGGAAAGAGTATGGCACAACTGCAAACCTACCAAGGCATGGCCGTCCACCTAAACTGACAGGCCGGGCAAGGAGAGCATTGATCAGAGAAGCAGCCAAGAGGCCCATGGTAACTCTGGAGGAGCTGCAGAGATCCACAGCTCAGGTGGGAGAATCTTTTAGATTAGATTTCCTTTATGGAAGAGTGGCAAGAAGAAAGCCATTGTTGAAAAAAAGCCATAAGAAGTCCCGTTTGCAGTTTGCCACAAGCCATGTGGGGGACACAGCAAACATGTGGAGGAAGGTGCTCTAGTCAGATGAGACCAAAATTGAAGTTTTTGGCCTAAATGCAAAACGCTATGTGTGGCGGAAAACTAACACTGCACATCACCCTGAACACACCATCCCCACTGTGAAACATGGTGGTGGCAGCATCATGCTGTGGGGATGCTTTTCTTCAGCAGGGACAGGGAAGCTGGTCAGAGTTGATGGGAAGATGGATGGAGCCAAATACAGGGCAATCTTGGAAGAAAACCTGTTAGAGTCTGCAAAAGACTTGAGACTGGGGCGGAGATTCACCTTCCAGCAGGACAACGACCCTAAACATAGAGCCAGAGCTACAATGGAATGGTTTAGATCAAAGCATATTCATGTGTTAGAAGGGCCAGTCAAAGTCCAGACCTAAATCCAATTGAGAATCTCTGGAACTTGAAAATTGCTGTTGACAGAGGCTCTCCATCCAATCTGACTGAGCTTGAGCTATTTTGCAAAGAAGAATGGGCAAAAATCTCAGTCTCTAGATGTGCAAAGCTGGTAGAGACATACCTCAAAAGACTTGCAGCTGTAATTGCATCGAAAGGTGGTTCTACAAAGTATTGACTCAGGGGGGCTGAATACTTTTGCACGCCACACTTTTCAGTTTATTATTTGTAAAAAAATTTGAAAACCATGGTATCATTTTCCTTCCACTTCACAATTATGCACCACTTTGTGTTGGTCTATCACATCAAATCCCAATAAAATACATTTACGTTTGTGGTTGTAACGTGACAAAATGTGGAAAAGTTCAATGGGTATGGAAACTTTTGCAAGCCACTGTACCTCCTCTGGCAGCTCATTCCATACACCCACTACTCTCTGTGTGAAAAAGTTGCCCCTCAGGTTCCTATTGAATCTTTCCCTCCTCACCTTAAACTTATGGCCTCCATGGAATTGATTCCCCTATTCTTGGTAAAAGACTCAAAATTGGTTAATTAATTAATTGATTTTATTAAAAATAATTAATTTTGAATGCACAGAGTAATTGCATTCAAAATGCACAGAATACGAAAATTAATTTTAATCAATTAAAATTAATTTTTGTCCATGATTATGGCCCACTTCCAATTCTGCACTGACGTCCTGCCTCTGTGTCCTTGACCACTTTCCCTGCACTTACCAAATTCTCCCCCTAATTCTCCCCACTGCCATCTTCAGCTTTTGAGGGGTGTTCTAAATCAATCTCTTTTACAAGAATGAATCCACTTATGAGTGGGCTAGCATACATCTCCAAGTTTGCGGATGACACGAAGCTGGGGGGCAGTGTTAGCTGTGAGGAGGATGCTAGGTGGCTGCAAGGTGACTTGGATAGGCTGGGTGAGTGGACAAATGCATGGCAGATGCAGTATAATGTGGATAAATGTAAGGTTATCCACTTTGGTGGCAAAAGCAGGAAAGTAGACTATTATCTGAATGGTGGCCGATTAGGAAAAGGGGAGATGCAACGAGACCTGGGTGTCATGGTACACCAGTCATTGAAAGTAGGCATGCAGGTGCGGCAGGCAGTGCAGAAAGCAAATGGTATGTTAGCATTCATAGCAAAAGGATTTGAGTATAGGAGCAGGGAGGTTCTACTGCAGTTGTACAGGGTCTTGGTGAGACCACACCTGGAGTATTGCGTACAGTTTTGGTCTCCAAATCTGAGGAAGGACATTATTGCCATAGTGCAGAGAAGGTTTACCAGACTGATTCCTGGGATGTCAGGACTTTCATATGAAGAAAGACTGGATAGACTCGGCTTGTACTCGCTAGAATTTAGGAGATTGAGGGGGGTTCTTATAGAAACTTACAAAATTCTTAAGGGGTTGGACAGGCTAGATGCAGGAAGATTGTTCCCGATGTTGGGGAAGTCCAGGAAAAGGGGTCACAGCTTAAGGATAGAGGGGAAATCTTTTAAGACCGAGATGAGAAAAATATTTTTCACACAGAGAGTGGTGAATCTCTGGAACTCTCTGCCACAGAAGGTAGTTGAGGCCAGTTCATTGGCTATATTTAAGAGGGAGTTAGATGTGGCCCTTGTGGCTAAAGGGATCAGGGGGTATGGAGAGAAGGCAGGTACGGGATACTGAGTTGGAAGATCAGCCATGATCATATTGAATGGCGGTGCAGGCTCGAAGGGGCGAATGGCCTACTCCTGCACATATTTTCTATGTTTCTATGTTTCTATGTTTCTATGATGAGCATTTGACAGCACTGGGCCTGTACTCGCTGGAGTTTAGGTTGAAGGGGGACCTTATTGAAACTTACAGAATAATGAAAGACATAGATAGAGTGGATGTGGAAAGGATGTTTCCACTGGTGGGAGAGGTCAAGTCAGTGGATATTTTTAAGGCAGAGATAGACAAATTCTTGATTAGAATGTGTGTCAAGGGTTATGGGGAGAAGGCAGGAAAATGGTATTAGGAAGCAGAGATGATTGAATGGTGGAATAGACTCGATGGGCCGAATAGCCTAATTCTACCCCTATAACCTGTGAACTTGTGAACTCTTTGATCAATTTTCCAGTCAATTTGGCTAATGTGACTTTCACGAACAGTGAAAGGCTTGGATAGAGTGGATGTGGGGAGGATGTTTCCACTAGTGGGAGAGTCTAGGACCAGAGGCCACAGCCTCAGAATTAAAGGACGTTCCTTTAGGAAGGAACGCAGGAGGAATTTCATTAGTCAGAGGGTGGTGAATCTGTGGAATTCTTTGCCACAGAGGGCTGTGGCAGCCAGGACAGTGGATATTTATGGCAGCAATAGATAGATTCTTGATTAGTACGGGTGTCAGGACTTATGGGGAGAAGGCAGGAGAATGTACTGTACCAATTGGTGCATGTGACAATAAATGTAACTTGAACTTGAATGGGGTGAGGAGGGAGAGATACAGTAGATCAGCCATGATTTGAATGGCGGAGTAAACTTGATGGGCCGAATGGTCTAATTCTCCTCCTATCACTTGTGAACATGTATGTCTCTCTATTTGGCCTCTTGTGAAATTTTGCCCAATTACGTAGCTCTGTGGACTGACCTTGGAGCCTTGACTGCATTAAACAAGCTTCGGAAATACAATCACACCTGTCTGAGATATGGAGTTTGAGGATCAGATACTGCTTCACATGCTCTGTGATCTCTGAATAGTAATTGCTGCTTTAGTTACGAGGCATCAGTGACTGGTAATATGAAAATATAGATAAATAAAGGCAGCTCGTAACATCTAGCTCAGACGAGTTCCTCGTGATATCTGTCTGTGATGATACAGCACTTCAATCAAAAATGAGATGGGAGAGAGAAAAATTTGTTTCTCCTGGCAATTGCACTTAAGCTGAGCTATTTCAAAGTGCCGTGTTGAATTATAGCCTGTCCATTTCCCGAACATCAACTCATGGAGCCAAGCCATTCTCATTACTTTATAAAGTGACTATTTTACAGATAACACGGTTGTACAGAACATAGCCGAGTTGCATTGGTGTCAAACAGTTCACTCAATGAATATTAACTACCACAGATCAGGTAAACCTGACACAGGGAGATTCATTGAAAGACACAGCATGGGAACAGGCCCTTCGGCCCTCCAAGTCCACAATGTCAGCCCACTTAGTCCGCCTAGGCCATTACATGCCTGACCTCCTGGTTGCTAAACACTCTAAAGGGCCTGTCCCACTTTCACGACCTAACTCACGACAGCTGCCGAGTTTGCCCTTGATTCATACTCGCAGCATGGTCGTCACGAGGTCGTAGGAGGTTGTAGGTAACATAGAAACATAGAAAATAGGTGCAGGAGTAGGCCATTCGGCTCTTCGAGCCTGCAACGCCATTCAATATGATCATGGCTGATCATCCAACTCAGTATCCTGTACCTGCCTTCTCTCCATACCCCCTGATCCCTTTAGCCACAAGGGCCACATCTAACTCCCTCTTAAATATAGGCAATGAACTGGCCTCAACTACCTTCTGTGGCAGAGAATGCCACAGATTCACCACTCTCTGTGTGAAAATTTTTTTTTCTCATCTCGGTCCTAAAAGACTTCCCCCTTATCCTTAAACTGTGACCTCTTGTTCTGGAATTCCCCAACATCGGGAACAATCTTCCTGCATCTAGCCTGTCCAACCCCTTAAGAATTTTGTAAGTTTCTATAAGATCCCCCCTCAATCTTCTAAATTCTAGCGAGTGGGTCGTAGCAGGCCGTGATGCTAGTCGTAGGTACTCGTGGCATCAAGTAGGTCGGGGCGTTTTTTCTAGCATGATGAAAAATGTCCACAAGTAAAAAAGGTTGTGAATTAGATTGTGAAAGTGGGACAGGCCCTTTAATCCCCCTCCCATTCCACACTGACCGTTCTGTCCTGGGCCTCCTCCACTGTCCGAGAAAGGCCCAGCACAAATTGGAGGAACAGCACCTCATATTTGGCTTGGGCAGCTTACAAGCCAGTGGAATCAATATGATTTTGCTAACTTCAAGTAACCTTTGCTTTCCCTCTCTCTCCGTCCCTCCCCCATCCTAGTTCTCCGACCAGTTCTAATGTCCTCCTGATTAAATATGACTGATGTATGCCTCATTGTCCCCTTCCCCTCAGCTAACATTCTGCATTTCCTTGACTTCATTGGCTTTGATCCATCATTTTCACACCTTACCCTTCCATATCTCTAGTCTCCCTCTCCCCTGACTCTCAGTCTGAAGAAAGGTCTCGACCTGAAACATCACCTTTTCCTTCTCTCCACAGATGCTGAGTTACTCAAGTGTTTAGTGTTCACAATGACCAATGATAACTGGTTCACAGTACCTCTATCCCGTTACTCCTTATAAACCAGGGAGGCAAATTATTTCACAAATCCATGTGTCTTTTAGGATGTGGGAGAAAACCGGAACTCCCGCAGCAAACCCACGTGGTCACAGGGAGAACATGCAAACTCCACGCAGATAGCATCCGAGGTCAGGTTTGGAGATTGTACGTTCTCCCTGTGACCAGGTGGGTTTTCTCCGGGTGCTCCGGTTTCCTCCCGCACTCCAAAGACGTACTGGTTTGTAGGTTAATTGCCTTCAGAAACAATTGTAAATTGTCCCTAGTGTGTAGGATAGTACTAATGTACGGGGGGATTGCTGGTCGGCGCGGACTCGATGGGCCGAAGGGCCTGTTTCTGCGGTGCAGCTCTAAACTAAACTAAAACTAAACACATAAAAGTTAAACACAGCTGATTTCACAAGGACATGTGTCTATAGATGATAAATCAATGGATCTGCAAGTCAGTGGGGTACCGAAAGGCTCGGTGCTGGGACCGCAGCTATTTACAATATATATTAATGATTTAGATGAAGGGATTACAAGTAACATTAGCAAATTTGCAGATGACACAAAGCTGGGTGGCAGTGTGAACTGTGAGGAGGATGCTATGAGAATGCAGGGTGACTTGGACAGGTTGGGGGAGTGGGCAGATGCAGTTTAATGTGGATAAATGTGAGGTTATCTTTGGTAGCAAAATCAGGAAGGAAGATTATTATCTAAATGGTGTCAAGTTGGGAAAAGGGGAAGTACAATGGGATCTGGGGGTTCTTGTTCATCAGTCAATGAAAGTAAGCAATGCAGATACAGCAGGCAGTGAAGAAAGAGTTGGCCTTCATAACAAGAAGAGTTGAGTATAGGAGCAAAGAGGTCCTTCTGCAGTTGTGCAGGGCCCTAGTGAGACCACACCTGGAGTATTGTGTGCAGATTTGGTCTCCAAATTTGATGACGGACATTCTTGCTATTGAGGGAGTGCAGCGTAGGTTTACAAGGTTAATTCCCGGGGTGGCGGGACTGTCATATGCTGAGAGAATGGAGCAGCTGGGCTTGTATACTCAGGAATTTCGAAGGATGAAAGGGATTCTTATTAAAACATATAAGATTATTAAGGGTTTGGACACGCTAGAGGCAGGAAACATGTTCCCGATGTTGGGGGAGTCCAGAATCAGGGGCCACAGTTTAAGAATAAGGAGTAAGCCATTTAGAACGGAGATGAGGAAACACTTTTTCACACAGAGAGTTGTGAGTCTGTGGAATTCTCTGCCTCAGAGAGCGGTGGAGGCCGGTTCTCTGGATACTTTCAAGAGAGAGCTAGATAGGGTTCTTGAAGATAGCGGAGTCGGGGGATATGGGGAGAAGGCAGGAACGGGGTACTGATTGTGGATGATCAGCCATGATCACATTGAATGGCGGTGCTGGCTCGAAGGGCCGAATGGCCTACTCCTGCGCCTATTGTCTCTGGCCTATTGCCTATTATCACAAAGTCTACTGAAAATGGTATGTTATACAACTTTAAATACTTTCAACTATTTTGAATCTGAAGTGAGGGCAAGACAATATATGAGAAAATGGCATTTTATTACATCAATGTAAATTCACAAGTGCAGTGTTTAATACAGAGGTACAAAATAATGATCTTGGGTTAGGAAAAAGTATCAGGAGTGAAAAATACGGAACAGGACGATTTGACAATATTCAAAATTAATGATATATAAACACGAAGGCAGTTGTATTAACAGTTAAAGTTAAACACTTATCATCTGGTAACTGAAAAGAAAAACTGTAGATTTAAGGCTGCAGAGAATTCCTAAGAGATGTAATGTAAATAATATCTCAAAATGTACAATGTTTAAAGTTACATTAACAATGTATGACTTACAATAAACAGTGAATTCCAAAGATTTGCTTTTATGTCGGGAACCAACGCAGTCATTGAGGCACAGTTACTGTAATAAGACAGCAAAACTAAGTGTTCCTATACTGGATATTGAACGTGGACGCAGCCCAGACCATCATACAAACCAACCTCCCTTCCGCTCTAAAGAGTGGTCTCACGTCTGAAGAAGGCTCTCGACCCGAAACGTCGCCCATTCCTTCTATCCAGAGATGCTGCCTGTCCCGCTGGGCTACTCCAGCTTGCTGTGTCTATCTCCTTTTCATTGACTCCCTTATCATGTGTCTCTACACTGCCAATGGCTCGATTGTAATCAGGTATTGTCTTTAGACTGACTGGATAGCACGCAACGAAAGCTCTTCACTGTACCTCGGTACACGTGGCAATAAACTAAACTGAGGTAAGGAATGGATTGTGATATTAGGCTGAGGTGGGAACACTGGTCAGGACACCAATGCAACGTGGTTAAGATTTCAACATACAGACTGCTGTTAGCCCTTGGCAGTAATGAATATATCCACACAATTAGCCCGTATTATAAAGTAGGCCATTCAACCCACCTACGCTAGTCCAATCAGTATTGTTATCAATAGACAATAGACAATAGGTGCAAGAGTAGCCCATTTGGCCCTTCGAGCCAGCACCGGCATTCAATGTGATCATGGCTGATCATCCACAATCAGTACCCCGTTCCTGCCTTCTCCCCATATCCCCTGAGTCCGCTATTTTTAAGAGCCCTATCTAGCTCTCTCTTGAAAGCATCCAGAGAACCGGCCTCCACCGCCCTCTGAGGCTGAGAATTCCACAGACTCACAACTCTCTGTGAGAAAAAGTGTTTCCTCGTCTTCGTTCTAAATGGCTTACTCCTTATTCTTGAACTGTGGCCCCTGGTTCTGGACTCCCCCAACATCGGGAACATGTTTCCTGCTTCTAGCGTGTCCAAGCCTTAACAATCTTATATGTTTCAATGAGAAGCCCTCTCATCCTTCTAAACTCCATAGTGTACAAGCCCAGCTGCTCCATTATCTCAGCATATGACAGTCCCGCCATCCCGGGAATTAACCTTGTGAACCTACGCTGCACTCCCTCATTAGCAAGAATGTCCTTTCTCAATTAGGGGACCAAAACTGCACACAATAGTCCAAGTGTGGTTATCCTTCCCCTCTGACATTACTATACCTCCCTCAGTGCACTCACATGCCTACTAGCTTTTCACACAGCCAATATGTAGGAAGAACAACGGGACTGCTGCCTTCAAGGTGGTACGCGGATCCCGAATGTGGGTGTCAGCCGTGCCAACCAGTTGGGGATTGCCGGCTTCTACCGGGACTTGTTGAGAGTCTGGAACCTGGTTGCCGTTGACCGAGCCCCCCCACTGCAGCCCGGTCGTGAGAGCAGCCGGCCCTTGTCCCGCCCCACCGGGTGTCGGGGGGGGGCTCAAACGTGTGGAGTACTTGCGGCTGCGCAAAGCCCCGCTCAGTACTCGTACGGACCCAGGCGCCGTAATCCTTCCCGGGAGCCGGTCCCACACAACTTGAGCCGCCTTTCCTCGACACCCTTCATCTCCCTCTGAGACGTACCGGAGGCGTGTCCTGTACGGGCTCCTCCCCCACACCCTGCACTTCCTCGTCCTGGTCCACCGTCCGGGCACCAAGTGGCGGTCGGTGTTGCCCTCCGGTCGCGAGGGGGGCCCCCCGTGGGGGTCCCTCTATGCAGGGATTCTCCCCCTCTACATCGGGGACTTGGAGTGGAGGGTACTGCACAGTGGATATTTTTAAGGCAGAGATAGGTTTTTGATTAGTATAGGTGTTAGAGACTATGGGGAGAAGGCAGGAGAATGGGGTTGAGGATGGAGAGATAGATCAGCCATGATTGAATGGTGGAGTAGACTTGATGTGCCGAATGGCCTAATTCTACTCCTAATCCTTATGACCTTTGAATCGAGATAGTTTATCCTTGTTGGGAATGTTGGGCCGAAGGGCCTGTTTCTTTGCTGTATGACTTTCTGACGGAGTCATCAAGGAGAGATGAGAAGAATCAAAGTGCAGGACGGAAGAATCAGATCAGTTCATGGCTGATTAATATTCCTTTGGAGATCGCTTGAAGGATGTTCTGAATTCAGGTAGAAAACTGAATAAACATATTATCATAATCACTAAACTAAATATAGAAAGCTTCAGTCAGCTGCAAAGTCAATGGGTAGGCTCACATCTCGCAAATATTACATTTAAAGGTGGCACGGTGGCGCTGCGGGTAGTGCTGCTGCCTCACAGCTTCACGCTGTACCTCGGTACATGTGACAATAAACCAAACTGAACTGAACTCGCAGTGGCAGAGACCCGGATTCTGTCTATGTGGAGTTTCCACGTTATCCCTGTAACTGGGTTTCCTCCGGTTTCCTCCCACATCCCAAATATGTGTGGGTTATTGGCCCTCTGTAAATTGCCCCAATTATGTCGCAAGTGGGTATCTTATATAGATTTTATATATGTTATGCTATATATAATATATATATAAACACTGCTTTTTGATTACTATACTGTTTAAAGAGTTCATAAGTTCTGAAGAAGGGTCCCAAAACGTCACCTATTCCTTTGTTCCATAGATGCTGCCTCACCCGCTGAGTTTCTCCAGCATTTTTATCTACCTTCTGCAGTTCCTTCTTTTTCCAGCATCTGCAGTTCCTTCTTAAACATAAGATTATAAGTGATAGGAGTAGAATTAGGCCATTCAGCCCATCAAGTCTATTCCGCCATTCAATCATGGCTGATTCTATGTTTACATATTCTGCTGCGTTGCTGCAAGTAAGAATGTAATTGTTCTGTTTGGGCCACATGACGATAAAACACTCTTGACGTAACCTGACTCTTGAAAGTGGGATAACATAATGTGAAGGGACGATCGATGGCCGGCGTGGACTCAGTGGGCCGGAAGGCCTGTTTTCCATGCTGTATCTGTAAACCAAATAAAAAACGAATCTGAGCCAAAACGTCAAGTTGAAAACTTGAAAACTCGGTCTTTCTGTTGGTGGTGCATTGTCAAAAATGTTGGACTTGATTGATTGTGGATTCCAATCCCATGATTTAATGGCACACGTCAATCTGCCGCACTTCACAAGAGGAATGAGCAGCATAGCGAAAGATTAAATGGGTTTTAAGAAATTCATATGCTTGTCAAATTAATGCCAATTGAAACGGTTCTGAAGGAGCTAACTTTCATGTCTATAATACCTTCAAAAACCTTCGCAGCGTAAAGAACACTTTAGCCGATGAGGCGTAGTCGTTCAGGGAACATGGTAGCCAATGTTTGAGCTGAACACACAAACAGTAACGTTATAATGCCTAGAACTGGAACATGGAAATAGTAGGGTTCAGGAACGGGCCCTTCAGCCCACAATGCTTTTCACTGTACCTGAGGCATCTCCACTGTACCTCGGTACACGTGACAATAAACTAAACTCAAACTATTGAGTACAACTGGTTTGCGCTAAACATGATGCGACGTTAACCTGATCTCATCTGCTGGTCCAAGATGATTTAACTTCCCATCTGAAAGCCACCAGTGTCAATAGTGCATCATTCCCTCAGTACAGCACATTACCAACCTAGATCTTGTAGTTTAGTTTGGTTTAGTGTAGAGAGACAGCATGGAAACTGGCCCTTCGGCCCACCGAGTCAGCACCGACCAACAATCACCCCGTACACTGGTTCTATCCTACACGCTAGGGCTGCCGTGAAGAGAGAGTGGACGCTGGCGCGCTTTGGCTGCCGCTGCTCTCTTTTCACACTGTGTTTTTGATTTTCTGTTTTTGGATTGAATTCTGTTTTTAATTTGTGTCACTGTGATGTCTTTAATTACTTGTTTTATTCCGATTATATGTTTTTATTCCGATTACTATGTAAGGTGTCCTTGAGATGTATGAAAGGCGCCCATTAAATAAAATTTATTATTATTATTATTAATGAATCTACAAACTTGTACGTCTTTGGAGTGTGTGAGGAAACCGGAGCACCCGGAGAAAACCCACAGGGTCACAGGGAGAGCGTGCAAACTCCGTGCGGACAGCACCCGTTGTCAGGATCGAACCTGGGTCTCTGGCGCTGTCAGCCGCAACTCTACTGCTGCGCCACCGTGCTGCCCCAAGGGCTCAAGTCTTTGCAGAGAGATTTGAACCCATAACCTCCAGAGGCAGTGGTGAGGTAGATACCCATAAACGATTTTCTGATGCAACCTCATTTTTCATTTTCGGCCATTTTTATTATCTTCATAGAAAATATGGGTAACTTTCCACGAATAAAGTTTGGAGGGAGAGACATTCAGACGAGGTTCGTATGCTGATACAAAAAAGATGCTGATGAGGCAGACTTGGATTCTTTAAGCACAAGATGGTGAAGAGTTTCCAATTCATTAGCTGGAGTTGATAACCGTTAAATACATCAGGCCCTCGGGAGGCCTCTAATCCTGAGTTCTTGGCAAAAAAGCAGTCTGGTTTAATCCCTCAGTCAGGAAGGGGAAAACAACTGCAATGCAAATACTGTTTGGCATTTAAGATACTGCTGTGAAGT
The DNA here is from genome assembly GCF_010909765.2 of Amblyraja radiata. Lineage (NCBI taxonomy): Eukaryota > Metazoa > Chordata > Chondrichthyes > Rajiformes > Rajidae > Amblyraja > Amblyraja radiata. The sequence continues at coordinate 62,059,810 of NC_045965.1, read as the reverse complement.
CAAGCTTCCATCATGCTCCCACACTCAGGGATACACAAAACTGAAGAGTTGTGTGTGTCAACATTACCTTGCTAAAATCAAGCGAATGACTTGTGGGGAAACATGCTTGTTGTTTTGTACAATGCTACATCATGTAAATCTGATTGTTCTCGCTTCAGCCTGTCTCAAATACCGATGCAATTTAACACAGAACGATACACAGTTGAGGCGGCACGGTGGCGCAGTGGTCGAGTTCCTGCCTCACAGTGCCAGAGATCCAGGTTCGATCCCGACAACGGGTGCTTTGTCTGTGCGGAGTTTGTACCTTCTCCCCCCGTGACCTGCTCCGGTTTTCTCCGGGTGCTCCGGTTTCCTCCCACACTTGAAAGGCGTACAGGTTTGTAGGCTGATGGGCTTGTTAAAACTGTCCCCCAGTGCGTGTAGGATAGCGTTAGTGTGCGGGGATCGCTGGTCGGCGTGGACTCGGTGGGCCGAATGGCCAGTTTCTGCGCTGTATCTCTAAACTAAACTAAATTAATCTAAACTGCAGCACAGGAGAGGCCAATTTGGCCCACAACGTTTGTGCCGAACAAGGTGCCACGTTAAACTGGTCTCATCCACTCCTTGCCCTTCCATATGCCTATCTAAAAACCTCTTCAATGCAACTTTTGTATCTGCCTCCACCACCAACCCAGCAAAGCATAATTCAGTAGACAATAGACAATAGGTGCAGGAGTAGGCCATTTGGCCCTTCGAGCCAGCACCACCATTCAATGTGATCATGGCTGATCATCCCAAATTTGCACATTAACTCATCTTAAACCATTCATACATATTTTTGAAGAAAAAAACAAAGTGCTGGAGTAACTCAACGGGTCAGGCAGCATCTGCGGATAGACGAGGTTTTGGGTCAGGACCCTTTTTCAGACCGGTTGCCTGTCCATGTTCTTCAGAGATGCTGCTTGACTTACTGTTACTCCATCACTTTGTGTTTTTTTTTGTAAACCAGCATCTGCAGGTCCTTGTATCTCCATACGTGCTTCAGTTCATCAATTAGGGGTGGCACAGTGGAGTTACTGCCTCACAGCGCCAGAGACACGGGTTCGATCCTAACATCTGAATTTCCTCTGGAAAGGGGATTAATAAAGTTATTATTATTATTATTATTATTATTATTATTATTATTATTATTACGGGTGTTGTCTGTGCAGAGTTTCTCCCTGTGACCATGTGGGGTTTTCTCTGGGTGCTCAGGTTTCCTCCCACATTCTAAAGACATTCAGATTTGTAGACACATAGAAAAATAGCAGGAGTAGGCCATGCGGCCCTTCGAACCAGCACGGCCATTCAATAAGATCATGGCTGATCATCTAAAATCAGTACCCTGTTCCTGTTTTTCCCCATAGCCCTTGATTCCCTTAGCCCTAAGACCTAAATCTAACTCTCTCTTGAAATGAGTTAATTGGCATGTAAATTGGATGATCACATTGAATGTCGGTGCTGGCTCGAAGGGCCGAATGGCCTACTCCTACACCTATTGTCTATTGTCTCTAGTATATAGGATAGATCTAGTGTATGGGTGATCGTTGGTCGGCATTGACCTGGGGAAGGGGGGGCGGGGGTGGGGGGGCGAAGGGCCTGTTTCCACTCAAAACTAAACTGAACTATGTATCATAAAAACATAGAAACATAGAAATTAGGTGCAGTAGTAGGCCATTCGGCCCTTCGAGCCTGCACCGCCATTCAATATGATCATGGCTGATCATCCAACTCAGTATCCCGTACCTGCCTTCTCTCCATACCCTCTGATCCCCTTAGCCACAAGGGCCACATCTAACTCCCTCTTAAATATAGCCAATGAACTGGCCTCGACTACCCTCTGTGGCAGGGAGTTCCAGAGATTCACCACTCTGTGTGAAAAAAGTTCTTCTCATCTCGGTTTTAAAGGATTTCCCCCTTATCCTTAAGCTGTGACCCCTTGTCCTGGACTTCCCCAACATCGGGAGCAATCTTCCTGCATCTAGCCTGTCCAACCCCTTAAGAATTTTGTAAGTTTCTATAAGATCCCCTCTCAATCTCCTAAATTCTAGAGAGTATAAACCAAGTCTATCCAGTCTTTCTTCATAAGACAGTCCTGACATCCCAGGAATCAGTCTGGTGAACCTTCTCTGCACTCCCTCTATGGCAATAATGTCCTTCCTCAGATTTGGAGACCAAAACTGTACGCAATACTCCAGGTGTGGTCTCACCAAGACCCTGTACAACTGCAGTAGAACCTCCCTGCTCCTGTACTCAAATCCTTTTGCTATGAAAGCTAACATACCATTCGCTTTCTTCACTGCCTGCTGCACCTGCAGTATCATCGCAGTCTTCCTTTGAAAATACTGACAAGGTTCTCTCTGGATCTTCTGGAAAGTTATAAAGTTCACACCACCCTACCGACCTATGCAGCACCTTCAGAGTTATACTAGTGTTTGGACACAGTCTTGACCGTGAGGTGCATAAGCCTGTTACCGGATAAATGCACCAAGAGCAGTATAACTAAATCAAAACTTGAATTTGTGACATGTTTGCATAATACCAGCGATCATTGAATCTGTCAATTATTATCTTTGACAGTCAATTATTTACCTGTTTATTTTCACGAGCAACTTAATTAAACTTTTGAAAACTTCAGTCAAGGCAAGGCAAGTTTATTTGTATAGCACCTTTCAACAACAAGGTAATTCAAAGTGCTTTACATAAAACATTAAAAGCATTGGAAAGAAACACATATAAAATGACATTTAGATGTAAAACGATTATTAGATTATTCAGATAAAATAATAACAAAATTAAAAGCAATCAAATAAAATATTTAAAATAGAATAAAACCAGGAATAGAAGTTACAGTGCAGTATAGGTAATTAATACATTGTATTGTTTACTGAAAGGCAGCGGCAAACAGAAAAGTCTTCAGTCTAGATTTAAAAGAGCTGAGAGTTGCAGCAGACCTGCAGTTTTCTGGGAGTTTGTTCCAAATATGTGGTGCATAAAAACTAAATGCTGCCTCTCTCCATGTTTAGTTCTGACTCTGGGGACACAGAGCAGACCTGTCCCAGACGATCTGAGAGGTTTGGGTGATTCGTAGCTAAGCAGAAGATCAGAAATGTATTTTGGCCCCAAACCATTCAGTGCTTTGTAAACCAACAGTAGTATTTTGAAATCAATTCTTTGACAGACAGGAAGCCAGTGTAAAGACCTCAGAACTGGAGTAATGTGATCTACTTTTTTGGTCTTAGTGAGGACTCGAGCAGCAGCGTTCTGAATTAACTGCAGCTGTCTGATCGACTTTTTAGGGAGACCTGTAAAGACACTGTTACAGTGGTCGAGCCTGCTGAAGATAAATGCATGGACAAGTTTTTCCAAATCCTGCTGAGACACAAGTCCTTTAATCCTTGATATATTCTTTAGGTGATAGTAGGCTGACTTTGTGACTGTTTTTATGTGGCTGTTGAAGTTCAGGTCTGAGTCCATGACTACTCCTAAGTTTCTGGCTTGGTTTGTTGTTTTTAGCATTACCATTTGAAGCTGGGTGCTAACTTTTAATCGTTCTTCCTTGGCTCCAAAAACAATGATTCCAGTTTTTTCTTTGTTTAATTGGAGAAAATTCTGGTTCATCCAATTGTTGATTTGCCCAATGCATCTACTCAGTGCTTGTATTGGGCTATAGTCTCCTGGTGATATTGTTATGTAGATTTGTGTGTCGTCTGCGTAACTATGGTAACATATTTTGATGTTTTTCATGATCTGAGCCAGTGGAAGCATGTAGATGTTAAACAGAAGAGGCCCCAGTCATTATATATAACACAACAGATCAAGGATGCGAGAGGCACTGTCTTGTGAAAGGCATTAAATGGCTGCGTTAATTGGCTCTTGATATTGATTGTAAACCTGAAGAAGAGATTGATTGATGCCATGCTTGTGTCGATCTTCTTGTTATTTTTTGATTGTCTCCTTTGATGAATTGTGGTTTTATGCTCACCAACTTAGACACTGTCAATACTGGAGAACGATTTCATATCCACGTATCTTTAGAATGGAGATGATGGGCACTTCTCTGGCCAGAGGGTGTTGAAGCTGTGGAATTCATTGCCACAGACGTCAGTGGAGGCCAAATCATGAGGTATTTTTTGCCAGGTTTTTGATTAGTAAAGGGCCTTCCCACCTGGGCGTCATTTGCGCGTCACGTAAATGATGCCGCGTAAATGACACGCAAATTACGCCCGAGTGGGACTGGCCCTTAAGGGAGTGTACGGTGATGTGGAGAAGCCAGGAGAATGGCGCTGAGAGCGAAAAATAGACCAGCCATCATCGAATGGCGGAGCACACTCGATAGGCTGAATGACCCAATTCTGGTTCTAGGTCCTATGACATAGCTTGTACTCGCTAGAATCCTATGTCCTATGACATAGCTTGTACTCGCTAGAATCCTATGTCCTATGACATAGCTTGTACGACTAGCATCACGGCCTGCTACGACCTACTCGCTAGAATTTAGAAGATTGAGGGGGGATCTTATAGAAACTTACAAAATTCTTAAGGGGTTGGACAGGCTAGATGCAGGAAGATTGTTCCCGATGTTGGGGAAGTCCAGAACAAGGGGTCACAGTTTAAGGATAAGGGGGAAATCTTTTAGGACCGAGATGAGAAAAACATTTTTCACACAGAGAGTGGTGAATCTGTGGAATTCTCTGCCACAGAAGGTAGTTGAGGCCAGTTCACTGGCTATATTTAAGAGGGAGTTAGATGTGGCCCTTGTGGCTAAAGGGATCAGGGGGTATGGAGAGAAGGCAGGTACAGGATATTGAGTTGGATGATCAGCCATGATCATATTGAATGGCGGTGCAGGCTCGAAGGGCCGAATGGCCTACTCCTGCACCTATTTTCTATGTTTCTATGTTTCTATGTCATGATTACGGAGCTCATTTGGTGTCGGGACCCTTCTTCAGAATCGTGACTGAACGAGATTCCTGAACCGAACCATCATCTATCCATGTATGGAACATGTTGGTTTAAACCAAAAAGCTGGAGTAACTCAGCGGGTCAGACAGTGTCTCTGGAGAAAAGAACCCTCGGAAGTGTCTCAACCCGAAATGTCACCTATTCCTTTGAGGAATTCCTTCTCTCCAGAGATGCTGTCCGGCCCGCTGAGTTATTCCAGCTTTCTGCGTCCATCATCTATCCCTGTTCTCCAGAGATGCTGCCTGACCCTCTGAGTTACTCCAGTACTCGGGTTCCTAATCTGGTCGGTCCTTTTCAGAGATGTGAATATGGCATAATTAAGGTTGAAAATGATGGAGCTCGATCTAAAACTAATGCCCTAAACTGAAACAAAGTAAAACAAAAAGGTTGTGAGAAGTGAGTTGGAAATGATGAATTGGGCAGCTTGACGAAAGCAAATGAAGATTAATCGACATTTAAATAATGGGTGCTGGAACTGCAACATTTATATGTACTTTTCTGATGCAACTCCCCCACCCCCCCACAAAAGAGAGAGCATGCCAGTTGTGGTTTCCAAAATTGTTCAGAGGTTGTATAAGATCCAAAGAAAAGTCATAGAAGGCTGCCAGGGAAAGTGGCTGCCTGGAGGATTGGGATTGGGATTTCAGCTAACAATAGACAATAGACAATAAGTGCAGGAGTAGGCCATTCAGCCCTTCGAGCCAGCAACGCCATTCACCGTGATCATGGCTGATCATCCCCAATCAGCACCCCATTCCTGCCTTCTCCCCATATCCCTTGACTCCGCTATCTTTAAGGGGCTGTCCCACTTGGGCGACCTAATTGGCGAGTTTAGAAGAGTTTGAAAAAATGACATGTTGAAGACCTTCTTTGACCTCCTTCGACTATGTTGAAGACTAGTTATGACTAGCTACGACTAACTTCAGGAAAATTGGACACCGAATAGTGGAGAGTGAAGACCACCTCCTTCGATCTCCTTCGACCTCCCTTCGACTATGATGAAGGCTATCTACGACTACCCTTTTTTTTACTCGCGGGCATTTTTTAACATATTGAAAAAAACGCCGCGAGGCCTCGAGTACGCGGAGACCACTCTCGAGCATGAAGGAGAGTTACGAAGACCTCCTAGGACCTCATGTCGACCACGGTGCGAGTATGAGTCGAGGGCAAACTCGCCAGAACTCGCGGATTAGGTCGCCCAAGTGGGAATGGCCCTTTAAGAGTCTCTAACTCTCTCTTGAAAGCATCCAGAGAATCAGATGAGATTCTCTTCCGAGAACCCTTCTGAGACAAAAAGGGTTCCAAGTGTTTAATTAAGGGAGGAAAAACAGAGCGTGAGAGCAAACTTGTAAGGCACATAAAAAAGGATTGTAAAAGCTTCCGTTAGTGAAAGAAAAATTGGTGAAGACAAATGTAGGTTCCTTGAATGAGGACCAGGAGAATTTACACCAGGGAACAACAAAGTGCAAGGCTATTAAAACACTGCTGGAGGACACAAATTATACTCCAGAAATGCTGGGAAAGAGATGCACTCTAATGAGAAGGAAGAATGAAAGGGAATTAGCATTGGTGGAAAATTAGTTTTGTTTCGTTTAGAGATGCATCGCGGAAGCAGGTCCCTTCGGCCCACCGGGTACGCGCCGACCAGCGACCCCCGCGCACAAACACTATCCTACACGCACGAGGGACAATTTACAATTATACCAAGACAATTAACCTGGACGTCTTTGTAGTGCGGGAGGAAACCGGAGCGCCCGGAGAAAGCCCACGAAGGTCACGGGGAGAACGTACGGAGTCGGGATTGAGCACGAGTCTCTGGCTCTGTAAGGCGCTGTAAGACAGCAACTCTAACGCTATGCGCCACCGTATCCTTATGTGTAAACCTGCATCTGCAGTTCCTTGTTTCGACACTCTATGCCTACTTTCTATGTTTTGAACTGATGGATGGATTGTCAGCAGGTTTCCTCCTGGGTGGGCTGGTACGTTTTGTGCATTGTTAGTGCTGTGTACACACTCCGCACACACATTCCCCTGCCTTGCCAGTGGTTCACAGGGCTTGGCATGTCAGGAAGCAGTCAGCTCCCCACTGACCACAACGGCCCGTTGCATTCGGACATCAATAGACAATAGACAATAGGTGCAGGAGTAGGCCATTTGGCCCTTCGAGTCAGCACCGCCATTCAATGTGATCATGGCTGATCATCCCCAACCTGCCTTCTCCCCATATCCCCTGACTCCGCTATTTTTAAGAGCCCTATCTAGCTCTCTCTTGAAAGCATCCAGAGAACCTGCCTTCATCGCCCTCTGAGGCAGAGAATTCCACAGACTCACCACTCTCTGTGGGAAAAAGTGTTTCCTCGTCTCCGTTCTAAATGGCTTACTCCTTATTCTTCTTATTCTTAAACTGTGGCCCCTGGTTCTGGACTCCCCCAACATCGGGAACATGTTTCCTGCCTCTAGCGTGTCCAAGTCCTTAACAATCTTATATGTTTCAATGACATCGGTACATTAACAGCTGCTTCCGTTACAACTTCTGCGTGGGAAGGAACTGCAGAATCTGGCTTACACTGAAGACAGATACAAAATGCTGAAGTAACTCAACGGGATAGGCAGCATCTCTGGAAAGGAATGGGTGACGTTTCGGGTCGAGACCCTGTAGAAGGGTCTAATAAGATCAATAGGGATAGGAGTAGAATTAGGCCATTCTGCCCATCGTCTACTCCGCCATTCAATCATGACTGATCTATCTCTCCCTTCTAACCACATTCTCCTGCCTTCTCAGCATAACCTCTGACACCAGTACTAATCAATAATCTATCTCCGCGTTAAAAATATCCATTTACCTGGCCTCTAAATCCTTCTGGCAAAGAATTCCACAGATTCACCACCCTCTAACTAAAGAGATTTCTCCTCATCTCCTTCCTATAAGAACGTCCTTTAATTCTGAGGCTATGACCTCTGGTCCTAGATTCTCCCACTAGTGGAAACTTCCTCTCCACAACCACTCTATCCAAGCAATAGACAATAGACAATAGGTGCAGGAGTAGGCCATTTCGCCCTTCGAGCCAGCACCGCCATTCAATGTGATCATGGCTGATCATCCCCAATCAGTACCCCGTTCCTGCCTTCTCCCCATATCCCCTGACTCCGCTATTTTTACGAGCCCTATCTAGCTCTCTCTTAAAAGTATCCATAGACCTGGCCTCCACCGCCCTCTGAGGCAGAGAATTCCACAGACTCACAACTCTCTGTGAGAAAAAGTGTTTCCTCATCTCCGTTCTAATTGGCTTACTCCTTATTCTTAAACAGTGGCCCCTGGTTCTGGACTCCCCCAACATCGGGAACATGTTTCTTGCCTCTAGCGTGTCCAAACCCTTAACAATCTTATATGTTTCAGTAAGATATCCTCTCATCCTTCTAAATTCCAGAGTATACTAGCCCAGCTGCTCCATTCTCTCAGCATATGACAGTCCCACCATCCCGGGAATTAACCTGGGGAACATATGCTGCACTCCCTCAATAGCAAGAATGTCCTTCCTCAAATTAGGAGACCAAAACTGCACACAATACTCCAGGTGTGGTCTCACTAGGGCACTGGAGTCTTTCACTATTCTGTCTCGAACTGAAACATCACCCATTCCTTCTCTCCAGAGGTGCTGCTTGTCCTACTGAGTAATGCCCCTGTCCCACTTAGGAAACCTGAACGGAAACCTCTGGTGACTTTGCGCCCCACCCAAGGTTTCCGTGCGGTTCCCGGAGGTTTTTGTCAGTCTCTCTACCTGCTTCCACTCCCTGCAACCTCCGGCAACCACCTGCAACCTCCGGGATCCGCACGGAAACCTTGGGTGGGGCGCAAAGTCTCCAGAGGTTTCCGTTCAGGTTTCCTAAGTGGGACAGGAGCATAACTGCAGCATTTTGTCTCTATCTTCTCCTGCGACTTCGTTGCATGGCCATGCACTCCTGCAGCGCTGAACTCCAACGTATCTCGTCGCAGGTCCTGTGCGGCCATCGTAAAAGCCCTGTGCCACAGTACGAGTTCATTCCAAGAGTTCTCCCGAGTTTGCCCTGATTCAAACTCGGAGATTTACGGTAATGGCCGCTCGCAGGTACTCGGGGCTCTCGTGTACATTTTTCATCATGTTGAAAAATCTTCACGCGTCTTCCCGAGCTTACCTGCCGTTAGCGAGTCTTCCCGTGTACCTGCCGTTAGCGTTACGAGTCGCTAAGAGACGTCCCCGAGCTCCGACGCACCCGCTACGTTCTACGTGCTTACCACGAGTTTGATTTTTCTTTAAACTCGGGAGAGCTCTTGGGATGAACTTGTTCAGTGGGACAGGACTTTTAGTGGGAAAGCGTTCTTCCCGAGGAAGCTGGAGCTGGGACGTTGGGGGAATTTAAAAGCCCAGGATCGAACGTCCCCTCGTCAAAGTGTTCTAGTGCCATTTTTCAATATGCAGTGCACCGTTTTGTGGGAATTTAAGAAAAAAACCCCCAGTAAAATATTTTAAGTCGTTACTGAATCTTTGCTCTTTCTTCCTCCTATGGTAGTACAAAAAGTTTGAAGTAGAAACGCTGCCACGCTCCCCGCGCAGTCACAGAACGGAGGTGGCACACAGTGGATGGGGTTCAAGAGGTAGACCACCAATCCCACACCTGGGAGTGGTTCAGTCATTCTTCAGGTGGGGCTGCGAGCTTGTGTCGAGGGAGACGCTGCTCGGGTGTGAGAAGATTATGTCGTGTTGCTTGGCCCACTTGGCGAAGACGGCTTTTTCCGTGATGAACCGGTGGGCGCTTTTGATGGCTTTTTCGTGAATGGTGTACTCCGCGCATTCGTCCCGACTCCGCGGCTCGTAGTAGTGGTAGGGGATTTTCTTGGGTGATCTGGACCTGTGGAGACTGAAGGGAAGACGTCAGTGACATTGTGACTGTGGCACTGCCAGGGCTGATCAGCCCATCCGCAGGTGGACAAAAATGCTGGAGAAACTCAGCGGGTGCAGCAGCATCTATGGAGCGAAGGATTTCCTTCGCTCCATAGATGCTGCTGCACCCGCTGAGTTTCTCCAGCATTTTTGTCTACCTTCGATTTTCCAGCATCTGCAGTTCCTTCTTAAACTCATTACATCCGCAAACAGCTTTATGCCCCTGTCCCACTTAGGAAACCTGAACCCAAGGTTTCCGTGCGGTTCCCGGAGGTCTTTGTCAGTCTCCCTACCTGCTTCCACTACCTCTGGCAAAAACCACCTGCAACCTCCGGGAACCGCACGGAAACCTTGGGTGGGGCGCAAAGTCTCCAGAGGCTTCCGTTCAGGTTTCCTAAGTGGGACAGGGGGCATAACAACGCAAACTCTCTAAGGGTGGGTTTGAGGTGTCTATTACAGGGGCCGCGGAACGTTTCTGAAAGTGGCACAATTATTAGTTTTTGTTGTTGTTCGACCTCCTGGGGGTACAGGCCACCCCCCCAACTCAAAAAGTGGGGGGATATAATTTATATAACTCAAAAACTTTATTCGATACAAACATACGATACAACACATCAAATCATAACCAAGAATTACACTATATCAAGTATCATTATAGTACAACTGTGCCTTCATTGTTTACAATATTTATATCCCCACCTTCCCCCCCCCCTCTCTCTCTCTCTCTCTCTCTCTCTCTCGGGTCTCGGCAGCTAATCACAGCCCCGTATATTGACTGTGAACCGGGCTGTGATTGAGCGGCTGTTGAGCGGAGGGGAGGGAGGGAGGGAGGGAGGGTTTTGGGGGGGGGGGGGGCAGTCGGTTTCCGCCACTGCTGGCCGTGGTTTTGCCGCTCTCGCCGTGCGCTCGTTCTGAGATTCTGGATGTCGGAGGTCATCAGAAGAAGAGAAAAATACGCCTGCGGGCCGGATAATTCCGGGTTATGAAGCATGCCTTCGCCAAAAAAGTGGAGGGGGTGCAGCCCCCCCAGCCCCCCCCCCCCCAGTTCCGCAGCCCATGTATTTCCGTTAAACATTTGTCATTCCTTCTTCTCCCCGCTCCCGTCTGGCAGAAGGTACAGCAGCTTGAAAGTGCGCACCACCAGACTCAGGAACAGCTTCTTCCCCTCTGTTATCAGGCTTCTGAAGGGTCCTTCCATATGCTAGAGTACTGTCCGATTCACCTCGACCCCATTGCGGACATTGGACTTTGTATCTGCAACTGCTGCACTACAATGCTGAGAACCACACTCTGTGTCTTACCCTTTGCTTTACTTATTGTACTTGACTTGACTTGATTTTTGTATGGCCTATATGATCTGTTTGGGTCGCACGTGCATGTGACAATGATAAACCCTGAACCTAAATCTAAGAAGACCTATATCATAGAGTCATAGCCATACCCAACTTGCCCACGCCGACCAACATGCCCCATCTGCACTAATCCCACCTGCCCATATCCCTCTAAACCCGTCCTATCCATGTACCTATCGAAATGTTTCTTAAATGCTGCTATAGTCCCTGCCTCAACTACCTCCTCCGGCAGCTCGTTCCATACACCCACCACCCTTTGTGTAAAGAAATTACCTCTCAGGTTCCTGTTAAATCTCCCCCCCCCCTCACCATAAGCCTATGTCCTCTGGTTCTCGATTCCCCTATTCTGGGCAAGAGACTCAGTGCATTACCCGATCGATTCCTATCATGATTTTGTACACGTCTATAAGATCACCCCTCATCCTCCTGCACTCCAAGGAATAAAGTCCTAACCATTTACTGCCTATACTTAATTGATAATATTGAATGGCGGGGCTGGCTCGAAGGGCTGAATGGCCTACTCCTGCACCTATTTTCTATGTTTCTATGTAAATCTAATGTCTTCTATTAATTGAAGATGATAGTGAAATATTGGCCTTCCAGCATCAATAGTCTGTGTGTCTCCATTGTTCTGTGCAGTACAACTCTGCGACTGTTGTACTGCACGGTGGCGCAGCGGTAGAGTTGCTGCCTCACAGCGAATGCAGCGCCGGAGACCCGGGTTCGATCCCGACTACGGGTGCTGTCTGCACCGAGTTTGCACGTTCTCCCCCTGACCTGCGTGGGTTTTCTCCGAGATCTTCGGTTTCCTCCCACACTCCAAAGACGTGCAGGTTTGTAGGTTAATTGGTTTGGTAAATGTAAAAATTGTCCCCAGTGTGTGCAGGGTAGTGTTAATGTGCGGGGATCGCTGGTCAGCGCGGACCCGGTGGGCCGAAGGGGCCCGTTTCCGCGCTGTATCTCTAAACTAAGACTCTAACTGATAAACGTTGACACTCTTTACACAAACACATGTGACCAAAAGACTAAATTCCTCCAGTACCTCTGCGCTGATATTGAGAACAAATAAACGTGACAGATAGTTTCATTAAGTACGTAATGTTCTGCAGAATCACGAGGGTACTCGGTTCAAGAGCAATAATCAGATTGATTAGACTGTGTGGGACAGTTTAATTACCACAATTCACCTCAAAGTGCAACTGTGTATTTCTGGGGTCATTAGATTTATATAGAAACGTAGACAATAGGTGCAGGAGTAGGCCATTCGGCCCTTCCAGCCAGCACCGCCATTCAATGTGATCATGGCGGATCATCCAAAATCAGTACGCCCGTTCCTGCTTTTTCCCCATATCCCTTGATTCCGTTAACCCTAAGAGCTATATCTAACTCTCTCTTGAAAACATCCAGTGAATTGGCCTGCACTGCCTTCTGTGGCAGAGAATTCCACAGATTCACAACTCTCTGGGAGAAAAATAGATTTTCCTCATCTCAGTCCTAAATGGCCTACCCCTTATTCTTAAACTGTGACCCCTGGTTCTGGACTCCCCCAACATGGGGAACATCTCCCCTGCATCTAGCCTGTCCAACCCCTTAAGAATTTTGTAAGTTTCTATAAGATCCCCCCTCAATGTGGGGGGGTGGGGGGTTGAAACAGGGCTTGCTGTCTCTCCCTTCGGGGGAATGCGACTTTTTTGTCGTATCCCCCTTCTCTGCCTCCGTCTGCGCTGAGGCCTAATGGCGGAGCTGGCGACCTCGAGGCTCCGGAGGCAGCCAGTCAGGACTTGCCCTGGGCTCGTTCCCGTGAGGGGCTGTGACGCTCCCGTGAGGGCGGCCCAGCCCGAGGGAAACGGCGCTCCCATCGGAGTGGCCCAGCCCGAGGGTGGAACGGCACTCACGTGAGGGCGACCCGGCTCGGGGCTGGAACGGTGCTCCGGTTGCTGAGGCGGCGTTCTGGCGGCGGCGACCTGAGTCCGGGGTTCAGCCGCGGGCCAGTGGACGACGTCGTCAGCAGCTGCGTCCGCTGGACTGGAGGGCGGCAGCTTCGACCACCCCGGGCCGCGGTGTTTGAACCGGCCCGTTGCGGGGTTCGGTGAGCCGCGGGACTGATTTACCATCGCCCGGTGGGGTATCGCCCCAGCGCAGAGGGAGAAGAGGAGGGAAGAGACAGCAGCCCTAAGATTTTTGCCTCCATCACAGTGAGGAGGTGCTTGGAGAACTCACTGTGGTGGATGTTAATTTGTGTTTACTGTTGTTTATTATTGTATTATTGTATGTATGACTGCAGGCACGAAATTTCGTTCAGACCGACAATAAAGGAAATTCAATTCAATTCAATTCAATCTTCTGAATTCTAGCGTGTACAAGCCGAGTCTATCCAATCTTTCTTCATATGAAAGTCCTGCCATCCCAGGAATCAGTCTGGTGAACCTTCTCTGTACTCCCTCTATGGCAAGAATGTCTTTCCTCAGATTAGGAGACCAAAACTGTACGCAATACTCCAGGTGTGGTCTCACCAAGACCCTGTACAACCGCAGTAGAACCTCTGCTCCTATACTCAAATCCTTTTGCTATGAATGCTAACATACCATTTGCTTTCTTCACTGCCTGCTGCACCTGCATGCCTACTTTCAATGACTGGTGTACCATGACACCCAGGTCTCGTTGCATCTCCCCTTTTCCTAATCGGCCACCATTCAGATAATAATTAACCTTTGTCGAACCATCTGCCTAACAAAAATATTCCTCACCTGTATCCACTTATTAGTTGCCAGATTTTGTTCTGCCCCCAACTCTCATCCAGCTTTCTCCCACACCCTCTCCACTATCCCCGCCAACAAAAGAAGGGTCACGACTTGAAACGTCACCTATTCATCTTCTCCATAGAGGCTGTCTGACCCGCTGACTTACTCCAGCACTTTGTGCCTTTATCTACCCTGAGATGGATAGCACAGTTGTGCTGCGGTAGAGTTGCTGCCTTACTGACAGCTAACTAATGTTGCTGCTGCTTACCGAATACTGAAAGGCTTGGATTGAGTGGATGTGGAGAGGATGTTTCCACTAGTGGGAGAGTCTAGGACTAGAGGTCATGGCCTCAGAATTAAAGGACGTTCCTTTAGGAAGGAGATGAGGAGGAATTTATTTAGTCAGAGGTTGGTGAATCTGTGGAATTCTTTGCCACAGAAGGCTGTGGAGGCCATCAATTAATATTTTTAAGGCAGAGATAGATTCTCAGGTTATTGGGAGGTCAGAAAAATGGGGTTAGGAGGGAGATATAGATCAGCCATGATTGAATAGCGGAGTAGAATTGATGGGCCGAATGGCCTAATTCTGCTCCTATCACTTATGACCTTACATCTGACCTTACAGCACCAGAGACCAGGGCTCGATCTTGACCAGGGGTGCTGTCTGTACGGAGTTTGTAAGTTGTCCCTGTGATTGCGTGGGTTCCCTCTGGGTGCTCTGGTTTCCTCCCACATTCCAAAGACGTGCGGATTTGTAGGTTAATTGGCCTTGGTAAAATTATAAATTGTCCCTGGTGTTGTAAATGTTATTAATAAATAAAATGTTATAAATAAAATTATAAATAGTCCCTCATGTTAGTTGGATAGTGTTAGTGTACGGGCGATTGCTGGTCGGCACGGACTTGGTGGGCCGAAGGGCCTGTTTCCACGTTGCATCGCCGAACTAAACTAAACTAAATGCGATCGCTGGTCGGCGTGGACCCACTGAGCCTCAAGGCTTGTTTCCACGCTGTATCTCTAAGGTAAATTAAACCGTGATTGAATCCTTTTATATTTTTCAGAGTCACCTTGTGAAACGTGTGAAAAAAATAATCCTCCCTCAGTGATCTTACCTGCAGTAGGTGTTGTTAATCATCCCAAAGATGTGTATTTTGGGGCAGACTTCCATGGCGAGCACGAGAGTGAACCAGCCAGTACTCAGGTACGTGCCCGACAGCTTCCTGGTCAGAATGAGAACAGGAGAAATCTCTTAAAAATGATTGAGCATTAGCACTTTGTCAAAGCCACATCACAAAGCACTTGCAGCGTAGCGAGTATAAGTGCCACAACCGTTGACAGGCCGTCTGAATTACTTATCTCCAGCTTGCAATTCATGACAGTTTCCAGCCGGCAGTATGCGCGCAATGCAATTTGCCAAGCAAGGCGTGAAATGCTGTTCAAATTAAAAGACAAATAGGATGTATTGAGCTTGGAGGTGCGGGCGTTCTCTTACACCTGCACAGAGAGCTGCTTAGACCTCATCGGGGGGGCTCTGCACCCACCTCACACTGGCACGAACCTCATACAATACAATACAATTACAATACAATTCAATTTATTGTCATTTGGACCCCTTGAGGTCCAAACGAAATGCCGTTTCTGCAGACATACTTTACAAACAAATAGATCCAAGACACAACATAATTTACATAAACATCCATCACATTGCTGTGATGGAAGGCCAAAGAAACTTTTCTCTCCACTGCACTCCCCCCCCCCCCCCGATGTCAGAGTCAAAGTCAAAGCCCCCGGCGGGCGATGGCGATTGTCCCGCGGCCATTAAAGCCACGCCGGGTGATGCAAGGTCGCGCACCGGGTCTTGGTGTTAGAGCCCCTGGCGTGCGCTCGCAGAGACCCGCCACCATTCCAAGCCGCGCCAGGAGCTCTTCAACCCCGCAACTCGGGCGGGAGAAGTCGCCATTGCGGAAGCCCCGAAAAGCGGTCTCCCTCCAGGGACCCGCGGGCTCCCGGTGCCGCCGTCCGCCAAACCCGCAGTTGCAGCCACCGAATCTCCGGGGGTCGGGTCGCAGCAGCGTCCACCACAGCTCCACCCGCTCTGGACTCGGCCAGCTCCGCGACGGTGAGGTGAGTAGTCGGCACCACAGCCCCCGGTCTTCCTGTTGGAGGCCGCTCCTCGTTGCAGCCCCAACGACAACGGAGACCCGACAAAGAAAAGGTCGGGTCTCCCGTGGAGGGAGAGATTTAAAAGTTACCCCCTCCCCCCCACACCACCCCCACCCCCCCACACACATACCCCAACAAAAAATAACAAAAACTACATAAAAACATAGACATAAAATAATAAAAACGCAGACGGACTGCAGAGGCCGCTGCTGACGAGAGTCGCGCCGCCCACCGATCATCAGTGAAGAGGAGAACATTACCATTCCGTGAAGCCACGGTACCCAGCCTGAAGGCACTGCCTCAAGAAGGCCGGCACAGTGGCGCAGCGGTAGAGTTGCCGCCTTCCAGCGCCAGCGACCCGGGTTCGATCCCGACAACAGGGTGCTGTCTGTACGGAGTTTGCACGTTCTCCCCGTGACCTGCGTTTGATTTTCTCCGGGCGCTCCGGTTTCCTCACACACTCCAAAGACATACAGGTTTTTTGTAGGTTAATTGGCTTAGTGCAAATTGTCCCTAGTGTTGGATTGTTGGTCGGTGCGGACTCAATGGGCCAAAGGGCCCGTTTCCACGCTGCATCTCTAAACTAAACAAAACTGAACTGCCAGAAGAAGTTCTGAAGAAGGGCCTCAACCCCGAAACGTCGCTTATTCCTTCTCTCCAGAGATGCCGCCTAACCCGCTGAGTTACTCCAGAATTTCGTTGGCGAGGCCTCATTTGGAGTATGACGCCAAAGGACACAAATTGCTGGAGTAACTCAGCAGGTCAGGCAACATCTCTGGAGAATGTGGGCAAGTCAACTGTAACCGATGTGGCGATGTTACGATGCCTTGTACAATCGTAATAGAACATCACAACCTATATACTCAATTCTCCGGTGATGCTGCCTGACTTGCTGAGTTACTTCAGCAGTTTGAGCCTTTCTTTGGCAAACCAGGATGTTCCTTGTTATTAAACCTTCCTCAGAACAGTTGGCATTTCCGTGTAAGAAGATAGTTTATTTCTTTTTCTTGTCTTGCTTACTTCCTTCTCATAACATAAAACCAGAGGTTGTACATGGAATGGATTACGGTATGACATAGTTGGCACCTAAAATTAGGTGCCACTGTATTGTTTTGTATTGTATTAACTTCTAATAAAATAAACAAAAAAAAAAAAAAACAAAAAAAAAAAAAAGAAGATAGTTTAAGAAGATAGACACAAAATGCTGGAGTAACTCAGCATGCAAGGCAGCAACTCTGGAGAAAGGGAATAGGTGATGTTTCGGGTCGAGACACTTGTTCAGGTCAGGCGGGCACGGTGGTGCAGCGGTAGAGTTGCTGCTTTACAGCGCCAGAGACCTATGTTTGATCACAACCACGGGTGCTGTCTGTACGGAGTTTGTATGTGACCCGCGTGGGTTTTCTTTGGGACCTCCAGTTACGTCCCACACTCCAAAGCCGTACAGGTTTGTAGATTTATTAGCTTGGTGTAAGTGTAAATTGTCCCTAGTGTGTGTGCGATGGTGTTAGTGTGCGGGGGTCGCTGGTCGGCGTGGACTCGGGGGGCCATGGGGCCTGTTTCTGCGATGTATCTCTAAGTGAAACTAAAACATCTTCTTCTGGCAGTTTTGTTTAGAGATACAATGTGGAAACATTAGGCCCTTCGGCCCATCGAATCTGCGCCGACTAACAATCCGACCCGTACATTAGTTCTATCCTATACACTAGGGACAACTTACTGAAGCCAATTAACCTCCAAACCTGCACATCTTTGGAATGTGGGAGTAAACTGGAGCACCCGGAGAAAACCCACGCGGTCCCGGGGGAGAACTGTACTGACAACACCTGTAGTCAGGATCAAACCCGGGTCTCTGGTGCTATAAGGCAGCAACTCTTCTTCACTGATGATCAGAAAGCCCCTGCTGATCAGCTTGGAGGCAACTCCACTGAGGAATACCCACAGTGGGTATCAGCTGAGGGTAAAGGGCCTGTCCCACTTACGCGACTTTTTCGGTGACTGCCGGCAGCCGTCATAGGTAGTTGCAGGTCGCCGAAATTTTCAACATGTTGAAAATCCAGCGGCGACCAGAAAGACGCTACGACTCATTGGGCGACTGAGGAGACGACTCACGGCCATACAGGCGACACCCTGGCGATATGGCGCGGTGTGAAGCCTGTATGGTCATGAGTGGTTGTCCAAAGAGTCGCACCTTGTTCTGGTCGCCGCTGGATTTTCAACATGTTGAACATTTTCGGCGAACAACCTATGACGGC
This sequence comes from Amblyraja radiata, assembly GCF_010909765.2. Lineage (NCBI taxonomy): Eukaryota > Metazoa > Chordata > Chondrichthyes > Rajiformes > Rajidae > Amblyraja > Amblyraja radiata. The sequence goes on along the minus strand of NC_045965.1, from coordinate 62,041,400 downwards.
TGCCGGCAGTCGCCGAAAAAGTCGCGTAAGTGGGACAGGCCCTTAAGAGTGTGTTCAACAGGTGGGCAAATGGCAAGCATGTGGACATTCAAACCAGTTGATCGCAGAAGAGATGCAGCATCTGGTTACCAGAATGACACCGGGGGCTTAAATTATAAAATTATGAGGATAAGTGTACAAACCCCAGGTTTACATTTAGTTCAGTGTATTAGATTAATGGGGCATGCAATTGTCACATATATATCAAATGAATAAGTTAGGGATGGGTGAGAGAGAGAGAGAGAGACAGAAAGAGGAGGGAGGAGAGAGAGAGAGAGAGAGAGAGAGAGAGAGAGAGAACTAAAGACAAACACCGACACATAGAGAGAGAGACACACACACAGGGAGGGTGAGAGAGAGAAAGAGAGAGAGAGGAAGAGAGAGAAAGCGAGAGAGAGAAAAAGAAAACTAACGACAGAGACACAGAGGGAGAGAGAGAGAGAGACAGACAGACAGAGTGGGAGAGAGGGAGGGAGAGAGAGGTTCTTAAGGGGTTGGACAGGCTAGATGCAGGAAGATTGCTCCCGATGTTGGGGAAGTCCAGGACAAGGGGTCACAGCTTAAGGATAAGGGGGAAATCCTTTAAAACCGAGATGAGAAGAACTTTTTTCACACAGAGAGTGGTGAATCTCTGGAACTCCCTGCCACAGAGGGTAGTCGAGGCCAGTTCAGTGGCTATATTTAAGAGGGAGTTAGATGTGGCCCTTGTGGCTAAGGGGATCAGAGGGTATGGAGAGAAGGCAGGTACGGGATACTGAGTTGGATGATCAGCCATGATCATATTGAATGGCGGTGCAGGCTCGAAGGGCCGAATGGCCTACTCCTGCACCTAATTTCTATGTTTCTATGTTTCTATGAGAGGGGGGGGGGGGAGGGATGGAGGGAGGGAGGGAGAGGGAGATGGAGAAAGAGGGGTGTATTGAGGCAGAGTTGCTCATTTCCATGATATTAAAAACAGTTCATCTGTAAATACTCAGTAGGTCAGGCACAATCAACAGAGAGTGGAAGAGTGAATGTTCCACCTTGATGGTAATTACATCAGTGATGAAACGTTACTCCCACCATGGAAGCTGCCTGAGTAACTAAATATAGCTGGCACCCAGAGTAGTCCCACCAACCCGATCACCCCACTTATTTCTGCATAAACTACCCACGTTTCCTCTTTATTCGCCTCCCACAAACCGACACAAAGACTAAATAGCCGTCAATCTACCAGCACGATTTTGGACGTGGGAGGAAAGCAGAGTGGAAGCTCACCCACTCAAACTGTCTCGCAGTTAGCTGGCTGGCTGTTAAGTCCATTCGAGGTTCCCAGCACACAGTCCCAACTCACACTCTTTAGTTTAGTTTAGTTTAGTTTAGTTTAGAGATACAGCAGGGAAACAGGCCCTTCGGCCCACTGAGTCTGTGCCGACCAGCGATCCCCGCACACTATCCTACACATAGCAATGTTACAACATTTTGAGATTTAAAAAATCAAGTCTGTAATTTATCCCATCAGATAAAACATAAAAAGAAGTTTAATTTGACACCTAATTCACTTTCATATCTCAAGTATTTAAAATGTTATGGCCATTTTCATACTCAGAAATTAGCATCTTGTTCCCTATTGATTCTCTATGGACATAACAAAAAAGCTGTGATCGTGTGCAGTCAAAAGCCCATAACCTTCTTAAAAATTAAGAGCACTGAATGAAATTTTCAGTTATCGTAGATTGAACCATTCTGAAACAAATATAAAATAATCTTACTTGGATGACCTGAAATTAAAGCATATAATTAGTTAGTTACCCAAGTGTAGCTAATTTCAAACTTCAATTACTAGATCTAAACATCTATCCATTTCTTAATAAATGATTAACATTTTTAAATAGCCTAAGTGTCCAAATAATATTCATAAATAATTCACAATAAAACATGATTTTAAAATCTCATTTACATTAATTTATAGGTCAAATGGAAGGAATTTAGTGTTCAATTGCTGTAAATTAAAGTCCATTTTAAATCAGCTTTCTAGTGGGATCCTGTGAACGCGCTGGTTTAGAACGTTCACATTGCGCTAGATTTGTGCCCCAAATGCCCAGAAAAATACTGCGGGATATAATGGGCCCAAAATGAGCTACTCGCAATATTAAACTTTGTATAAAGGGATCTTAAGAAGCCCTTTTTAATGTAAAAATAAGCAGCATACCTTCTATTATTTGCTCTATGCGACCCTGACAGCTGCTGGTGGTCGCGGGTTTAGAGATTGATTTTTAAACTACTATAACTATTATACGAGGCCTTTAAAACTAATAATAGCTTTTGCGACGGGGTCTTCCAGCGATTTTTCGTTAATAATTAACTAGGCTGAACATCTTCGATTTGAAAAGCCTAGAGAAAATCGCGTTTTAAACCCGCCCCCCTCTAAACGGCGCCAAAATCGCGCACACCCACAGCGACAGATTTTCAGCGACGCTTCAGGTAGGCTTTGCAACATACCTACTACACACACACACAAGGGACAATTTACACTTACACCAAGCCCAATTAACCCACAAACCTGCACGTCTTTGGAGTGTGGGAGGAAACCGAAGATCTCGGAGAAAAGCCAGGCAGGTCACGGGAAAAACGTACAAACTCCGTGCTGACTGCACCCGCAATCGGGGTCGAACCCGGGTCTCCGGCGCTGCAAGCGCTGTAACGCAGCAACTCTACCGCTGCGCCATCGTGCCGCCATTCAATCTTTAGAATGAGAAGCTAAACAAAGGCTGTTCAGGTCATCACAGTTCATAAGGTCATAAGTGATTGGAGTAAAATTAGGCCATTCGGCCCATCAGGTCTACTCCGCCATTCAATCACGGCTGATCTATCTCTCCCTCCTGACCCCATTCTCCTGCCTTCTCCCCATAACCTCTGACACCCGGACTAATCAAGAATCTATCTATCTCTGCCTTAAAAATATCCACTGACTTATCCCGTTTTGAAAGAGAGAAGAGGTCTCAGTTAATATTTATCTTAGTTTGAAAGCTGTGATCATTATTACATCGCTGTTTATGGATGCTTGGTGCAAATAAGTTAGCTTTCTTCTAGTTTATTTTAGTTTAGTTTAGTTTAGAGATACAGCGTGGAAACAGGCCCTTCGGCCCACCGGGTCCGCACCGACCAGCGATCCCTGTACGCTAGCACTATCCTACACACCGGGGATCATTTACAATTTTTACCGAAGCCAATTGACCTACAAGCGTGCACGTCTTTGGGGTGTGGGAGGAAACCCGAGCACCCGGAGAAAACCCGCGCGGTCCACGGGGAGAACGCACAAACTGTGTACAGAGAAGCTCCCGTGGTCAGGATCAAACCCGGGTCTCTGGCGCTGTGAGGCAGCAACTCTACCGCTGCGCCACTGTGCCGCCTCTTCAGTTCAGTGTCTGCAACATGCTTTACAAAATCCCGAGGGTGGACAAGGTGCTATTTAAGTACAAGTCGTTAATGAACTGAGCAACTCAAGTTGTCAGAGAAAATGAAAGGGATTCTGCGAGACGGGAAAGAGTGTGTTGCATCTCTCAGTGCTGGCTGTCACCACCCTTCTCAACACAGATCACCAGGATTATTACAGGAGTCTCGTTATCACCCTTAGTGTCACCTCACGGACATCTCCCATCACAAACACAGCTCTGTGCTCTACTGCAGGGAAACGCAGGAAGGCCAGCATGTTATAGATGCCTCGCACCAGCTGCCTCACAGGCTTTCGACTTTCGAGAATAGTTTACTTTATGCCCCTGTCCCACTTAGGAAACCTGAACGGAAACCTCTGGAGACTTTGCGCCCCACCCAAGGTTTCCGTGCGGTTCCCGGAGGTTGCAGGTGGTTGCCGGAGGTTGCAGGTAGTGGAAGCAGGTAGGGAGACTGACAAAAACCTCTGGGAACCTCCGCACGGAAACCTTGGGTGGGGTGCAAAGTTTCCAGAGGTTTCCGTTCAGGTTTCCTAAGTGGGACAGGGGCATTAATTTATTAGTGTCACCTATACAGCATGGATTCAGCACGGAAACAGGCCCTTCGGCCCACCCAGTCCGTGCCGACCAGCGATCACCCCGTACACTCTACACACAAGGGACTATTTCACACTTTTACCGAAGCCAATTAAGCTACAAACCTGTACCTCTTTGGAGTGTGGGAGAAAACCGGAGCACCCGGGGAAAACCCACGCATGTACTCTGGAATTTAGAAGGATGAGAGGGTATCTTATTGAAACATATAAGATTATTAAGGGTTTGGACACCTCAGAGGCATGAACCATGTTCTCGATGTTGGGAGAGTCCAGAACCAGGGGCCACAGTTTAAGAATAAGGGGTAGGCCATTTAGAACGGAGATTAGGAAACACTTTTTCACACACAGAGAGTTGTGAGTCTGTGGAATTCTCTGCCTCAGAGGGCGGTGGAAGCCGGTTCTCTGTATAGTTTCAAGAGAGAGCTAGATAGGGTTCTTAAAGATAGCGTAGTCAGGGGATATGGGGAGAAGGCAGGACCGGGGGGCTGATTGGGGATGATCGGCCATGATCACAGTGAATGGCGGTGCTGGCTTGAAGGGCCAAATGGCCTACTCCTGCACCTATTGTCTATTGTCTATTGTCATGGGGAGAATGTAGAAACACCATACAGGCAGCGCCCGTGGTCAGGATTGAACTCGGGTCTCCGGCGCTGTGAGGCAGCAACTCTACCGCCGCGCCACCGTGCCGCGCGCTCCTTGCTAGATCACGTTTCACCACGACCTAAGTGGTCCTCGAGGCATGAAATTCAAAGTATAAATTCAAGTTTATTCGAACCACTAAATCAAAACGTTGGACTGTATTTACACCAGAATCGTGCACTGCGGCCTAGTGTTGAATGGTCTCTTGCAGTAGTGGCTCACTTAACATTCCTGAGCAAAGATGTTTCACTGGAAAGGCATGTTCAGGTGTCAGAGGTTCTTCAAGGGGCACGGTGGCGCGGCAGCAGAGTTGCTGCCTTACAGTGCTCGCAGCGCCAGGGACCCGGGTTCGATCTGTGCTGTCTGTACGGAGTTTACACGTTCTCCCCGTGACCTGCGTGGGTTTTCTCCGAGATCTTAGGTTTTCTCCCACACTCCAAAGACGTGCAGGTTTGTAGGTTAATTGTCTTGCTTATAAGTGTAAATTGTCCCTCGTATGTGTAGGATAGTGTTAATGTGTGGGGATCGCTGGTCGGTGCAGACTCGGTGGGCTGGAGGGTCTGTTTCAGAGCTGTATTTCTAAAGTAAACTAAATAGACCAGTCTGAAGAAGGGTCTCGACCCGAAGCGTCACCCATTCCTTCTCTCCAGAGATGCTGCCTGTCCCGCTGAGTTACTCCAGCATTTTGTGTCAATCTTCGGTTTAAACCAGCATCTGCCGTTCCTTCCTTCACAGAATAAACTAAACTATGGGATGGGCAAAGGCATATTATTTTTGCTGACTCAATGAGCCTTAGTACCATAACAAATCTGTCATAAGACGCACACTGGCCGGCATGGTGGCGCAGTGGTAGAGTTGCTGCCTTACAGTGCCAGAGACCCGGGTTCGCCAAAACAAGTGTAGTTTTAATAATGCCCAATAGTCTGGAAGATCTGTTTAAAGTTTAATGTTTTATGTGTCATTTCCTAACTGTCATGTTGTCACTTGCGGGCGGAGCAACAAGGCAAATTCCTTGTATGTGAATACACGGCCAATAAATTTATTCATTCATTCATTCGTTAATCTGGTATTACCAAAGTCCCAAGAGAGTTTGCTGACGTGAGTTGTATTGAACTGCTTTAGATGATAGGATTTCATAGTCTGGAGATGACAAGCAATTTGTGAATCTATTAAAGAGTGAGTGGAATAGTAATTGGCTTCAAGAGGACAGAGTGTATGATGAGATGGAGGAAATGTAAATGGGACGGACGCTAGAGTGATGGTAGAAAGAAGAAGTGTAAATATCAGTCGGCTTTGAAATGATTCAAAGTTTTCTTGAGCAGGTGGAATATCCCCAGAGCCTGAAAAAGGGGGGTATTGAGAACCCCCACGTCCAAAGCTTTTTACTGTACCTCGACACACGTGTCAATAAACTAAACTGAACTGAAGAACCTCAGGTCCTCTCTCCTATATCCACACAAAAGCCCAGTATAAACTGTAAAAGCACTACATCACCAGCACAGTGTCGCAGCTGGTATAGCCACTGCCTCACAGCGCCGAGACCCAGGTTCGATCCTGACCCCGGGTGCTGTCCTTGTGAAGTTTGCACGTGCTCCCTGTGACCGCATGGGTTTTGAATGGGTACTGCATTTCACAGTGCGATGGGAGAACTTTATTCTGCACTCTGCACCTTCTCCTTTGCTCTGTCTGTTGCACTTGAGTTTGATCTTGTTTTATTTCTGTCTGGTATATCCGCTCGGGTAAGATGCAGAACAAAGAACAAACCTCGGTACATGAGATGATAATAAGCCTAAACTTAGGATAGTGCCTGTGGCTGGTAGGTAGTGGGTGGTACCTGATGTGGGCGAGGGGGTGGGGGGGGGGGGGGGTAAGCGATGGTTAGGGGTGAAGAGGTGAACAAAGGGTTGGGCAGACAAGTGTGTGTGTGGGAGGAGAGCACCAAGCAGTATGGGTTAACTGACATTGTTAAACTCAATGTTTAAGAAAGAACTGCAGATGCGGGAAAAATCGGAGGTAGACAAACATGCTGGAGAAACTCAGTGGGTGAGGCAGCATCTATGGAGCGAAGGAACAGGCGACGTTTCGGGTCGAGACCCTTCTTCAGACTGATGTGGAGGCGGGGGGGAGGGCGGGAAGAAGATCGGAAGAGGCGGAGACAGTGGGCTGTGGGAGAGCTGGGAAGGGGAGGGGAAGGAGGGAGAAAGCAGGGACTACCTGAAATTGGAGAAGTCAATGTTCATACCGCTGGGGTGTAAACTGCCCAAGTGAAAAATATGAGGTGCTGCTCCTCCAATTTGCGGTGGTCCTCACTCTGGCCATGGAGGAGGCCCAGGACAGAAAGGTTGGATTTGGAATGGGAGGGGGAGTTGAAGTGCTGGGCCACCGGGAGATCAGGTTGGTTAGTGCGAACCGAGCGGAGGTGTTGGGCGAAGCGATCACCAAGCCTGTGCTTGGTCTCACCGATGTAGAGCAGCTGACTCAATGTTCATACCATTGGGATGTGAGCAACCCGAGCATAATAAGTGATGTTATGTTTATTAAGTCGCAGGAACAGAATTGGGCCATTCAGTCCATCGAGTCTACTCCACTATTCATTCATGGCTGATCTATATTTCCCTCTCAACCCCATTCTCCTGCCTTCTCACCGTAACCTTGGCCACCCTTCCTAATCACAAACCTATCAATCTCCGCCTTAAATAATGCCCAATGACACAGCCTCCACGGACGTCTGTGGCAGTGAATTCCCCAGATTCACCACCCTCTAGCTAAAAAAATTCCTCCTCATCTCCTTTCTAAGCTACGTCCTTTTATTCTAAGGTTGCGACCTCTGGTCCTAGACTCTCCCACTAGTGAAAACATCCATTCCACATCCACTCTATCCAGGCCTTTCACTATTCGGTAAGTGTCAATGAGATAACATATAGGATTGTTAAGGGCTTGGACACGCTAGAGGCAGGAAACATGTTCCCGATGTTGGGGGAGTCCAGAACCAGGGGCCACAGTTTAAGAATAAGGAGTAAGCCATTTAGAACGGAGACGAGGAAATACTTTTTCTCAAAGAGAGTGGTGAGTCTGTGGAATTCTCTGCCTCAGAGGACGGTGGAGGCAGGTTCTCTGGATGCTTTCAAGAGAGAGCTAGATAGGGCTCTTAAAAATAGCAGAGTCAGGGGATATGGGGAGGGCAGGAACAGGGTACTGATTGGGGATGATCAGCCGTGATCACATTGAATGGCGGTGCTGGCTCGACGGGCCAAATGGCCTACTCCTGCACCTATTGTCTATTGTCTAAATGAGTACAGGCCCAGAGTTGTCAAAGGCTCATCATATTTTAACCTAATCATTCCTGGGATCGTTCTCACAAAATGACCTCTGAACCCTCTCCAAAACCAGCACTTCCTTCCACAAATATGTGGCCCAAAAGTGCTCACAATACTCCAGATGTGGTCTGACCAACGCCTTGTAAAGCCTCGACATTACATCCTTGCATTCATGCTGCCCAATCCACTGAGCTACTCCTGCACTCAGTCTTCGACACAAGATTCCAGCATCTACAGTTCCTTGTTGTCCAAGATTGTCAACCAACCCATTCTCATTGTACAGTACCCACACTGGAACAGCCTAGTTGGCACTTTATCCATAATCCAATAATTAATTCTCTCCAGATTCACCACCCTCTGGCTAAAGAAATCCCTCCTCGTCTCCTTTCTAGAAGTACGTCCTATTATTCCGAGGCTGTGGCCTCTGGTCCTGGACTCTCCCGCGAGTGGAAACATCCTCTCCGCACCTACTCGACCCAGGACTTTCATAATTCAGTAAGTTTCAATGAGATCCCCCTTCATGTTGTACTTGGAGTTTGTGTTGGACCTCTCCATTGAAATGCAGAAGGCCAAGGGCAGGCAGCTTGTCAAGGGAGTTGGAAGGGTAGTTAAAACGACCGGCAGCAGAAAGCACAAGATGGTTGATTTGGAGAGAGTGCCGGTGCTCGTCTTGTCTGTAAATCGCCATGAAAACATTAGACTTTGGATTATAGAGATACAGCGCGGAAAAAGGCCCTTCGGCCCACTGAATCCGTGCCAACCAGCGATCGCCCCATACACTAGCACTCTCCTACACACTAGGGGACTATTTACAATTTTACCAAAGCCAATTAACCTACAAACCTGTACGTCTTTGAAGTGTGGGAGGAAACCGGAGCACTGAGAGCAAACCCACGCGGTTTCAGGGAGAACGTACAAACTCCGTATAGACAAGGATGTTGCCAGGACTAGAGAGCCTGAGCTATAGGGAGAGATTGAGTAGGCTGGGTCGATATTCCTCCGAGTGCAGGAGGATGAGGGGTGATCTTGTACAGGTGTATAAAATCATGAGAGGAATAGATCGGGTAGATGCACAGAATCTCTTGCCCAGAGAAGGGGAGGACCAGAGGACATAGGTTCAAGGTGAAGGGAAAAAGATTTACTAGGAATCTGAGGGGTGACCTTTTCACACAAAGGGTGGTGTGTGTATGGAACAAGCTGCCAGAGGAGGTAGTTGAAGCTGGGACTATCCCAACGTTTAAGAAACAGTTAGACAGGTAGATGGATAAGACAAGTTTGGAGGCTTATGGACCAAACGCAGGCAGGTGGGACTAGTGTTGCTGCAACATGTTGGCTCGTGTGGGCAAGTTGGGCCAAAGGGCCTGTTTCTGCACTGTATCACTGTATGACTCCATGACTCTATGACAGCACCCGTAGTCAGGATTGAACACGGGTCTCTGGCACTGTAACGCAGCAACCCATCCGCTGTGCCACCGTGCCGCTCACGGCCTGATTCTACTTGGAAGGAATTAGGAAAGTGAAGAGACACTCAGCTAACGTTATAAATAGTCATAGTGTCACAGAGTGATACAGCGTGGAAACAGGCCCATCAGCCCAACTTGCCCATGCCGGCCGACATGTCCCAGCTACACTACTGAAGAAGGGTCTCGACCCGAAACGTCGCCCATTCCTTCTCTCCAGAGATGCTGCCTCACCCGCTGAGTTACTCCAGCATTTTATGTCTACCTTCGATTTAAACCTGCATCTGCAGTTCTTTCTTTCACACTAGTCCCACCTGCCTGCATTTGGCCCTACCCCTCCAAACCTGTCCAATCCATGTACCTGTCTAACTGTTTCTTAAACGTTGGGATAGTCCCAGCCTCACTTACCACCTCTGGCAGCTCGTTCCATACACCCAACACCCTTTGTGTGAAAAAGCTACCCCTCAGATTCCTATTAAATCTTTTCCCCTTTCCACCTTAAACCTATGTCCTCCAGTCTTCGATTCTCCTACTCTGGGCAAGGTAGCGGGGATGGCGTGGGATATGGAGTAGGTGGGGTTTTGGGTTGTTAAGGGTGTTTGAGAGGGGGGGGGGGGGGGGGGGGGGGGGGGATGGAAATGAATGAATGGTCGGGGTGCGGACTGGATACACTGTGCAGCTGTTATGTTGCAAACAGTGAGTGAATGCAGCATCTCGGGCTGTGATGAGTGATGTGTCTGAGCGGTTGGTACACACAGCCACTCTCAGCAGGTCAACCATCTGCACAGCGCAACAAGACCCAAGACAGCCATCAGTAGCACGATTTATGGCTTAAAGAATAATTTAGAACTCATACGTAAGGCATGTCCTCAACACTCTATGAAGATACTGTCACGCAGAGAGGCCAGTGCTGTATTAATAGCAAGCAATGGTGTTTTTCACACAATCTAAAGATGGGATGGAGACTCATTCAGCTGTGACCATCTACCTCTGCATTCATTTCATACCCATTTCACTGCGTAGAGATTTTTCTTCCACACTGGAGCGGTTTTATGATTCTCTATTCCTTCATAAACTATTTAACTGGTCCATCTAACAAAAACGATGTGATCTTTATAGAGTCATGGAGTCTTAGAGTCTTGCAGTGTGGAAACAGGTCATTCGGCCCAACTTGCCCACACCGGCCAACATGTCCCACCTACACTAGTCCCATCTGTCCGCATTTGGCCCATATCCCTCTAAACCCGTCCTATCCATGTACCTGTCTAACTGGTTTCTTACAGTAAATGTTGGGATTTAATGTCCCTTCATCAATTACCTCCTCCAGCAGCTTGTTCCAGACACCCACCACCCTTTGTGTGAAAAGGTAAGGGCCTGTCCCACGAGCATGCGATTCCATGCAGCAAGCGCGACCTAACGTGGTCGCTTGAGCCGTACGGCCTCGCGGGGCCGGTCCCACTTTGATCGACGGAGCCGTATGGCGTTGTGCGGGGCTGGTCCCGACATCGCGCGGGGCTCCGAAAAACTGACCGTGTTCAAAAATTCCGCGCGGCAACGGCCTGCCTGCCCGCAGCCGCCTCGACGCCGTACGCATCGCCTCGACGGGCGAGCGCAGCGTCTTGACGCCGTACGTCACGCTCGAACTTCCCGCGGACTTCGCTCGAACTTCACGTCACTCACTCGACCTCCAAGCGGCCCCCGCTTCCGGTTTGGTCACGCTCGCCGCATGCAGGTCGCATGCTCGTGGGACCGGCCCTTTACCCCTTCAGATTCCTATTAAATCTTCTCCCCTTCACCTTAAATCTATAGTATGTCCTCTGGTCCTCGATTCCCCTACTCTGGGCAAGAGACTCTGTGAATCTACCTGATCTATTCCCGTCATGATTTTATACATCTCTATAAGATCACCCCTCATCCTCCTGCGCTCCAATGAATAGAGTCCCAGCCTCCTCAACCTCTCCCTATAGCTGAGACCTTCCAATCCTGGCACCATCCTCGTAAATCTTCTCCGTACCCTTTCCAGCTTGACAACATCTTTCCTATAACATGGTGCGCAGAACTGCACACAATATTCTAAATGCGTCCTCGCCAACGTCTTGTACATCTGCAACATGAACTCTCAACTTGGATAAAACGTTTCCGTTTCCAGTTTCAAACAGATTGTAAACGGACCTGGTTTCGATAGAACATGGGCGCACGTTGGCGCAGCGGTAGAGTTGCTGCCTCTCCGCGCCAGGAACCCGGGTGTGATCCTGAATGCGGGTGCTGTCTGTACGGAGTATGTACATTCTCCATGTCACCGCGTGGGTTTTCTCCGGGTGCTCCGGTTTCCTCCCACACTCCAAAGACGTCCAGGTTTGCAGGTTAATTGGCTTCGGTAAAATTGTAAATGATCCTCTCTAGTGTGTAGGATAGAGTCATAGAGAGATACAGTGTGGAAACGGGCACTTCTGCCCAACATGTCCCAGCTACACTAGTCCCCCCTGCCCGCATTTGGTCCATAACTCTCCAAACCTGTCCTATCTGTGTACCTGTCTAACTGTTTCTGAAACAATGGGACAGTCCCAGCCTCATCCACCTCCTCTGGCAGCTCATTCCATACACCCACCAACCCCCTTTGTGTGAAAAGGTTACCTCTCAGATTCCTATTAAATATTTTCCCCTTCATCCTAAACCTATGCCCTCGGGTCCTCGATTCACCTCCTCTGGGCCAGAGCGAGGCATCTCTGGAGTCTGAAGTCTGAAGAAGGGACCGACCCGTCACGTCATGCATCCTTTTTCTCCAGAGATGCTGCCTGACCCGCTGAGTATTTTTTCCTAGGGTGGAAAAGTTACTGTCTTCTTTTGTAAACCAGCGTCTGCTGTTCCTGGTTTCTGCATTTCTCCAAGGATGCTGCTTGACCCAGGCCCTATCAGAGGGTGGGCAACCAGTGCCATTTGGCACGGGCTTCATGCCTGTCTGCTTCAAAGGGATCTTGATTTGGGGGCCTCTAAAATTGAAATTGGCCTGGGCCTCAGTTCATCTATGAGAGGGCCTGCTGACAGTAGCCATGGTCAGGATCGAACCCGGGTCTCTGGTGCTGTAAAGGCAGCAACACTACCGCTGCGCCACCGTGCTGCCCCACATTGTGGGCTGAAGGGCACCTATACTGTACTGTTCTATGTTCTGTATTCAATGTTCAAACTATAATGTTTCAATGTTTAAACTATAATGTTTTATTCTTAATTGTTAATGGTTTAACGTTTAACGTTTTATTCTTAATTGTTTACTATATGTCGTGTTGTTACTTGCGAGTGGAGCACCAAGGCAAATTCCTTGTATGTGTACATACTTGGCCAATAAACCAAGAGATTCAAGATTCAAGAGACATTGATTGTCACATGCACCAATTGGTACAGTGAAATTTGGGTCATCTATTCATTCCTATTCATTCATTCATGTTTCTATGTTCCTGGGATGGCGGGACTGTCATATGAGGAAAGATTGAAAAGACTAGGCTTGTATTCACTGGAGTTTAGAAGGATGAGGGGGGGGTTCTTATAGAAACATATAAAATTATAAAAGGACTGGACAAGCTAGATGCAGGAAAAAATGTTCCCAATGTTGGGCGAGTCCAGAACCAGGGGCCACAGTCTTAGAATAAAGGGGAGGTCATTTAAGACTGAGCTGTGAATTTGTGGAATTCCCTGCCACAGAGGGCAGTGGAGGCCAAATCACTGGATGGATTTAAGAGAGTGTTAGATAGAGCTCTAGGGACTAGTGGAATCAAGGGAGATAGGGAGAAGGCAGGCACGGGTTATTGATTGGGGACGATGATCGCAATGAATGGCGGTGCTGGCTCGAAGGGCCGAATGGCATCCTCCTGCACCTATTTTCTATGTTTCTATGTTTCTATGTTCTACGGGCTCTGTGAAATCCACAGCAGAGTTGAACCATCAGGGGAGCTACACACCCCCATTAATAATACAATCACATCATATTAAGGAAATGTAAGATCTCGCAATACATCAATCCATTACTTTAACTACATATTTTTTTTGTGATGGCAATGTGACAAAAAGCTTCCAATTCAGTCTGTGTTTAAGGAAGAAATGATTAATTGCAAATAATGGCCAATGTTTAAAAACCTGCATCAGTAATTTGCAAACCACATTAGATTTAACAACAGCAGTGCAGTCAAATGAATTAGATTGTCCCAGGAAGTCAATGGACCATATTCTTTGGGCAAGAATGACTTTGGGCAAAAGTCCAAGCTGATTTTTTCACTGAAGGAGAAACACTGGGAGGAAACTAGCATCCATCTCCGGAAAGTCATATTGATTTTGCACCCTTTAAATTAGTTGTTACTTTTCTCAAAATGCCTATTGCAAAATAGGACAGGCCTCCTCCATTGTCAGAGGGAGGCTAAACACATCTCATATTTCGCTTGGGCAGCTTACAGCCCCCTGGTATGAGTTTTGATTTCTCTAACTTCAAGTGACTCCTGCATTCCTTCTCTCTCCATCCCTCCTCCACCAAAGTGGCACCAGCTTCTCGTTCTCACCTAGCAAACAGCTAACGATGACCTGTGTTTAAGAAGGAACTGCAGATGCTGGAAAATCGAACGTAGACAAAAATGCTGGAGAAACTCAGCTGGGTGAGGCAGCATCTAAGGAGCAAAGGAAATAGGCAACGTTTCGAGACTAAGGGTTCTGAAGAAGGGTTTCGACCCAAAGCATAGCCTATTTCCTTCGCTCCATAGATGCTGCCTCACCCGCTGAGTGTCCCCAGCATTTTTGTCGAGCTAACAATGGCTTTATAATCTATACTTTTTTGCATATCTTTCATTCTTTTTTTTCTTTTTTCTTCCTTTTTTTCTTTTATTTGTTTATTTATTTATTTTTAAAATTTTATTTATTTTTTTTAAATTTATTTATTAGAAGTAGACATATTATAAAATGTAGTTACATATTATAGTAAAAAAAACTTTTCATATTCATTCTTGCTCTATATCTCTCTATTTCACTCTCTATATCTCTCGTTTCCCTTTCCCCTGACTCTCAGTCTGAAGAAGGGTCTCGGCCCGAAACGTCACCCATTCTTTCTCTCCAGAGATGCTGCCTGTCCCGCTGAGTTACTCCAGCAGTTTGTGTCTATCTTCAGGTGGTCCAGGGACAGGTCCACCATTTTGTGTCTTTTTTTGTAACCCATCGTCTGCAGACTCAAGGATTAGTTTTAGTTGAGAGATACAGATTGAAAACAGGCCATTCGGCCCACCGAGTCCATGCCGACCACCGTTCAATGCTATCCCAGTTTTGCATTCACTCCCTGCACACTTGGGGCAACCTAGAGTGGCCAATTAACCTACAAACCCGCACATCTTTGGGATGTGGGAGGAAACCCGGAGCACCCGCAGGGAACCCACACGGTCACAGGGAGAACGTGCAAACTCCACGCAGACAGCACCTGAGGTCAGGATCGAACCTGGCTCTCTGGCACTGTGAGGCAGCAGCTCAGCCCACTGTGCCATTCTAGGTACAGGGTATAAATGGTGGCACGCTGAGCGTCTGTGTTCAAACCTACACTCCAGAGACTTGACTCCACAAGCCTGAACTGACAGTACAGTACCGACTTATTTCCTGAAAGATTCAACTGAATCCTTCTCCGGAATGCCGGAGATTGTGGGAACACCTGATAGAAGTAATCAAAATTATGAGAGGCCCTGATAGGGTCGACAGCCAGAGCCTTTTTCCCGGGATGGGAAAAAAACAAATACTACACTACTAGTGGTCATACTAGTTTCACTGTCGCCCTGCTGAGTTTCACTGTCTGTCTAACTCGTTTTCACCCATCCCAGTGTTAGCTGTGAGGAGGATGCTAGGAGGCTGCAAGGTGACTTGGATAGGCTGGGTGAGTGGGCAAATGCATGGCAGATGCAGTATAATGTGGATAAATGTGAGGTTATCCACTTTGGTGGCAAAAACAGGAAAGTAAACTATTATCTGAATGGTGGCCGATTAGGAAAAGGGGAGGTGCAACGAGACCTGGGTGTCAGGGTACACCAGTTATTGAAAGTAGGCATGCAGGTGTAGCAGGCAGTGAAGAAAGCGAATGGTATGTTAGCAATCATAGCAAAATGATTTGAGTATAGGAGCAGGGAGGTTCTACTGCAGTTGTACAGGGTCTTGGTGAGACCACACATGGAGTATTGCATACAGTTTTGGTCTCCTAATCTGAGGAAAGACATTCTTGCCAAAGAGAGAGTACAGAGAAGGTTCACCAGACTGACTCCTGCGATGTCAGGACTTTCATATGAAGAAAGACTGGATAGACTCGGCTTATACTCGCTAGAATTTAGAAGATTGAGGGGGGATCTTATAGAAACTTACACAATTCTTAAGGGGTTGGACAGGCTAGATGCAGGAAGATTGTTCCCGATGTTGGGGAAGTCCAGAAAAAGAGGTCACAGTTTAAGGATAAGGGGGAAATCTTTTAGGACCGAGATGAGAAAAACATTTTTCACACAGAGAGTGGTGAATCTCTGGAATTCTCTGTCACAGAAGGTAGTTGAGGCCAGTTCATTTGCTATATTTAAGAGGGAGTTAAATGTGGCCCTTGTGGCTAAAGGTATCAGGGGGTATGGAGAGAAGGCAGGTACAGGATACTGAGTTGGATGATCAGCCATGATCATATTGAATGGCGGTGCAGGCTCTCCTACACCTATGGCCTACTCCTACACCTATTTTCTATGTTTCTATGTTTCTATCCCACAGCCAACAATGGACCATTGTGGGCTCCACCTTTCCTTGAACATCATTGCTTTTTGCATATCTTTCATTGAGTCCATTTCTCCGGTGGTGCTGCCTGACCCGCTGAGTTACTCCAGCTTTTTGTGTCTCGTCGATAGGAATCGACATCCGCAGTTCCTTCCTACACGGTATAATATTTAATATTTCATGTTCTCTAATTTAAGAATATGGCCCAATCTACTCCTCTGGAAAAACTCCTAGAAAACGCTGTCCATACTGTGACATCCACATCTCCAGATTGAATTAAAATAAACTGAAATATGAACATTATTAAATCCTTCAGTGGTCTGTTAACTCCTTTGAATTCCCAAGGAAGTAATTTTCCACTTGATTTACCAACATTTGCGTGCCAGCTTTTTATTATTGGTTTTCCCAACACCTTTTCCCTCAGCAGATGTCCTTCGGATGCACGATAAGTCAAGAGAAAAGGTGAGCAGAACCCAAATAAAAACTGTCTGTTTCATTGTAAATCGCTCATCTCTTTTTCTTTGTATCGGAAAATAATTTGTTTAAATACCACCACGATACAAAAAAAAACAAAAAAAATCAAAACCGTGGTGACACACCCACCACCATTTTACAGAATCACCAAACTATTCAGACATTAAATTACAAACACCTACGTGACAAATAACACCATCCTCTCTGACACCACCCGGGCGCAGACGTAACCCCGGAAAAGGGGCAAGCATCCGACTCGGGCAAAGCCCTCTTCCGCCTGGCGTCGTGACTCGCGGATGGCCAGCTTGGCCAGGCCTAGGAGCAACCCAACCAGGCCATCTTCAGCCCTGCCCACTCCCTATATCCCGTCACTAGTCCTTCGGTCGCTGACAGCAGAGTCGATCGTAATTAGGAGACAGCTTTGGTCTCCTAATCTGAGGAAAGACATTCTTGCCCTAGAGGGAGTACAGAGAAGGTTCACCAGGCTGATTCCTGGGATGTCAGGACTTTCATATGAAGAAAGACTGGATAGACTCGGCTTGTACACGCTAGAATTTAGAAGATTGAGGGGGGATCTTATAGAAACTTACAAAATTCTTAAGGGGTTGGACAGGCTAGATGCAGGAAGATTGTTCCCGATGTTGGGGAAGTCCAGAACAAGGGGTCACAGTTTAAGGATAAGGAGGAAACCTTTTAGGACCAAGATGAGAAAAACATTTTTCACACAGAGAGTGGTGAATCTGTGGAATTCTCTGCCACAGAAGGTAGTTGAGGCCAGTTCATATTTAAGAGGGAGTTAGATGTGGCCCTTGTGGCTAAAGGGATCAGAGGGTATGGAGAGAAGGCAGGTACAGGATACTGAGTTGGATGATCAGCCATGATCATATTGAATGGCGGTGCAGGCTCGAAGGGCCGAAAGGCCTACTCCTGCACCTATTTTCTATGTTTCTATGTTTCCATGTTGTAAACCTTGGATCATGTATGGAAACAAGGATCTGCAGTTGCCCGATTACAAAAAGGAGACACAAAATGGTGGACCTGTCTCTAAAATTATGAACTGATTTGGTACTGAAGTGTTTGCTGTGGGACTTGGAGCCAGAACGTTACAACTCAGCTGTGCACTGAGCCGCAGGCTACATCCTGAATGCTTGGTTCTCTCCTTAGTGTTGGGACTGAGGAATCAGACGGGAACAATGTGCCTACACGGCAACGGAATTCCTCTCTGGGTTTGATCAGCCACTAAGAGCTGTCTGCCAAGACAAATGACCTGTAATTTATGGCTGGCTAAATCAATTTCCCTTCAGATGCCTCGCAAATTAGTTCTGAATTCTCCTCCTGATTGTTATGGTTTGCCCAAGGGTGCAACAGTCTCGCTGCTTAGTGTGTATTTGTTCCTTATTAGTCGCAATAATGAGTCAAGAAATCTAGGCCAAAATGTGCAGCTACTTGGTGTCACTCTCAATTCTGACTCTTACACAAGTAATGAAAAACTTGTGATTATGCACTGGGCCTGTACTCGCTGGAGTTTAGAAGGATGAGGGGGGGACCTCATTGAAATGTTCCGAATAAGTGAAAGGCCTGGATAGAGTGGATGTGGAGAGGATGTTTCCACTGGTGGGAGAGTCTAGGACCAGAGGTCGTAGCCTCAGAATTAAAGGATGTACCTTTAGAAAGGGGTCGAGAAGGAATTTTAGTGGGAGGGTGGTTCTTCTTCTTCTTGCGTATGGTGTGCACAGCCTAAAGTTGTAGGACAACCTCTTCCAATTGATCTTATTTGATTGTGCACGCCAGGTTGATTGCATTCGTCGAAACAGGGCGGACCACGCGAAGGTTGCAATCTCCCACCCCGGAGGGTGGTGAATCTGTGGAATTCATTGCCACAGATGGCTGGTGGAGGCCAAGTCAAATTAGAGTTTGTAAGTGGAGATTGATAGATCTTGATTAGTACGTGTGCCAGGGGTTATGGGGAGAAGGCAGGAGAATGAGGTTCATGTTATAGGAGTAGAATTAGGCCATTCGGCCCATCAAGTCCACTCCGCCATTCAATCATGGCTCATCGCTGCCTCCTAATCCCATTTTCCTGCTTTCTTCCCATAACCCTTGACACCCGTTCTAATCAAGAATTTGTCTATCTCTGCCTTAACAATATCCACTGACATGGCCTCCACAGCCCTCTGTTGGCAATGAGTTCCACAGATTAACAACCCTCTGACTAAAGAAGTTCCTCCTCACCTCCTTTCTAAAAGTGCGCCCTTTAATTCTGAGGCTATGACCTCTGGTCCTAGACTCTCCTACCAGTGGGAACATTCTTTCAACATCCACTCCATCTATGCCTTTCATTATTCTGTAAGTTTCAATGGGGTTAAGAGGGAAAGATAGACCAGCCATGATTGAATGGCATAGACTTGATGGGCCGAACGGCCTAATTTGTTTGGTCTCCAAATCTGAGGAAGGACATTATTGCCATAGAGGGAGTGCAGAGAAGGTTCACCAGACTGATTCCTGGGATGTCAGGACTGTCTTATGAAGAAAGACTGGATAGACTTGGTTTATACTCTCTAGAATTTAGGAGATTGAGAGGGGATCTTATAGAAACTTACAAAATTCTTAAGGGGTTGGACAGGCTAGATGCAGGAAGATTGCTCCCGATGTTGGGGAAGTCCAGGACAAGGGGTCACAGCTTAAGGATAAGGGGGAAATCCTTTAAAACCGAGATGAGAAGAACTTTTTTCACACAGAGAGTGGTGAATCTCTGGAACTCTCTGCCACAGAGGGTAGTCGAGGCCAGTTCATTGGCTATATTTAAGAGGGAGTTAGATGTGGCCCTTGTGGCTAAGGGGATCAGAGGGTATGGAGAGAAGGCAGGTACAGGATACTGAGTTGGATGATCAGCCATGATCATATTGAATGGCGGTGCAGGCTCGAAGGGCCGAATGGCCTACTCCTGCACCTAATTTCTATGTTTCTATGTTCCTATCACTTGTTGCAGGTAAAACGACCCACACTGGCACGATGAAAGGCAGCATACCATAGCCCTCCCCCCCCCCCCCCCATCCCCCCCATCTCTTTTTAAAACTAAAGGCTCCCGACCTGAAACGTCACCTATTCCATGGTCTCCAGAGATGCTGCCTGTTCCGCTAGCTTACTCCAGTATTTTGTGTCTTGTTTTGTAAACCAGCATCTGCAGTTCCTTGTGCGTCCAGATGTACTACGGCTGCTGATTGAAATGAATGAGGTTTCAGGTGAGCTACCACCAGCCTGGAGGATAGTCCGAAGAAGGGTCTCGACCCGAAACGTCCCCCATTCCTTCTCTCCCGAGATGCTGCCTGTCCCGCTGAGTTACTCCAGCAATTTGCGTCCATCTTCGGAAAGTTAATTTTATTCCTTTTCTTTCAGAAGGTCAGCCAGGTTACCTCAGGCCGGTGAATCCAACATCTATTGAATCCACCATGTCTGTGCTGGTTCTTACAATGGCTAACCAGTTAAGCTTCATCTACCCACCCCCCCAGTCCACAGAACCCAGGAAATGGGTACAAGGGTGGTAGAGCAGTTATATTATTAATCCAGATGATCATATGATCAATCTCTGACCTGATACATTAACTACATCCCAACAACCATCAGGCTATTGAACACTATGACCTCAAACTGAACTCTGAACTCTGAACTGCCTGGATTGCACTAGGACTTTTGGCTTAGTTTTTATTTTTCCACTAATTATCATACTAAATAACAATTGTTTTGATTAATTTATCGAAATATTTGTTGTCAATTACAGTATCTCCTGAGTGCATATCTTGTTGTGCTGCTGCAGGTAAGAATCTCATTGTTCCATTTTGGGACCCATAACAATAAAATACTCCTGACTCTTGATTTCCTTACCATTGATCCTGACTTAAAGTCTCCACAGTTTAATGACCGCTGCTGTTTGATGTTGTCGAGCTGGAAAGAATGCGGAGAAGATTTACGAGGACGTTGCCGGGATTTGAGGGGCTGAGCTATGGGGAGAGTTTGAGCAGGCTAGGACTCATAGAAACATAGAAAATAGGTGCAGGAGTAGGCCATTCGGCCCTTCGAGCCTGCACCGCCATCCAATATGATCATGGCTGATCATCCAACTCAGTATCCTGTACCAGCCTTCTCTCCATACCCCCTGATCCCTTTAGCCACAAGGGCCACATCTAACTACCTCTTAAATATAGCCAATGAACTGGCCTCAACTACCTTCTGCGGCAGAGAATTCCAGAGATTCACCACTATCTGTGTGAAAAATGTTTTTCTCATCTCGGTCCTAAAGGATTTCCCCCTTATCCTTAAACTGTGACCCCTTGTTCTGGATTTCCCCAACATCGGGAACAATCTTCCTGCATCTAGCCTGTCCAACCCCTTAAGAATTTTGTACGTTTCTATAAGATCCCCCCTCAATCTTCTAAATTCTAGCGAGTACAAGCCGAGTCTATCCAGTCTTTCTTCATATGAAAGTCCTGACATCCCAGGACTTTCTGGGATGGCTCTATTCTTAAGAGTGCATGAGGATCAGGGGTGATCATGTAGAGGTGTAAAAGATCATGAGGGGGAGAGACAGGGCAAATACACAGATAGGTAAATGCACAGTCTTTTACCTGGAGTAGGATAATCAAGATGCAGAGGACTTAAGTTTAAGGTGAGTGGGGAAAGATTTAACGGAAATCGGAGGGGCAACTTTTTCACATAAAGGGTGGTGGGTATATGGAACAAGCTGCCAGAGGAGGTAGTTGAGGCTGGCACTATAATGACTTATAATGACATTTAGTCAGGAACATGGATAAGAAGGGTTTCGAAGGATAGAGGCAAAATGCAGGCAGGTGGGGCTCGTGTAGATGGGACATGGACAAGTTGAACCAAAGGGCCTGTTTACGTCCGGTGTGACTCTGTGACCTGGTCATTGGTAATGGTAAACACAAAACTACTGGATCATTGCAAAAAATTGTCCAGTTCACCAATATACTTCACTGGGGAAAACTCCACCGCCCTAACCTAGACATCCATCCTCAGTCTGAAGAAGGGTCTCGGCCCGAAACATCACCCATTCCTTCTCTCCAGAGACTCTGCCTGACCCGCTGAGTTACTCCAGCTTTTTGTGTCTATCCTCACTTATAGGTGACTCCATAAATATGTTTGCCCCATTACGTGCCTTCTCTGAAATGGCCCAGCAAACCCACTTAGTGGTGGGCAATTAAAGACCGTGCCTGAAACAAATAATAAATGAATGAAAAACATCCGCAGGATGTCTGAATGCCCTTCGCATCCAACAAAGTGCTTTCAGAATGAAATCACTGGTGGAATCTAGGGGAGGACCGCAAGCAGTCTGCTCACAATAAGCTCCTACTGCCAGCAATGAGATATTAAGTGGGCAAGCTATTGCCTTTCCAATTCCCTGATGGTAACTCTAGCTTAGGAGCTAATTGCTTTTCATTTTGCTTCAGGTTGGAGTACATCCTGAGATCCTGAGAGGCTTTATTCAAACACAGGCCCGTTTTTTTAATCCCCGCCCCCCTCCCCACCTTCCCTGCTCCTGGCAAAGTCACAACACAATACTCCTGTTGCGGCTTGATAGTGCGACTAAATGTCACACCTGGGCGAGCCCACTTGGTGTTAGCTTTAAGTAACGCGCAGATAACAGCGGAGACGATGAACAGGGAAGCGCCTGACTCTGGGAGGCAAGCAAAGTGTATCGATCTGGCAAAACACCGCGGCTTGCAAATCTTCACACGTTCACAGCTTGCCTGTCGGGAGGTCCAGTTTGTGAAGTCGCTGGCCTATTGAACCGTGACATTTAAAAAAGAAACAAGGTTAAGGCCCTCACGAAGAGCGAACCATTATCAGCCAAGATCTTGTCTTTATTTCCCACAGCTGTCAGGCTATTAAACACCACGACCTCCAAATATGCTCAGAACTACACAGACTTGGGGGCATTGGTTTCGTCTTTTTGCACTATTATTGTTTGTTGGTTGTTTTTATGTGTATGCATGTGTGTGTGTGTGTGTGTGTGTGTGTGTGTGTGTGTGTGTGTGTGTGTGTGTGTGTGTGTGTGTGTGTATACATATATATACACATACACACACACACCCTTCCGAAGTAGGGTTTTGTCCGGAAAAGCCACCCATTCCTTCTCTCCAGAGATGCTGCCTGTACCCCCTGAGTTACTCCAGCTTTTTGTGTCTATCTTCTAATATATATAGACAATAGACAATAGGTGCAGGAGCAGGCCATTCGGCCCTTCGAGCCAGCACCGCCATTCAATGTGATCATGGCTGATCAAACACAATCAGTACCCCGTTCCTGCCTTCTCCCCATATCCCACTACCTTTAAGAGCCCTATCTAGCTCTCGAAAGTATCCAGAGAACTGGCCTCCACCGCCCTCTGAGGCAGAGAATTCCACAGACTCACAACTCTGTGTGAAAAAGTGTTTCCTCATCTCTGTTCTAAATGGCTTACCCCTTATTCTTAAACTGTGGCCCCTGGTTCTGGACTCCCCCAACATCGGGAACATGTTTCCTGCCTCTAGCGTGTCCAAACCCTTAATAATCTCATATGTTTCAATAAGATACGCTCTCATCCTTCTAAATTCCAGAGTGTACAAGCCCAGCTGCTCCATTCTCTCAGCATATGACATTCCCGCCGTCCTGGGAATTAACCTTGTAAACCTAAGCTGCACTCCCTCAATAGCAAGAATGTCCTTCCTCAAATTAGGGGACTAAAACTGCACACAATACTCTTGGTGTGGTCTCACTAGGGCCCTGTACAACTGCAGAAGGACCTCTTTGCTCCTATACTCCTCTTGTTATGATGGCCAATATGCCATTTGCTTTCTTCACTGCCTGCTGTACTTGCATGTGTGTATATGTATATATACACCCACACACACACACACACACACACAACTTTTTTTCTTGATTAGTACGGGTGTCAGAGGTTATGGGGAGAAGGCAGGAGAATGGGGTTAGGTGGGAGGGATAGATCAGTGGGAGGGATAGATTTGATGGGCCGAATGACCTATTTCTGCAGCTCTCACTTATGACATTGTATTGTTTACAGAGTGCTATTTTTTACATATTCTGTTGTGCTGCTGCAGGTAAAAATTTCTTAGTTCTGTCTGGGACATATGACAATAAAACACACTTGACTCTTGACTCCTTAAAACCAATCTGAAATAGGTTCTCACATGGCCATAACTAAATGTTGCAGACTGCACATTAAATAGGGAGTGCTTTCAATCATACACAATTGATGATGTGATCATTACAATTTTAATCAGTCAGCGGCAATGCGTGAAGATTAGATTAATTAATTAATTATAGAGTAATTCTGTTTTCCATGCCTTTGATGTCACTTTACATTGAAAATCATCCAGACTTCATGATCGTTTGAAATTCTAAAATCTTACCACCCAAGAGGAGGCTATTTATCTCTTTGAGAGAACTACTTAATGGACATAAAAATAACCCTGCAAATGCTCGAAATCTGAAATAAAACATGAAAGTACATATTTAAATTGCTGCCTTACAGCGCCAGAGACCTGGGCTCGATCCGGACTGTCTGAACGGAGTTTGCACGTTCTCCCAGTGACCTGCGTGGGTTTTCTCTGAGATCTCCGGTTTCCTCCCACACTCCAAAGACGTACATGCTTGTAGATTGTGAACTCTCCCTAGTGTGTAAGGGACTGTACTGCTAATGGTTGGGGATCGCTGGTCAGCACAGTCCCGGTGGGCCAAAGAGGCCTGTTTCCTCACTGAATCTCTAACCTAAACTTATTTAAAAAAAATAGGCCTCAAATAGGCCTGGGCCAAGTCTGGGGGAAGAGGAACAGTGTCAACAATTTAGCCCCTCTATTGGAGCTGGGAAAGAGTGAAATCGAAGATGGCAGTTGCAGAGATGGTCGAGGAGGGGTGATAAAACTGAGGTGACCCAGGCAATAACCATGGACGATGGCCTCCGTGGCCCTCGTTTCCCCAGAGCAGAGGAATCTAGAACCAGACGACATAGGTTTAAGGTGAAAGAGGCGAGATAAAATAAGAAACCCAAGGAGCAACTTTTTCACTCAAAGGGTGGAGGGGATATGGAAGAAACATGGAGACATAGAAAATTGTTGCAGGAGTAGGACAATTGGTCCTTCGAACCAGCACCGCCATTCAATATGATCATGGCTGATCACCCAGAATCAGTACCCTGTTCCTGTTTTCTCCCCATATCCCTTAATCCCGTTAGCCCCAAGAGCTGCAAGAGGAGAGGTAGGTGTTATAACAACATTTAACAGACATTTGGTACTTGGATAGGAAAGGTTTAGAGGGGTATGGGGCAAACGCGGCAAGGTGGGACTAACTTAGATGGGGCATCTTGTTCGGCATGGATGAGTTGGGCAAGGAGTGGTGGTGGAAGCAGATATGCTGGTGGCGTTAACGAGGCTTTTAGAAGACACGTGCATATGCAGGGAATGGGGGGATATCATGTGTAGACAGATAAGAGTTGGTCATGGATGGGGCATCATGTTCTGCACAGACATCGTGGGCCGAAGGGCCTGTTCCAGTGCTGTGCTGTTCTATCTTCTCTTTACTGGCACTGTTCCTTCCTCAGAGCCACAGGTATTTCTTTCTATAGAGCATTTGTCCAATTTTCTCTTAGAAAGTTATGGCCAAACCTGTCTCCACTCTCCTTACTGGTAATTACATATTGCTGGATTTAAACCAATTTCTCCCCAGCTTGCCTCCGGCTCTTTCACTAATAATGTTGAATCTAAAGTCCTCCAGTTACAGATACCTTTATCAGTAGGGATGGTTCCCTTCAATCAGTTAAAACCTTCCATTGCTCAGCATTCATGATGAAATAAAAGTTTATTCTGATCTGTTTGATGACCAATTCCCTCTGAGGATGCTGGATGGGGCACTCTTTTGGGGATGATATTCAATTAGCATCCAAAGACCCAAAGACATCGGCAGAATCTCAGATGAAATGCGTTGAAAGGGACTGCAGATGTTGGTTTAAACCGAAGATTGACTCAAAGTGCTGGAGTAACTCAGGGGGACAGGCAGCATCTCTGGAGAAGTAGACAAAAATGCTGGAGAAACTCAGCGGGTGAGGCAGCATCTATGGAGCGAAGGAATAGGTGACGTTTCGGGTCGAGACCCTTCTTCAGACTAGGTGACGTTTCGGGTCGAGACCCTTCTTCAGCAGTCTGAAGAAGGATCTCGACCTGAAACGTCACCTATTCCTTCGCTCCATAGATGCTGCCTCACCCGCTGAGTTTCTTCAGCATTTTTGTCTACCTTCGATTTTTCCAGCATCTGCAGTTTCTTCGTAAATATCTCTGGAGAGGTGGTCATTTTGGGTGATGTTTCGGGTCGAGACCCTTCTTCAGACTGCCTAGCACAATCGAGGTTCACTGTACCTTAATTGGTACATGCGGCAATAAAAGACTTTTGAACCTTTGAATCTCAGAGGTTGCCTCTGGGATGGTGCTCCTGGAGATGAGACTATTTTTAATCCATTATGCCAACTAGTGGGAGAGTCTGGGACTTTGAGGACCTAGCCTCGGAATTAAAGGGTGTTCCTTTAGGAAGGAGATGAGAAGTAATTTATTTCGTCAGAGGGTGGTGAATCTGTGGAATTCTTTGCCACAGAAGGCTGTGGAGGTCAAGTCAAGGCAGAGATAGATAAATTCTTGATTAGTATGGGTGTTATGAGGAGAAGGCTGGAGAACGGAGTTAGGAGGGAGAGATAGATCAGTCATGATTGAATGGCGGAGTAGACTTGATGGGGCCAAACGGCCTAATTCTGCTCAAATTACTTATGACCTTACAACCTTAACCAGGAAGGCAGTCAATGGTTCAAGATGCCTTTGATTGCTCAATCCATTTTCTTCTTATTTGACCATAGGTTGCAGGCAGCCTTGGCAAAGACAGCCAGCTTTTTCTTGAATTGAGCGTTTAAAGAGCGTTTCATTGCTGTGCATCTATAAAAACATTCTTGGCAAATTGCTTCAGTGCATCTTCCAAATGGTGCCCAATTCAGCACAGTTTAGTTCACTTCAGAGATACAGTGCAGGAACAGGCCCTTCAGCCCACCGAGTCCGCGCCCACCAGCGATCACCCCGTACACTAGCACTATCCGACACACTAGAGACAGTTTAGAAGTGACAGAAGCCAATTAACCTACAAACCTGCACGCTTTTGGAGTGTGCGAGGGCACCCGGGGGAAAACCCACGCGGTCACGGGGAGAGCGAACAAAGTCCATACGAGGAGGCAGCTAATGGAAGGTGGTGAATGGGGCACATGCTGGATCTGTGGGTAGAGACGGACTAGGGACTCCATAATTTAATCCCCTGGATCATACGCTGGAGGGTGAATGGGACCCACAAATCTTTTCTTTTAGATGAGAGTGCAACGAGAGAATGCAACATTTGCCGAAGATTTCTTTATTCAGAGGGTGGTGAATCTGTGGGATTCATTGCCACAGACTGATATGGAGAGCAAGCCAATGGATACCTTTATAGTGGAGATCGACAGATTCTTGATTAGTACGGGTGTGAGGGGCTATGGGGAGAGGGCAGGAGAATGCGGTTAGGAGCGAGAGATAGATCAGCATGATGGAATGGCAGAGTAGACATTGATGGGCCGAATGGCCTAATTCTGCTCCTATCACTTACGAACTTATATCACTTATAACAGGGTGGCACGGTAGAGCTAGTGCCACACAGCGCCAGAGACCCGGGTTCGATCCTGACCACGGGCGCTTGACTGTAGGAAGTCTGTACGTTCTCCCCGTGACCTGCGTGGGTTTTCTCCGAGATCTTATGACCTGCTCCTGGAACTTGTGAGGCTCAGATGCGTGGCTCAACGAATGCTGGTGACAACATGATAAAAGGAGCACGGAGTTGACTGGTATCACACCCACGGCTAAGCCCGCCGAGAAAAAAGGATTAACAGATCGTGTATTGAGTAAGTTGTATGCAATCTCGCTGAGAGTTTAGTGGCTGCAATCCATCTCTTGTGTTGTACACTCCATGATCATAAACCAGTGCTGGTTTCTTCTCAGCGTCTGAGAGGATTCTGCACAAAAATACTGATCATTCCATCCCTTGACAGGTGTTGAGCTGATCAAAGACTTTTCAACGTAAGTATAACAGACAACTTGAAAATAAGGTACTTAATGAAGACGTGCTTGAGGAGAAATGTGTGTAACTAGGACAGAGAGACGATGTTTTCTTTGGATTTGTGGATCATTTTATCCATGGGGGGGACTCTGTGAAGATCATGCCACCGAGCGTCACGATGAGATAGATGTTGGAAGTCTCCGTGTGTGTTCAGGTTAGTTTAATTTAGTTTAGAGATACAGCGCGGAACCAGGCCCTTCAGCCCACCGAGTCCCCACCGACCAGCGATCTCCGCACACTAACACTATCCTACACACATTAGGGACAATTTTACATTTATACCAAGCCAATTAGGCTACAAACCTGTACGTCTTTGGAGTGTGGGAGGAAATCGAAGATACTTTGCAACGGCACGGTGGCGCAGCGATAGAGTTGCTGCCTTACAGCGTCACAAACCCAAGTTCCATCCTGACTACGGGTGCTGTCTGTACAACGTTTGCATGTTCTCCCCGTGACCTGTGTGAGTTTTCTCCGGGATCTCCGGTTTCCTCCCACACTTCAAAGACGTGCAGGTTTGTAGGTTAATTGGGTTGGTTAAGTGTCACCAACACACACTCATCTCCCTGCTACCTTCAGGTAGAAGGTACAGGAGCCTGAAGACTGCAACAACCAGGTTCAGGAATAGCTACTTCCCCACAGCCATCAGGCTATTAAGCTTGGCTCGGACAAGACTCTGAACATTAATAGCCCATTTTACTTCGGAGTCACGTGAGTGACTACGTGAAGAAGGGCCGTCCGTCTGCGTGCGCGTCATTACGTCTGAACGCAACACGCACGACGGACTGGCAGGCACTGAGTCCTCCCAGGCCGTCGGGATGAGCAGGTAAGGAAAGTTGAATCACTTACCTGCGTTCTTTCGGGCTTGAAGTTTTTTTCAGAGCCCAGATGTCGAGGAGACGGCCATCGGGGATGTCGGCTGCCGAAGACCGCAGCTTTCCAAATAGCGGGCGACGGTCTTGTTCCCGACATTAGCGCCGACAGCAGAATCGGCAGGAGACGTTGCGCGGGAGCAGGAGCTCCATGGTTGTCCTGCGGGACGTAATGCCACCCGCAAGTCTAACAAACCCGTTGACTCAGATGAGTCCGGGGAAGAGGGATACCCTCCCTTAACGGAGAGCGTCTGAGGACGACTTCTCCCACATGGAGCAACTTATGGAGAAGTTGCTCCAACAATGTTCTGCTCCAAAGGAGGGAGCAGTATCAGCACGGCCTACAGCAGTGCCGGTGCCGGGAGCCTCGCACATGGGGCAGCCCAATGTATTCCCCATTGGAGGGGGAACTACATGTGGAAGAAACCACTCTGAATCAGAGTACAAAGAAGAGGGGGGGGGGGGGGAACCTTCCCAAGGACAAGCAGGAGAAAGGAAGTAAGTAAGTAAGTTTTACTTATATTGCACTGTTTAAGTCAACACCAAAATGCTTTACATAAAAGGAATAATAAGCTTCCATACAAACAAACAGAAAATAAGTGTTTCTGCAATCATCCAGGTTCCACTGGGTGCTTCCCTGGATGGAATCTAGCTCTTGACAGCCCGGGTATTATGGAGAACCCGCAGGCAACAGCACCTGTTTTCAGGGCTGCACAAATGTCTCCTGCTCTGAGGAGAGGAGCATTCATGGTCCATTTCAGTCTGACCAAAGCTAGAATCTCATTTAGGTCCACTGGAAGGGCCATGTCAGCACAGGTATCCTCAGGAGCCTGCGGCAGCACCTGTTTTCAGGGCTGCCTACGAACCTCACTCTCAGTGGAGGGGAGTGTGAATGATCAGAAGGTAACTGATCTCGAATTTAAAGTATGAACATACTGAAGCATGCATATGGCCTCAAGAGCCAGCAGTTGGCAGAATATCCGCATAGGCAACAACACACCCCACACCTCCATAGGGGGTAAGCGGTTCACTGAATCCGGTGGTAGCTTGAAAGCTGGGCACGGAAATACGATCAGAGTTGTCTTTCAAGGCAGACTCAAAATAATGGCCAGAATTGTCCTACAAGGCAGGCTCAGTATGATGAGGTTTTCAGACCAGACCCAAGCAGAGGTCGGGAGAAACATGGAATCCACACTCCTTACCAGTCCTACTCCCAATCAAGGAGAGAAAAGGAATCTGCATCAGGGGCCTTTGGGCTTACCACAAGACCACCGGTAGCCATGGAGGTAGGTGGGTCTGGGTTTATTGAAACAAGGGATTGTGGAGCAGTTACATGTTGGTAATTTACTCTTGTGTTCTTGTTCAAAATGACAATAACATGAAATTTCAGAACTGTTTTTTTTTAAAAACAACAAAAAAAACCAGATAATAACGTGATAATTTTACTGCACAACATACACAGGTTCCAAGCAGACCTGGAACTCGGACCGGAATTGTCTTCAAGGCAGGCCCAGTAATTTTGGGCAGGATTGCCATTCAGGACATGTGACAGATGGAGGATGTCACTTCATCCAGGTTTAACTCATTTGTGCAGTATAGACTTTTAGAAACAGTAATTTTGTTACGGTCTAACTACTGTTTTATAGGAGCTTCCTATAAAATGGTCACATGGCATGCATTGACCTCAAAGATGCATACTATTCGGTGTCTATTCACTAAGAACAGGAGATATTTGAAGTTTAACTGGATGGTATGAATCTGCCAAATGGGTTGACATCAGCTCCTAGACTATTGACAAAACTACGGAAACCAATTCTGGGTCTACAAAGGTCTCAGAACCACATAGTAATGGCATATTTGGACAATTTCATTTTGGAGGCACCAAGAGTTGGCAGAAGCATCAGTCAAAGCAAACCAAAACCCTGTTTGATAGAATTGGTTACCTCATCCATCCAGTTAAATCAAAATTGACACCTACAAGGGTAATTGATTACCTAGAATTTACTATCAAAAACAGTAAATATGTTGGTGACTTTGCCTAGGGGCAAACGACTATATTAATCAAGCCTGCTATGACCTGATAGTCAAACACTAGCCATCTATCAGGTAAACAGCGAGTGTAATTGGCAAATAGTAGCCGCATTTCCAGCAGTACGTACGGGCCTTTGCATTACCAGAATTACAGCGAGTAAAGGAACGAACACTTAGATTCCATGCAGGCAAAATTGGCAAAACTATGGAGAGGCCTTTGTTGAATAACTACGGTGGATAACGAATGAGAGAAAGCTCAAAGTAAATTTGCTTGAAAGCCATCAAGTGGTTCTTCAGACCTATGCTAGCGGCTAAGGATGGGGAGCCACTAACACAGTCTAGAGCTGTGGGGGCAGATGGAACGAGCAGGAGTCTGTAATTCCCCAACACATGGAATCAATTACCCAGAATTGTTGGGGGCACAATTTGGACTCAAGGGGTTCTGTAGCAATATGCAACCGGTGCTTGTTCAAATTCAGATTGATAACACCACTGCGGTGGCACATATCCACTAACAAGGGTGGTGTAAAATCTGTATCTTACGATAGATTGTCGAACCTCATTTGGCACTGGTGTATCAAGAGGAATATTTGGGAAATCTACGAGGTAGATATAACACGGTGACAGATGCTGGATCACGAATGTTTAATAACAACACAGAATGGATGTTGAATCAGGCAGTATTTAACAAAATAACTACACGATTTGGCATACCAGATTTGATCTATTTGCATCTAGACTAAACCATCAGTTACCCAGATATGTGTCCTGCAAGCAGGATCCAGGAACAAAGGCAGTGGATGCTTTCTCCCTCAAATGGGGAGGATTGTTTATGCATGCTTTCCGCAAAATTGTCTCACAAACCGATGCTTGACCAAAATCAAGCAAGACTAAGCCACAGGCATATTGGTAGTGCCAGATTGGCCTACTCAAGCCTGGTCCCCAAAAATGTTGGGAACTATAGTCCAGACAGTTATGGCTGTACCCAATAGCAGGAACCTCCTAGTGAACCCAGTTACAGGGAGTAATCATCCACTACACGAACGTATTAACTTGTTGGTCTGCAGATTCTGAGGAGGCCATTTCAAGGCATAGGACTGTCCGAACAAATACAACACAATTCGGATAACAGATGTCTTGGAGTTTCCTATCAACTCTGTACTATAACTATAAACAAAGTTATAGGGAAATCAATAGTGCCAGAGGCGCACTTTCCTCCTATCTGATGCTGCAAGCAGGGCACGGGTCGATAGGAACGCACCCCTTTACAACAAAATTCATGAAGAGAATTTACAATCTAATACCTCTAAGACCAAGGTACACGGACATGGGATGTGAGCATGGTACTAACCCTACTTTGACAGTGGGGACCGCCTATAACTAACCCTGAAGGTGGTATGCTGACAAAGAGTCCAGACACTGCAAAAGCTACGGTTGGACCACATGACCACCAATATGAACAACATAACATTCATAATCAGGAACCTGATATAAACATAGCAGGCCAGGAATGTGGTATACTTGGACTTCCAAAAGGCTTTTGACAAGGTGCCACATAAGAGACTATTGCTAAAAATAAAAAATTATGGGATTGGGGGTAATATATTAGCATGGGTAGAGGATTGGCTAACAAATAGGAAGCAGAGAGTGGGGATAAATGGTTCATACTCGGGATTGCAACCGGTAACTAGCGGGGTTCCGCAAGGGTCGGTGCTGGGACCCCAGTTGTTCACAATTTATATAAATGATTTGGAGGAGGGAACCAAGTGTAATATATCAAAATTTGCGGACGATACAAAAATGGGAGGAAAAGTAGGGGATGAGGAGTATAGGAAGAGTCTGCAAAAGGATATAGATGGCTAGGTGAGTGGGCAACAACTTGGCAGATGAAATTTAATACTAATAAATGTGAACTCATTCACTTTGGGAAAAAAAATGATAGGGCAAGTTATTTCTAAATGAGGAGGAGCTGCGTTGTAATGCAACGCAAAGGGATCTAGGGGTAGTAGTACATGAATCACTAAAAGTTAGTATGCAGGTGCAGCAAGCAATCAGGAAGGCCAATGGAGTTTTGGCCTTTATTGCTAGGGGGATTGAGTATAAAAACACGGAGGTCTTGCTGCAGCTGTACACAGTATTAGTGAGACCACATTTGGAATACTGTGTACAGTTCTGGGGTCCATACTTAAGAAAGGATGTACTAGCCCTGGAGGCAGTGCAGCGAAGGTTTACAAGATTAATTCCTGCAATGAGGGGATTGACATATGAGGAAAGGTTAAGTAGGCTGGAACTCTACTCTTTGGAGTTTAGAAGAATGAGAGGCGATCTCATTGAAACATATAAGATCGTGAGGGGCCTTGATCGGGTGGATGCACCGAGGATGTTCCCAATGATCGGGGAAACTAGAACGAGGGGACATAGTTGCAGAATAAGGGGGGGCTCTTTTAAAACTGAGATGAGGAAGAACTTCTTCACCCAGAGGGTGGTTAATTTATGGAATTCACTGCCCCAGGGAGCAGTGGAAGCAGAAACGTTAAATATATTTAAGTCTAAAATAGATGTTTTTTTAGCTGCCAAGGGGATAAGGGGCTACGGGGAGAGGGCAGGGATAGGGACCTAGGTATGGTTAGTATAGTAAGACCTGAGTGATCTCCTGGACAAGTGTCGATCGCCTGGATTGGGGTCGGAGAGGAATTTCCCGGATTTTTTTCCCGAATTGGACCTGGGTTTATATCCGTTTTTTTGCCTCCCCCAGGAGATCACGCGGTTCTTGGGGTGGAGAGGGGTGATAGCGGTATAAAGGGGAGGGTAGTGTCTTGTGTTCTGTGTCTTGTGTCTACTGTTTGTGGGTAAGTGTGTCTGTTTAGTGTTCAGCCATGAGCGAATGGCGGTGCGGGCTCGACGGACCTGGTGGTCTACTCTCGCACCTACTTTCTATGTTTCTATGAATGCCAGGGATGGAGATCCAGTTCTTGGCATAGCCAGAGGACCTACGGTTGTGTGTGTGGTAACATACTAACACCACTATCTGAGAGTTACGGAGAACCACAGAGGCTCAGAACAGACCAGAAGGTGTCAACACAAACCATCTCCAGATGGTCAAAGGGGGTAATGGCGGTAACAGAGTGAACGTTCATATGGTTAAATCTCACTCCACCAGGGCTGCATCTACGTCGGCAGCAAGAGCAATGGACGTGCCTCTTGACAACATCCTAGTGGCTGCAGGATGGACGAATGAAATAACGGTCCACCGGTTTTATAACAACCTATTACCGGACTGGGGGTGTTTGCACGTACCATTTTAAGTTCTGTCCCATAGTTTACCCCCCAAGGTTGGGAGGGGAAACTAGTTTTTAAAACTTTTCTTTCATTTAAAGCATCAGTGTCCTTACTTAACTACGTAATGTCTGAATGCTTTAATGATTACACGCATCCATGGTCAATCCATTCAGTGTGTGACGCCTGGATTCGTAACCGGCGTAAAATCACAGAGCTTTGTAATCTTCACGTAGTCACTCACGTGACTCCGAAGTAAAATAGTAAGATTAAACGAGAACTTACCAGTTTGAAGTTTGATCTTGATTTTATGAGGAGTTACGATGAGCGATTACGTGCCCACCGCTCCCACCCTCATACTATCAAGGTCACATGGAAGTTCTAGTTTCTTCAATCTTACTATTCTCAGGTCTTCTTTTATCTGTGATTTAACACCGCTGCTTTGAAGATTGACGCGCACGCAGACGGACGGCCCTTCACGTAATCGCTCATCGTAACTCCTCATAAAATCAAGATCAAACTTCAAACTGGTAAATTCTCGTTTAATCTTACTATTATCTGTTATTTGTGCTTTATCAGTTTATTTATTCATGTGTGTATCTATATCTATCTATCTATCTTCAATCTATATCTATCTATATCTATATCTATATATATATAAAACTGTGTGGCTGCCGGCTGGTTGTGTGTGTTTCTGCCTGACGTGGCTGCCAGCATTTGATTCATTGCTACGCCAACACCTGACCCAGAAACGCCCTGATTTTTTCCATTTCGGTAGAGATTTCACTTTTAATTCCAAGTATCCACTCCTCATTAAATTTCGTCGTGTTTATGTACACTTTTTAAAATCAAATCCTTCTCCCCCCCCACTCACTCATTTTGTTGCCTCCTGCTGGCCAACGACCATAACGGCTGCTGGCGCCCGCATCTCGCCTCAAAGACGCCATTTAAAAACAGCCGCACTGCTGATTCCTGAGCCGCTTGAGTTGGAGGACCACGTCTCCCGTGGGGGCTACGGGTAGGGAACAGCTGCGTTGGGGGAGCAGACCCAACGGGTCTGCACTTGGGCTAGTATATTTATACAATGGTATATGGACACACAGATCTGTTCTGTATTCATGCCTACTATGTTCTGTTGTGCTGAAGCAAAGCAAGAATTTCATTGTCCTATCAGGGACACATGACAATAAACTCTCTTGAATCTTGAATCTTGAAATTGCCCTTAGGATAGTGTCATTGTGCGGGGATTGATAGTTAGCGCTGACTCGATGGCCTGTTTCCGCGCTGTATCTCTAAACTAAACCAAGTCACTGGATGGATTTAAGAGAGAGTTAGATAGAGCTCTAGGGCCTAGTGGAGTCAAGGGATATGGGGAGAAGGTAGGCACGGGTTATTGATAGGGGACGATCAGCCATGATCACAATGAATGGCGGTGCTGGCTCGAAGGGCTGAATGGCCTCCTCCTGCACATATTTTCTATGTTTCTATGTAAACTAAATCACTGAAACTTTAATAGACGTAAAAAGCTGGAGTAACTCAGCGGGACAGGCGGCATCTCTGGACCTTGCACCTTGTACCTTTCGAAGAGTCCACCAGGGACTATACTGGAAGTTGGACAATTTTAAACTGGACATTTTTAAATTTTTTATTTATTTTTTACATTTACCAAGCCAATTAACCTAGGTCTTTGGAATGTGGGAGGAAACTGAAGATCTCGGAGAAATCCCACGCAGGTAACGGGGAGAACGTACAAACTCCGTACAGACAGCGCCCGTAGTCGGGATCGAACCCGGGTCTCCAGCGCTGCATTATTTGCTGTAAGGTAGCAACTCTGCCGCTGTGCCACTGTGAGAGAAGGAATGGGTGACGTTTCGGGTCGAGACCCTTCTTCAGCTTAAGTTAGCATTGTGTTCGGCACAAATCTTGTGGGCTGAAGGGCCTGTTCCTCCGCAGTAGTTTTCCATTACGAGGAGTGATGAGGAGAATGGGTTTCACACAGAGCTTGAATCCTGTGAATTCTCGACCCCCATCCAGTCGCCTGAGCATGTTCAAAGCCAAGGTCAATCGAGTTTCAGACGCTGAAGGCATCAGGTGATAGGAATCAATAGAATTACTCAGGCCTCTCCTCGCCAACCTGGTGCTTGTGTCAATTATCATCTACTTGTGTTCACCAGTCACTGACAATAGCCCCACCAGCTACAGTTGCTCGTTATCTACCTTTAAAAATGAAATCCTCACGCGACCCAACCTTTCCCTGTCTGTTCTACGGGGACTCGTAGCTTTTCTCACCTCTGCTTGTAACTACTGTCTGGGATTTGTCAGAGTACGTTTGAAATGGTCGCACGGGGAGCTGGGCTTTGCATTGCAACTAAGACATGCACAAAGTGCTGGAGTAACTCAGCGGGTCAGGCAGCATCTCTGGAGAAAAGGAATAGGCCGGCATGGTGGCGCAGCGGTAGAGTTGCTGTCTATCAGGGCCAGGGACCCGAGTTCGACCCTGACCACGGGTGCTGCCTGTACGGAGTCATCATTTGTGTCTATCTCAGAGCAAACACCATATAACCATATAACAATTACAGCACAGAAACAGGCCATCTGGGACCTTCAAGTCCGAACACTTATTTTCCCCTAGTCCCATCTACCTGCACTCAGACCATAACCCTCCATTCCTTTCCCGTCCTTATACCTATCCAATTTATTTTTAAATGATAAAATCGCCCAGCAATGGAACAATGACATTCTTCCTTGCAGCAGCACAACAGGTATCTCAACACAGTAGTTCAGTTCAAATTTAGATTAGTAGTCTGTAAAACCCATAATAAAGGGATGGCAAGGTGGCGCAGCGGTAGAGTTGCTGCCTCACAGCGCCAGGGACCCGGGTTCGATCCTGACTACGGGTGCTGTCTGTACGGAGTTTGTACGTTCTCCCCGTGACCAGCGTGTGTTTTCTCCAGGTGCTCCAGTTTCCGCCCATAATCCAAAGATGTACAGGTTTGTAAGCTAATTTGGATTTGGTAAAGATTGTAAATTGTCCCTAGTGCGTAGGATAGCGTTAGTGTACGGGCGGCTCGGTGGGCCGAAGAGTCTGTTTCCTTGCAGAATCTCTAAA
The DNA here is from genome assembly GCF_010909765.2 of Amblyraja radiata. NCBI lineage: Eukaryota > Metazoa > Chordata > Chondrichthyes > Rajiformes > Rajidae > Amblyraja > Amblyraja radiata. Next base: position 62,004,213 of record NC_045965.1, on the reverse strand, counting down.
CTAAACTAAACAAAAAAAGTTAATATATATATATAACGAGGGTTTCGACCCGAAACGTCGCCCTTTCCTTCTCTCCAGAGATGCTGCCTCACCCGCTGAGTTACTCCAGCATTTTGTGTCTACCTTCAATTTAAACCAGCATCTGCAGTTCTTTCTTACACACTTATTATTGTCTATTTATGTTTTGTTTTATACATTAATATTAAGTCTATATATAAAACATAAATAGACTATATTAAGTGTGTAACAAAGAACTGCAGATGCTGGTTTAAATCGAAGGTAGACACAAAATGCTGGATTAACTCAGCGGGTGAGGCAGCATCTCTGGAGAAAAGGAATGGGCGACGTTTCGGGTCGAAACCCTTGTTCTCCTGAAGTAGGGTCTCGACCCGAAATGTCGCCCATTCCTTTTCTCCAGAGATGCTGCTTCACCAGGCGGTTTTACTCATATCATTGTGACCTCATCACCCCATAGTTTATCACAACACATACAAGAATCAAGAGTGTTTGTTTAGTTGTCATAAGTCCCAGTAGCAGAACAGTGAAATTCCTACAGGGTCTGAAGAAGGGTCTCAACCTAAAATGTCACCCGTTCCTTCTCTCCAGAGATGCTGCCTGTCCCGCTGAGTTACTCCAGCCTTTTGGGCCTATCTTCGGTGTAAACCGACCTCCGCAGTTCCTTCCTACACAGTGAAATTCTCTCTCTCTGCAGCTTTAATGCAACAAAACTAAACAAAACCCCCCCCCCCCCATGAATATATAATAACCTATAACACAATATGTGGGTGGCGCTGTGGTAGAGTTGCTGCCTTACAGCGCCAGAGACCCGGGTTTGATCCTGACTCCCTGTGCTTGTCCGTGCGGAGTTTGTACCTTCTCCCCGTGACCTGTGTGGGTTTTCCCCAAGACCTTCGGTTTCCTCCCACACTCCAAAGACGTACGGGTTTGTAGGTTAATTGGGTTGGTGTAAGTGTAAATCAGGGGGGATCGCTGGTCGGTGCGGACTCGGTGGGCTGCAGGGCCTGTTTCCGCGCTGTGTCTCTAAACTAAACTAAACAATAAATTAACAATCAGCAGTAGCAAAGAATGATACACTTGCCCTGGGTGGATGACTGGCATTGAAGAAGTCTCTTATTATTTCAATAGCACTTCTTAGACTGTGAGGAGCTTTAGGGCATAGCTGAGCTCTCATCGGGCCCTGTACTAATATGCCTGTCTCACTCTCCTGTTGACAGAACTAGCTGTGTGTTTCCAGCAGTTTCCACATTTAATTGTGTAATTATGTTGTTTGTATGAGCTCCCCCTCCTACTCAAGCGAAACCAGGCTCCCAGTGCTTGAGAATGTGCGGTAACTGCAATATTAGTTCTCGCAGGCACTGAGCTCCTCAGCAATTGAAGAACTTACTGCAGGGAAATGAGCCATTTGGCTCCACGGGATCCTTCGTTGCTATTCACTGTGTGTCATCCTAACATCAGATCCTTGCGTTGCTGTCTCCCTCAATCACTCACACAGTTTACCCCGAAGGCCATCGACACTCACGTTACCTCAGTCACTCCGTTCCAACAAGTTCCACATTCCCAGCATTGTCGGGAAAGATATTTCTCCCAAATTCCTCATCGTGTCATGGAGACATAAATTCATTGGGGCGGCACGGTGGAGTTGCCGCCTTACAAGCGCCAGAGACCTGGGTTCGACCCTGACGACGGGTGCTTGCATGTACGGAATTTGTACGTTCTCCCCGTGACCGCGCGGGTTTTCCCCCGGGATCTCTGGTTCCTCGCCACACTCCAAAGACGTACAGGTTTGTAGGTTGATTGGCCTGGTATCATTGCAAATTGTCCCCAGTGTGTGTAGGACAGTGTTAGTTTGCGAGGATTGTTGGTCGGCGCGGACTCGGTGGGCCGAAGTTACTGTAGGGCCTGTATCGTTAAACTAAACTTAACATAGAGTCACACAGCAACGGAATCATCCTACCACAACCAGAGAGCAGTACTGAACTACTATCTACCTCATTGGTGACTTTCGGGCTATACTTGTGTGAATGGGATTAGTTTGTTATTTGGATACTTAGGCTATTTAAAAAATATATCCTTTTCTTAAGAAATGGAATCTACAGGACATTGTTAATGGGAAAGTAGTGGGCAGAAAGGCATGTCATGCGTGGTTTGAAGAGCAAAAACCTGTAGTTTACAATGCCAAAATTGAAAAGTTGAGGAAAAACAAGGTGTACAGAGTTGCTTATTGGTTACAATCTGAGGAGTATGATGATGCTACTGATTATGATATGCCAATGTACCAGCTAGCAACTGATCTTCTCCATAAAGACTTGGTCTTTTGCTAGAAATTGTAATGTATTTACCTGTCTGTTACAGACACAGCATATAATACAACAATATTAAAGTTCTGATCTTGAGAATATCACATTTTTGAATTTTCAAGACAGTCTGTGTGTTTATTACTATTTCCGTCACAACGGCCAATTTTGTAATTAGCTACAATTAGGTAAGTAACTAATTATATGCTTTAGTTTCAGGTCATCCAAGTAAGATGTTTTATATTTGTTTCAGAATGCTTCAATCGATAATAACTGAAAATTTCATTCAGTTCTCTTGATTTTTAAGAAAGTTATGGGTTTTTGACTGTCCTTGATCACAGCTTTTGAGTTAAGTCAATGGAAAAGCAATAGGGAACAAGATGCTAATTTCTGAGTATGAAAATGGCCATAACTTTTTAAATACTTGAGATATGAAAGTGAATTAGGTGTCAAATTAAACTTCTTTTTATGCTTTTCCCAATATGAAAATGGCCATAACTTTGTTTTAATACTGAAGATATGAAAGCGAATTAGGTTAAATTTAAACTTCTTTTTATGCTTTATCTGATGGGATAAATTGCAGACTTAATTTTTAATTTCTTTTTTAATGTTGTAACATTGCTACCTTAATTTGTCTCAGGGCTGAGAGCTGAATTGACAACGTTCTGACTTCAGGGTGAGAGAGCCACCAAATATCTGCAGAACAGATATCGGCCGGAAGCCATGCACTTCATGAATACAATGAGATCGCAGAAACAGGCCCTTGGGCCCACCGAGTCCGAGCCGACCAGCGATCACCGTACACTAGGACTGTCCTGCACACTGGGAACAATTTTACAGGAGTCAATTAATCTACAAACCTTCACGTAGGAATCTGGAGCAACCAGATAAAAAACCCACGCGGTCTCAGGCAGAACGTTCAAACTCCGTGCAGACAGCACCCGTAGTCAGGGTTGAACCCGGGTCTCTGGAGCTATAAGGCAGCAACTCTACTGCTGTGCTACCGTGCCCCCCCCCCCCCCCCCCGCAATGGCGGAGATGGGAGAGGGCAGACAAGCCTGTGTTTAATATACCATCCAACAGACAGCGAGGCACGCTCTCCATTCTTCACTGGAGAGTTGGTCCAGATATCTGTGCTGAAAGCTCAGGAGAGAAGTTTGACGTGAATAACAATGACATACTGAAGATGCTGGTAGATGGACCTGTAGGAAGGAATAGGGATACGGGCCAAACAAAGGCAGGTGGGACAGGCTGGCTGGTGTGGGCAAGTTGGGCCGAAGGGCCTGTTTCCACACTGTCTCACTCTATGACTCTATGACTATGGCTGGAAGAAGTTGCTGGGGTGAGAGGAAGGGCCTCCTAGAAAGACCATGCGGAGCAAACTGGCTACTTCTGTGAAAGAGCACACCATCGTGCCGGACTGCGGAGTGGGATAAACTGATGCACGATTGTGGACAAATTGGGATCATTCCAAGGCCATCCTTCCCCCGTGTTCCTTTTGTTCTTCTATTTTTGAATCACTCCACCTTACATCCAATTAACATCTCATTAACGTGACCCTGTCAGTGGGAATCTAGAGCGCATTGTCGAGCTTTTACACCACCTTTTGATTTATAAACTTCCATAATTATGTAATGCCTTTCAAGAATTCTTGCTGTGTTTTTTTAAGCCAGGCAAGTCTACCGAGTTTAATTGCTGAGATCGGTAGGGCAGTGGCGTGGCGGGGAGGGGGTGCGGAGAGGAGTTTGGGGAAGGCATCGGTTATTCCCTGTCCCCTCCACTCCCATTTTTTCCTGGGAGATTGCGATGTTCTTATTCATTCTGCCGGCTGGTTCCACGTCCTCTTTGTGAGCCGACAAGGGCAAAGAATCATGATCCTCCCTGTATTACACCCAGATTAAAGTATCCACTACTCTGACCCGCAATGTAATGCCTGTAAGCAAAGCAATCTGTATGCCAACTACAGAGACACAAAAAGTGCTGGAGTCATAGAGGCAAAGAATAAAGGGCCTGTCCCACTTGCCGAATTTTTCGGCGACTGCCGGCAGCATTGACCGGCGTATCGGGTCACCGACGTGACGCGGCGTGATGACGTATTGACGCGCGGCGTTTTCCTCAAGTGTCGCAACGTTTTTTTTTGTCGGTGCTAGATTTTGAAATGTTCAAAATCTTTCGGTGAATCTGATACGTCAGTCAATGACGCCGGCAGTCGCCGAAAAAATAGCCGTGGGACAGGCCCTTAATACTGCAGGGAAATAGGATCTTAGGCCCAACTCATCTATGCCATCTAAGCTGGTCCCATTTCCCCGGGTTAAGCCCATATCCTTCTACTTGAGCTTAGTAAACTAAGGCCAGATGTACTGAGGTACAGTGAAAAGCTTTTGTTGCGTGCTAACCAGTCAGCGGAAATACAATACATGATTACAATCGAGCCGTCCACAGTGTACAGATACATGATAAAATAAATAACCTGAGTGACGTTTAGTACAAGATAAAATACAGTTAAGCCCGATCAAAGATAGTCCGAGGGTCCCCAATGAGGTAGATAGTAGTTCAGGACTGCTCTCTGGTTGTTGGTAGGATGATTCAGTTGACTGATAACAGCTGGGAAGAAACAGTCCCTGAATCTGGAGGTGTGCGTTTTCACACTTCTGTACCTCTTCTCCGATGGGAGAGGGGAGAAGAGGGAGTGGCCAGGGTGCGACTCGTCCTTGATTATGCTACTGGCCTTGTCGAGGCAGCGTGAGGTGTAGATGGAGTCAATGGAAAGGGAGGTTGGATTGTGTGATGCTCTGGGCGGTCTTGGATGGAGCTGTTCCCAAACCAAGCTGTGATGCATCCTGATAAATCTCTGAACCTCTTCTATCCATGAACGTTCCTGCCCAAACTTATTTTAAATGTTGTTATTGTACCTGCCTCAAGCATTCCCTCTGTTGGCTTCTTCCATAAACACACCACCCTCCATGTGAAGCAGTTGCCCCTCAGGTTTCTTATAAATCTTTCTCCTCTCACCTTAAAACATAAGCCCTCTTGTTTTTGATTCCCCTTCCCTGAGGCAAAGACTGTGCCTTTTCCATTCCCCTCATGCTTTTATAAACATAGAAACATAGAAAATAGGTGCAGGAGTAGGCCATTCGGCCCTTCGAGCCTGCACCGCCATTCGATATGATCATGGCTGATCATCCAACTCAGTATCCCATCCCTGCCTTCTCTCCATACCCCCTGATCCCTTTAGCCACAAGGGCCACATCTAACTCCCTCTTAAATATAGCCAATGAACTGGCCTCAACTACCTTCTGTGGCAGAGAATTCCACAGATTCACCACTCTCTGTGTAAAAAATGATTTTCTCATCTTGGTCCTAAAAGACTTCCCTCTTATCCTTAAACTGTGACCCCTAGTTCTGGACTTCCCAAACATCGGGAATAATCTTCCTGCATCTAGCCTGTCCAACCCCTTAAGAATTTTGTAAGTTTCTATAAGATCCCCCCTCAATCTTCTGAATTCCAGCGTGTACAAGCCGAGTCTATCCAGTCTTTCTTCATATGAAAGTCCTGCCATCCCAGGAATCACTCTGGTGAACCTTCTCTGTACTCCCTCTATGGCAAGAATGTCTTTCCTCAGATTAGGAGACCAAAACTGTACGCAATACTCCAGGTGTGGTCTCACCAAGACCCTGTACAACTGCAGTAGAACCTCCCTGCTCTTATACTCAAATCCTTTTGCTCCACAAGGTTAAACCTCCACAAGGTTACCCCTGCGACTCCTATACTTCATGGAATAAAGTCCTAGATTGCTCTACCTGCCCTTCTAACCGAGGCATTCTAATTCTTCCTTGCACTCTTTCCAACCTAATGACATCTTTCCAATAGCAAATTAACCAAAACTGTCCCTCTGTTCTACACATTTCCTCAAACCATATTGTTTACTGTGAAAGTCCTACCCTGGTTTGACTTCCCAAAATGTTGCACCTTGCACTTTTACTTTAGTTTAGTTTAATTTAGTTTAGAGATACAGCGTGGAAACAGGCCCTTTGGCTCACTGAGTCCGCACTGACCAATGATCCCTGCACATTAACACTACCCTACACAAACTGGGGACAATTTACATTTATACCGAGCCAATTAACCTATGCATGCAGGTACAGCAGGCAGTGAAGTAAGCGAATGGCATGTTGGCCTTCATAACAAGACGAGTTGAGTATAGGACCAAAGAGGTCCTTCTGCAGTTGTACATGGCCCTAGTGGAGTAACCACAACTGGAGTATTGTGTGCAGCTCTGGTATCCAAATTTGAGGAAGGACATTCTTGCTATTGAGGGAGTGCAGCGTACGTTCACACGGTTAATTCCCGGGATTCCGGGACTGTCCTATGCTGAGAGAATGGTGCGGCTGGGCTTGTACACTCTGGAATTTAGAAGGATGAGTGGGTATCTTATTGAAACATATAAGATTATTAAGGGTTTGGACACGCTGGAGACAGAAAACATGTTCCCGATGTTGGGGGAGTCCAGAACCAGGGGCCACAGTTTAAGAATAAGGGGTAAGCCATTTAGAACGGAGATGAGGAAAAACGTTCTCACACAGAGAGAAGTGAGTCTGTGGAATTCTCTGTCTCAGAGGCCAGTTCCCTGGATACTTTCAAGAGAGAGCTAGATAGGGCTCTTGAAGATAGTGGGGGAAAAGGCAGGAACGGGGTACTGATTGTGGATGATCAGCCATGATCACATTGAATGGCGGCTACCCCTGCACCTATTGTCTATTGTGTAAACCTGTATGTCTTTGGAGTGTGGGGGAGGAAACCGAAGATCTCGGAGAAAAGTCACGGGGAGAACGTACAGACTCCGTCCAGACAGCACCCGTAGTCGGGATCGAACCCGCGTCTCTGGCACTGAAAGCGCTGCAAGGCAGCAACTCTACCGCTGCACCACCGTGCTGCCACTTCTCAGAATTGAACACCCTTTGCCTTCCCTTGGCCCACTTACCTACTGATCAAGATCCTGCCATATTTTATCAATGTCCTTTACTCTCAATGAAACCTCTATTCTACTGTCTTTAATTGTGGGTCACTTTAATAGTTCCCAATTTTAGGATATAGTCCAAACTTCACTTAGACAGAATTCAATTCAGCAATTTACTTTCTATTACAGCAATTATGTTTGACACTGTAGATTAATTTTATGGTGTTACTGACAATTTTCTCCACAGCCAACAAAGTACTTTTCTAAACTCCAGTTACCGTTGTAATGTGGGGGAAACGGCTCGGTAGAGCTGTGGCGTCGCAGCGCCAGAAACCTGGGTTCCATCCTGACCTCGAGCGCTGTCTGTGTGGAGTTTGCACGTTCTCCTCATGATCATGTGGATTTCCACCAGCTGCTCTGGTTTCCTCCCACATCCCTAAGACATCTAGGTTAGCCCGTCAAATCTATACTAGTTCCCAGTGCATTCATATCAGTCCCATTCCCCCACTTGGAATCATACAGATATTGAGCACAAAACAGGCCCTTTGGCCCAACTGATCCATGCCAACCAAGATGCCCATCCATGCTAATCCCATTTGCCTGCATTGGGATTGCCCAAGCCATTCCTCTCCAGGTATCTGTACAAATGTCTTCCAAATTTGTTATTCTACCTGCCCCAGACACATCCTCCAGCAACTTGTTCCATATAGGGTCACAGAGTGATACAGTGTGGAAACAGTCCCTTCGGCCCAACTTGCCTACAGTGGCCAACGTGTCCCAGCAACACTGCGCTTGGTCCATATCCCTCCAAACCTGTCCTATCCATGTACCTGTCTATAGGGCCCGTCCCACGAGCATGCGACCTGCATGCGGCAAGCGCGACCAAACCGGAAGCGGGGGCCGCATGGAGGTCGAGTGAGTGACGTGATGTTCGAGCGAAGTCCGCGGGAAGATCGCGCGTGACGTACGGCGTCAAGACGCTGCGCACGGCGTCGAGGCGGCTGCGGGCCGGCAATTTTTGAACACGGTCAGTTTTTCGGAGCCCCGCACGGTGTCGGGACCAGCTCCGCACAACTCCATACGGCTCAAGCGACCACGTTAGGTCGCACTTGCCATATGGAGTCGCATGCTCGTGGGGCAGGCCCTTAACTGTTTCTTTAAACATTGGGATAGTCCCAGCCTCAACTACCTCCTCTGGCAGCTTGTTCCATACACCCACCGACCTTGGTGTTCACCACAATGGGAAAAAATATATCAGTTCAGTTCAGTTTTTATTGTCATGTGTAGGTTAACACAGGGTCAACGGTGCAATGAAATGTGTTTGACAAGACAACGGGCCGCCTCAGCAATGATATTACAAGGATAAAATGAAGGTAAAAAAAAAAGGTTAAGATAAGAGTTACAATGGTAGGTAAAAGACAATAATAAATCAAATAATAAACATATATGATGTGTTTATGAGTTCAGAAGCCTGTGGCATGATGATAAAAGCTGTTCTTAAGTCTGGTGGTGCGTGCAGCCATGCTCCTGTATCGTCTGCCTGACATAGAAACATACATAGAAAATAGGTGCAGGAGTAGGCCATTCGGCCCTTCGAGCCTGCATCGCCATTCGATATGATCATGGCTGATCATCCAACTCAGTATCCCATCCCTGCCTTCTCTCCATACCCCCTGATCCCTTTAGCCACAAGGGCCACATCTAACTCCCTCTTAAATCTAGCCAATGAACTGGCCTCAACTACCTTCTGTGGCAGAGAATTCCACAGATTCACCACCCTCTGTGTAAAAAATGATTTTCTCATCTCGGTCCTAAAAGATTTCCCTCTTATCCTTAAACTGTGACCCCCTAGTTCTGGACTTCCCCCAACATCGGGAATAATCTTCCTGCATCTAGCCTGTCCAACCCCTTAAGAATTTTGTAAGTTTCTATAAGATCCCCCCTCAATCCTCTGAATTCCAGCGGTAACAAGGAGAACAGTCTGCGTGCTGGGTGGCTGTGGGTTGAAAATGTTGCCCGGCAGGTTCCTCTTTACCCTATCCCCTAAAACATATATGCCTTCAAGTACTTGCTTCCAGAATGCTGGGGACTGTGCACATTTGCCCTATTGTCTCTGTATAAACTGTGCTTCCTCTGCATCATGCTCCATCTAGTCTTTCCGACTCTTACATTCAATGCCTGTTAAGTCCAGGCCCACCATCGATGTTCCAGCAAGTGCTGGTCTGTCACCTCCTGTAATCCGGACAACATTTCAAGAGTGCACTCGAAATCCTCTCTGAGAGTTCCTCCCCCTGAAAATGTGTCCCCCAGGTCGGGTGAGGCGGCCGATCTCGGCCTCATCGGGATTTCCGCGGCCAATCGGCGGGTGGAATTTGCCCCCCCCCCCTGCGGCCGGGGCTCTGGAACTCCGGCCCGGCCCAAGCCGGCAGATCCGTTCCCATAGCCGACGCCTGAGGCCGACTTTGCCGGCCGGTATCTGGGCCCCTCGGCGGCCTAGGCGGAACGTTCCGGTATCGTATCGTTCTCGGAGGCTCTGGAACTAAGGGCGCCGGAAAATCGGTGGTGGACCTGTTGGGCACTGAGTAAAATGGAGTGGATGGGACATCTTGACCAGTGAACACACGTTTGCTAAGGGGCTGAATGACAATAGACAACAGACAATAGACAATAGGTGCAGGAGTAGGCCATTCGGCCCTTTGAGCCATTCAATGTGATCATGGCTGATCATCCACAATCAGTACCCCGTTCCTGCCTTCTCCCCATATCCTCTGACTCCTCTATCTTTAAGAGCCCTATCTAGCTCTCTCTTGATAGTATAATAATAATAATAATAATAATACATTTTATTTATGGGCGCCTTTCAAGAGTCTCAAGGACACCTTACAAAAATTTAGCAAGTAGAGGAAAAACATGTAAGCGGAATGAAATAAATAGTAGAGACATGACTAGTACACAAAGTAAAGACAGAATTCAATTCAAATCACTATATGAGGCAATTCAAGCACAGATGAAAAGGGAGGGGGACGTGGGGCTAAGGATAGGCAGAGGTGAAGAGATGGGTCTTGAGGCGGGACTGGAAGATGGTGAGGGACACGGAATTGTGGATCAGTTGGGGGAGGGAGTTCCAGAGCCTGGGAGCTGCCCTGGAGATGGCTCTGTCCCCAAAACTGCGGAGGTTGGATTTGTGGATGGAGAGGAGACTGGCAGATGTGGATCTGAGGGACCGTGAGGGTTGGTAGGGGGAGAGGAGGTCAGTGAGATATGGGGGGGCCAGATGATGGAGGGCTTTGTAGGTGAGGACCAGGATTTTGTAGGTGATCCGGTGGGAGATGGGAAGCCAGTGAAGTTGTTTGAGGACTGGAGTGATGTGATGCCAGGATTTGGTGTGGGTGATGAGTCGGGCGGCTGCGTTCTGGACCAGCTGGAGTCGGTTGATGTAGGTGGAGCTGATGCCAAGGAGAAGTGAGTTGCAATACTCCAGTCGGGAGGAGATGAAGGCATGGATGAGTCTTTCAGCAGCGGGAGGTGTGAGAGAGGGTCTGATTTTGGCGATGTTGCGGAGGTGAAAGAAGGAGGTTTTAATGACATGGCGGATGTGAGGCTCAAGGGAGAGGGTGGAATCAAAGATCACGCCAAGGTTACGGGCCTGGGGAGATGGGGAGAGAGTGGGGTTATTGATTTTGCTGAGTGTGGATTTGGAGCCTATGAGTAGGAATTCTGTTTTATCGCTGTTGAGTTTGAGGAAGTTATGTTGCATCCAGGTTTTTATAGCTGACAAACAGGAGTTGATATGGGAGAGGGGGGGGTTGTGGGGGGTTTTGGTGCCGAGGTAGATCTGGGTGTCATCGGCGTAACAGTAGAAGTCCAGGTTGAAGTGGTGGAGTATCTGATCAAGGGGGAGGATGTAGATGATGAAGAGGAGGGGGCCGAGTACGGAGCCTTGGGGAACGCCAAGAGAGAGCCGGCCTCCACCGCCCTCTGAGGCAGAGAATTCCACAGACTCACCACTCTCTGCGTGAAAAAGTGTTTCCACATCTCCGTTCTAAATGGCTTACCCCTTATTCTTAAACTGTGGCCCCTGGTTCTGGACTCCCCCAATATCAGGAACATGTTTCCTGTCTCTAGCGTGTCCAAATCCTTAATAGTCTTATATGTTTCAATAATGCCCCTGTCCCACTTAGGAAACCTGAACGGAAACCTCTGGAGACTTTGCGCCCAAGGTTTCCGTGCGGTTCCCGGAGGTTTTTGTCAGTCTCCCTACCTGCTTCCACTACCTGCAACCTCCGGCAACCACCTGCAACCTCCGGGAACCGCACGGAAATCTTGGGTGGGTCGCAAAGTCTCCAAAGGTTTCCGTTCAGGTTTCCTAAGTGGGACAGGGGCATATAAGATTCCCTCTCATCCTTCTAAACTCCAGAGTGTACAAACCACGCTGCTCCATTCTCTCAGCGTATGACAGTCCTGCCATCCCCGGAATTAACCTTGTAAACCTACGCTGCACTCCCCCAATAGCAAGAATGTCCTTCCTCAATTAGGGGAGGAAAACTGTACACAATACTCCAGGTGTGGTCTCACTAGGGCCCTGTACAACTGCAGAAGGACCTCTTTGCTCCTAAGCAAAGGGATAAGAACAAAATGCAATAAGGCATGTCGAACTGCAACCTGATGAATGGGCCATAATCAGGAGAGCTGCGGAACAGTGCTGAGTTTGGGAGGCACAATGGAACAATGTACTGTTGGTTGAGGTCCCGTGCGTGATTGGAAAAAGACTGCCCACCATCGGTAGGAAACGGGGAAAAATAACACCTGCAGGGAATGCCAAATATAGTCACTAATCTGTTTTTAATGGGATTTTAATCGGCACGACCATCTGAGTGCTTTCCCTGTGAAGCATCGCTCTCATTCCCACACCGTTCCCGACGCACGCCCTGCTGAGAATGCTGTTACTAAATTAGTGCTCAGCCTCACCAACGGGCCAATTAGCAATGGTGCGAGGGTCCTTCCGGTCCTACAGAGCCTGTTACTAATTCCCTTGTTCTTACCAAGCAACAGCAGAGATTAATGTTCACCAAGATGCAAGCCATTACGGGGGTAGACAAAAATGCTGGAGAAACTCAGCGGGTGAGGCAGCATCTATGGAGCGAAGGGATAGGTGACGTTTCGGGTCGAGACCCTTCGTCATTACATGGTGTAATAATATATATACGTGTGTGCATGTGCCTGTTTGTATGCATGTATGTATGTGTGTATATGTGTGTATATATATATATGCATGTGTGTATGTGAGAGTATATGTGTATTTATACATATACTGAACTTTTTCTTGGCTATTATATTGTTTACAGTGTACTATGTTTACATATTCAGTAGTGCTGCTGCAAGTAAGAATGTCATTGTTCTATCTAGGACACATGACAATAAAATGCTCTTGCCTCTTGAAGTTTGTTGACATTGCCCCGACTTCCTGATTCCTTTGTCAGGGCGAGAGGTTACATAGGAGAGGGGAAAGTGTTGAAGTTCCACTTTCAGGCGGCAAACAGCGCCACGTCCGGCCCCGCCTCACCCTCCCCAACGTAGTGCAGCCCATGGAGTGCAGCAGCAGCAGCAGCAGCAGCAGCAGCACCTCACCCGTGGCCTCGTCGGTCGGCAGCCCGGCCAGCTGTCTGACCTTCGGACCTTCGCTTACCGCCGACACCACCACCACCCCTCCTTCTCATGGCTGATCATCGGTTCACGGGTTGGATGGGGCGCCGGACTTTGCGCGTGACGCCGCGCGGCCCGGGCCAGAACTCCTCAGCTGGCCCGCCGGCTGGGCTTTGTGTGCAGTCCAGCACCCGGGCCAACTCATCATTCACCCAGCCACGTATTGCATATTGTCTGGGCGTATTGCCTGCTGTATCATGTTATCGGGTTGTGTGCAACACAAAGCATTTCACTGTACATAGGTACATGTATTAATAAAGTATCACTGAATCATTGAATTGAATCGATAAGTTGAATCACTGAATCCTTGAAAGAAAAATGTAATCCGATCTCATCGCTGAAGGGGCCCCGACCCGAAATGTACTCTGTCCACTTCCCCCCACAAATGCTGCCTGACCCACTGAGTTCCTTCAACACTCTGTGTCAATATCTGCAGCTCAGCCACCAAACACGACATCCGGAGGCTGCAGCGAATCGTCCGATCAGCTGAGAAGGTTTTTGGCTGCAACCTTCCCTCCATTGACGAACTGTACACTGCAAGGGCCAGGAAGCGAGCGGGCAAGATCTTCTCTGACCCCTCTCACCCTGGCCACAAACTCTTTGAATCACTTCCCTCTGGAAGGCGACTCCGGATTGTCAAAGCTGTCACAGCCAGACATGAAAACAGCTTGTTTTTCCACGAGTAGTAGCTCTACTCAACAACCAAAAATCTGTAGCCTCCTTTTACTCTGGTATTTTATTAAATTCACATGTTTAAACTATAATGTTTTATTATTAATGATTAATGTTTTATGTTTTATTCTTAATGGTTTATTGTATGTCGTGTTGTCACTTGTGGAGCACCAAGGCAAATTCCTTGTATGTGAATATTCTTGGCCAATAAACTTATTCATTCATTCATTCATTCATTCATTCATTCATTCATTCATTCATTCAATCAATCATTCATTTCTTGTTTAACTAAAATAAAATATCTTAAATTCTTAAGAAACAAAATACTGCAGATACTGGCTATACCACAGGTAGACATAAAGTGCTGGAGTAACTCAGCGGTTCAGGCAGCACCTCTGGAGAAATAGGAAAGGTGACCTTTTGGATCAGGACTACAGAGGGGGCTGAAAGGTGCCGAAACGAAACCTCACCTATCCTTTATCTCCAGAAATGCTGCTTGACCCACGAAGATACTCCAGCACTTTGTGTCTGTTTTTTTCCTTAAGGTTTAGTTCAATTTATTTCGGAGATACAGCGCGGAAACAGGCCCTTCGGCCCACCAAGTCGCGCCGACCAGCGATCCCCGCACACTAACATTATCCTACACACACAAGGTGACAATTTACAATTATAGCAAGCCAACTGTAGGTCTTTGGAGTGTGGGAGGAAACTGGAGATCTCGGAGAAAACCCACGCAGGTTACGGGGAGAACGTACAAACTCCGTACAGACAGCACCCGTAGTTAGGATCGAACCCGGGTCTGACGCTGTAAGGCAGCAGCTCTACCACTGCGCCACCGTGCCGCACTAAACTAAAAACGTTCTTGTGGTTCTGGCGTCTTATGGTGGGATAGCCGAATGGCAACTGTGGATCTTCCTTGGAAATTCACAAATTCATAAATGCTCTGAGCAGAATTAAGCCATTAGGCCCATCAAGCCTCCTCCGCCATTCAATCATGGCTGATCTATCTTTCCCTCTCAACCCCATTCTCCTGCCTTCCCCCTTAACCCCTGACACCTGTACCAACCAGGAATCCATCTATCTCTGCCTTCAAAGTATCCATTGACTTGGCCTCCACGGCCTTCTGTGGCAAAGAATTCCACAGGTTCACCACCCTCTGACTAAAAAAAAATCCCTACTCATCTCCTTCCTATTAAGGAAGGAGATTTAATTCTGAGGCTATGCCCTCTGGTCCTAGACTCTCCCACTAGTGGAAACATCCTCTCCACATCCACTCTATCCAAGTGTGGAAGCTCCATGTTGGGAATGTGATGGAAAAGCACACACCTCCAGTATTTTCCCAGCTGTTACCAGGCAACTGAATCATCCTACCGCAACTAGAGAGTGGTCCTGAACTACGATCTACCTCTTTGATGACCCTCGGACTATCCTTGATCGGACTTTGCTGGCTTTACCTTGCACTAAACGTTATTTCCTTGTCATGTACCTGTACACTGTAAATGGCTCGATTGTAATCATGCATTGTCTTTCTGTGACTGCGTAGCTGGCAACAAACAGTTTTTCGCTGTACCTCAGTGCACGTGGCAATAAATTAAACTAAACCGAACTGATCTGAACTGAAACGTCGGAAGCCCTGACTCTGCAATGCCACAGAATTAAAGTCAATTTTGTCAAATCACTCTTGCCGTTGGAGCAGTTCGTGAAGTTTAATCACTTTAATGAAAATTTCGGTTGTCAAATTATATTTTAAATGGGCTCTTGCATATTAATGGGTCCCGTTTTGACCTCCACCCACCCTCCGCACATCATAAATCACTATAATTGAAGTACATGCGAGACATTAAAAATAGGATATAGAATTAACTGCATTCTCGGCCCAGTTCCATACATTATCCTTTAATTCCTTAGACCAAACTTGCTGGGAAAAGCTTATGCAAGCAATGTGCTCACAGTCCGACATCACAATTAGGGCAAAAAGCTGTTCGCAGGGCATACGCTTAATCCAATGATGATGATTAATGGCCAACGTGTCAGGCTTTCTACAGGTCACATTAAAATATAATCAATCCCAAAATCAATACAGGCTCCGTCTATCAACGTTAGTTTGTTCCACAGGTCAGTCGGGTCCGCAGACACACCAGCTTCCTGCCCCTTTTATATTTACCGCACACACGCTCTGTCGGGCATCCTTCAACATTGTGCTGATACAGCAGTTTTACACGCGCACACACACACACACGCACGCACGCACACACACGCACGCACGCACGCGCACACACACGCACGCACGCACGCACACACACACACACACATGCACACACACACACACACGCACACACACGCGCACACACACACGCACACACGCGCACACGCGCACACACGCACACCCGCACACGCACACACACACACACACACACGCACATGCACACACCCGCACAAACACACACGCACACGCACACACCCGCACACGCACACGCACACACACACGCACACGCACGTGCACACGCACGCACACACACACGCACACGCACACGCGCACACACACACACACACACACGCACACACACACACACGCACACGCGCACGCACACGCACACGCACACACACACGCATGCGCGCACACACACACACACACACACCCGCACACACACGCACGCACATGCACACACACACACCCACACAC
Organism: Amblyraja radiata; assembly: GCF_010909765.2. Taxonomy (NCBI): domain Eukaryota; kingdom Metazoa; phylum Chordata; class Chondrichthyes; order Rajiformes; family Rajidae; genus Amblyraja; species Amblyraja radiata. The sequence continues at coordinate 61,987,882 of NC_045965.1, read as the reverse complement.
ACATACACACACACACAGACACGCACGCACACACACACAAACACACACACACACAAACACACATACACACACACACAAACAAAACACATACACATAAACACACATAAACAAACTCACAGACACGCACGCACACAACAAGCGCACACATGCACGCACATGCGCACACACGTACAAACATACACACACACACACGCAGACACACGCATGCAGACATACATGCAAGCACACACACAAACACACACACAGAAACGCACACAAACAAATAGAACACACACACACAAACACACACACAGACACAGACACACACACACACGCACGCACACAGAAATATAATAGTCGACTTGGACTCGGTGGGCCGAAGGGCCTGTTTCTAATCTTATCTCAAAACTAAACTAGTCCAATGGTTTGTTCAGGTCTATCCTAGTCTTAAAGACATAGTCAACCTGATACTCCAGCGATGTACTTAAGAGAGTGCCATGTAGTGAAGATGTTTACATGTGAGCAAGTCTCCCACTGAGTACCCCCCCCCCCCCACATAGTATCCCCACAGCAACCAACATAAACAAAGACTTGTCCCACCCTGGCCATTCCTTCCTCTCCCTGCTCACGTCCGGCAGAAGGTACAGAAGCCTGAAAGCGTGCACCACCAGACTGAGGAACAGCTTCCTCCCCTCTATTATCAAGCTTCGGAACGGTCGTTCCATAAGCTAGGGCGATCACGGTGGCGCAGCGGTAGAGTTGCGGCTTTACAGCGCCCGAGACGCAGGTTTGATCCCCGCATCTGTGGGACTGCGCGCTGTCTGTGCGGAGTTTGCACGTTCTCCCCATGACCGCGTGGGTTTTCTCTGGGATCTTCGGTTTCCTCCCACACTCCAAAGACGTACAGGTTTGTAGGCCAATTGGCTTGGGTTGGTATACTTGGTATAGGTGTAATATGTCCCTGGTGTGTATAGGCTTGTGTTAGAGTGCGGCGATCGCTGGTCGGCTCGGACTCGGTGGGCTGAAGGGCCTGTTTCCGCGCTGTATCTCTAAGCTAAACTAAACTGAGCTCCATCAGCTGTGTTACCATGCCGCCAATAATGTTAATGCCATCGTACAAATAATCCAGAGGACTAAACACAGGTCTTTGGTGTCTGAGGTAGCAGCTCTACCCGCTGCACCACCGAGACGCTCTCTGTGCCCTAGTCGTCAAGGATTGAATAAAGGAGGAAAATGGTGAGGGTGTATTTAGCATTCTCCGATCAATCTGGCTTTAAATGAGAAATAGCTAATCACGCACGCATTAGCAGACTGACCTCTCCGTAACTGTCTCAGCTGACAGCTATCCGGGTGACGTTTCTGGCAGGAGTGCTGACGGACTATTCCGAAAAATTGCCGGGAAAGGCAACTTGTCTTTCCTACCCTTCTAAATGCCTCATGTCTGGGAAGTAGGATATCATTCCATTGAAGGATGCATCGAGCTTGATGTTAATACAACAGTCTGACAGCTTCGAAGGACTCAAGAGTGCAATTCCGATCCAGTGAGCTGACAACCAAACGCAAGTTCGGGGCTCAGGTGAGTAAACCTATTTGTTGAGTTTATTTCTCATGTCCTTGAAATCCACAGCGTCAACTCTGTTGTCTATTACACGAGGTTCTGTCTCTGAGCGCCATGGATCAGAAGCAACAGATGCTTCCAGCTTGCAGTTGAGACATACATCAAGATTCAAAACCATGAGAGGAATAGATCGGGTAGATGCACAGAGTCTCTTGCCCAGAGTTGGGGAATCAAGGACCAGAGGACATAGGTTCACGGTGAAGGGGAATAGATTTAATCGGAATCCGAGGGGTAACTTTTTCACACAAAGGGTGGTGGGTGTACGGACGAGCTGCCGGAGGAGGTAGTTGAGGCTGGGACTATCTCAACGTTTAAGAAACAGTTAGACAGGTACATGGATAGGACAGGTTTGGAGGGATACGGACCAAGCGCAGGCAAGTGGGACTAGTGTAACTGGGACATTGTTGGCCAGTGTGGGCAAGTTGGGCCGAAGGGCCTGTTCCCGCACCGTATCACTCCATGGCTCCCCCCACCCTCCCCTCCTGGTTAGGTCTAACCATTCCCACGGCCAAATTGCAAAATACGGCAGGTGAATTCTACCGAGGCTCGTGTGGTCAGCGTAGTTTAGTTTTAGAGATACAGAGCAGAAACAGACCCTTCGGCCCACCGAGTCTGCACCAACCAGTGATCCACGCACATTTACACTACCCAGTACACACTAGGGACAATTTACATTTATACCAAGCCAATTAACCTACAAACCTGTCGGGCTTTGTAGCGTGGGGGGGAAACCCGAAGCTAACAGACAAAACCCACGCAGGTCACGATGAAAACGTACAAACTACGTACAGACAGCACCTGTAGTCAGGATCGAACCTGGGTCTCTGGCGCTGTAAGGCAGCAACTATACCGCAGCATTAATGTACAGAGGGATCTCGGGCTCCAGGTCCATAGCTCCCTGAATGTGCCCGTCATCAGACTGATTGCGGTGTTGACCGGAGAGGGGGCGAAGAAAGCTGGAAGAGAGGTGGACGCAGGACAAAGTCTAGCGAGCGATAGGTGGATACAGGCGACGGGGGGTTTTGATTAGACAAAGGCCCGAGACGAAGAGACAAAAAGCGTGAGATGAGGATAGAAACGGCGTGAAATGTGAAGCCGGAGGAAGGAACGTCGGTGGAAGGGGACGAGAGGGAGGGGGAAGGGAGGGAATGGGTGCGCATCTAGAATGCTGTAACACTATATGGTGCAGCGGTAGAGTTGCTGCCTTACAGCGCCAGAGACCCGGGTTCGATCCTGACTCCCGTGACCTGCGTGGGCTTTCTCCGAGATCTCCGGTTTCCTCCACACTCCAAGGGCGTGCAGGTTTGTAAGTTAATTGGCTTGGTATAAATGTAAATTGTCCCTAGTGTGCGTAGGGTAGTGTTAGTGTGCGGGGATCGCTGGCCGGCGGGGACACAGCGGGCCGAAGGGCCTGTTTCCACGCTGTATCTCTAAACTAAACTAAACTAACAGTCAGAAACCGCAGGTACTGGTTTATACCAAAGATAGACACAAAGTGCTGGAGTAACTCAGTGGGTCAGGCAGCATCTCTGGAGAAAACGGATGGGTGTCGTTTTGGGTCGGGACCCTTCTTTAGACAAACAGGCCCCTTGGCCCACAATGTCTGTGCCGAACATGATGCCAAGACTAACTCTGAAGAAGGGTCCCGAGCCGAAACGTCACCCACGCAGGTCACGGGGGGAACGCGCAAGAAGGGCCTGTTTCCGTGCTGTATCTCTAAACTAAACTAAACTATGCTCTTTCTCTTTGTACTTCCTGCTGTACTGTTCTTGCTATTGAGGGAGTGCAGCGTAGGTTTACAAGGTTAATTCCCGGAATGGCGGGACTGTCATATGCTGAGAGAATGGAGCAGCTGGGCTTGTACACTCTGGAGTTTAGAAGGACCAGAGGGGATCTCATTGAAACATATAAGATTGTTAACGGTTTGGACTCACTAGAGGCAGGAAACATGTTCCCGATGTTGGGGGGAGTCCAGAACCAGGGGCCACAGTTTAAGAATAAGGAGTAAGCCGTTTAGAAAGGACACGAGGAAACACTTTTTCTCACAGAGAGTGGTGAGTCTGTGGAATTCTCTGTCTCAGAGGGCGGTGGAGGCAGGTTCTCTGGATGCTTTCAAGAGAGAGCTAGATAGGACTCTTAAAGATAGTGGAGTCAGGTGATATGGGGAGAAGGCAGGAACGGGGTACTGATTGGGGATGATCAGCCATGATCACATAGAATGGCGGTGCTGGATCGAAGGGCCGAATGGCCTACTCCTGCACCTATTGTCTATTGTCTATTGTGTGGCTTGATTGTACTCATGTACAATCTGATTTGACTGGATAGCACGCAAACCAAATATGTCACTGTAACTCGTTACACACAACAATAATAAACCAATATCAATACCACTCTGCTTGCTACATCCTTGAAGAAATCAAATCAATTTCCTTTCCATAAAATTGTGTTGATTCTGCTTGACTGTATGGTGATTTTCATAAAGTCCTGACACTACATTCTCAACTATTTCTGTTACAATCCAACATTTTCTTATTGACAGCAGGTGTCTGGGAACAATGTACATCCAGATATCCTTCTGGATCATCAGCAAAACCCTTATTTAGATGTATATCTTTGTTATTCAATTCAATTCAATTCAATTCAATTTAATGTCATTTGGACCCCTTGAGGTCCAAACGAAATGCCGTTTCTGCAGCCATACATTACAAACAAATAGACCCAAGACACAACATAATTTACATAAACATCCATCACATTGCTGTGATGGAAGGCCAAAAAAACTTCTCTCTCCACTGCGCTCTCCCCCCCGATGTCAGAGTCAAAGTCAAAGCCCCCGGCGGGCGATGGCGAATTGTCCCGTGGCCATTTAAGCCACGCCGGGTGATGCAAGGTCGCACACCGGGTCTTGGTGTTAGAGCCCCCGGCGTGCGCTCGCAGAGACCCGCCGCGATTCCAAGCCGCGCGGGGCGGTGATGTAGGCCCCACTCCAGGTGCTCTTCAACCCCGCAACTCGGGCGGGAGAAGTCGCCATTGCGGGAGCCCTGAAAAGCGGTCTCCCTCCAGGTACCCGCGGGCTCCCGGTGCCGTCCGCCAAACCCGCAGTTGCAGCCACCGAATCCCCGGGGGTCGGGCCGCAGCAGCGTCCACCACAGCTCCACCCGCTCTGGACTCGGCCAGCTCCGCGACGGTGAGTAGTTGGCACCAGAGTCCCCGGTCTTCCTGTTGGAGGCCGCTCCTCGTTGCAGCCCCAACGACAACGGAGACCCGACAAAGAAAAGGTCGGGTCTCCCGTGCAGGGAGAGATTTAAAAGTTACCCCCAACCCCCCCACACCACCCCCACCCCCCCACACACATACCCCAACAAAAAATAACAAAAACTACATAAAAACATAGACATAAAATAATAAAAACGCAGACGGACTGCAGAGGCCGCTGCAGACGAGAGTCGCGCCGCCTACCGTTATGTTAAGCTGTTGGGTCAAAATACTGGAACGCTAGGTGGCACGGTGGTGTAATGGGTAGAGCTACTGCCTAAAGCCCCTGTCCCACTTAGGAAACCTGAACGGAAACCTCTGGAGACTTTCCGCCGCACGCAAGGTTCCTGGAGGTTCCCGAAGGTTTTTGTCAGTCTCCCTACCTGCTTCCACTACCTGCAACCTCCGGCAACCACCTGCAACCTCCGGGAACCGCACGGAAACCTTGGGTGGGGCGCAAATTCTTCAGAGGTATCCGATCAGGTTTCCTAAGTGGGACAGGGGCATTACAGCGCCAGAGGCCAGGGTTCCATCCTGACTACCGGTGCTGTCTGTACGGAGTTTGTACATTCTCCCCGTGCCCTGCGTATGTTTTCTCCGGGACCTTTGGTTTCCTCCCACGCTCCAAAGACGAGCAGGTTTGTAGATTAATTGGCTTGGTGTAATTGTAAATTGTGTTAATCTGAGGGGATCGCTGGTCGGCGCGGAATTGGTGGGCCGAAGGGCCTGATTCCACACTGTATCTCTAAACTAAACTTGTATAGGACGGTAGACACAAAATGCTGGAGTAAAGGTCCTGCCCCACGAGCGTGTGACTGCAAGCGGCAAGCGCGACCTAACGTGGTCGCTTGAGCCGTACGGCCTCGTCTGGAGTTGTGCGGAGCTGGTCCCGACATCGCGCGGGGCTCCGAAAAACTGACAGTGTTCAAAAATTCCGCGCGGCAACGGCCTGCCGGCCCGCAGCCGCATTGAGGCCGTACCCACCGCCTCGACGGGCGTGCGCAGCGTCTCGATGCCGTACGCAGCGTCTTGACGGCGTACGCCTAGCGCGAACTTCCCGTGGACTTCGCTCGAACTTCACGTCAACTCGTACGGGATCACTCGACCTCCGTGCGGCCCCCGCTTCCGGTTTGGTCGCGCTTGCCGCATGCAGTCGCATGCTCGTGGGACAGGCCCTTAACTCAGTATTTTTCAGATGGTCTCGACCCGAAACGTCTCTCCACAGATGCTGCCTGTCCTGCTGAGTTACTCCAGCTTCTTGTGTCTAAACTAAAATGTATCTATTTGCATTGTGAGAGTATCTTCATGAAACAGACTGCTGTTTGAGAAGATGGACACAACATTCTGGAGTAACTCAGCGGGTCAGGTAGCATCTCTGGAGAAGAGAGCTCATCATGACCATCACAAAGTTCACATCTAAATTTAGGCTTCACATCTAATAGTCACGTGTACTGAGATACAGTGAAAAGCTTTTTGTTCGTTTACTACCCAATCATTCAGATAATACAATACTTGAATATTTAGTTTAGTTTAGAGATACAGTGCTGAAACAGGCCCTTCGGCCCACCGAGTCTGCACCGACCAGCAATCCCCATACACTAGCACTATCCAACACACACTGGCGACAATTATCTATTTTTACCGGACAATTAACCTACAATCTTGGACGTCCTTGGAGTGTTTGAGGAAACCGGAGCACCCGGAGAAAACCCAGGTGGTCACGTACGGGGAGAACGTACAAACTCCATACAGACGGCACCTGTAGTCAGGATCGAACCCGGGTCTCTGGCGCTGTAAGGCAGCAGCTCTACCGCTGCGCCACCGTGCCTCTCTGTTTAAATTGCAAAACGAAATAACAAATTCGAGGCTTATCGTGTCTGGAGTGTAAATGATTAATTGATATACTTAAGATGATTGATGGGATGGACAATGAAGCATTTGTGTGGTATGTAATAAGAATTATACCATGTCAATTATACCGTGTCACGCTACGAATTATACCATGCGGTGATGATATTTTATAAGGTACAGTGAAAGTCTTTGTTTTTGCATACTGGGTACACGAAACAGGCGCCACAAAGGCACAACAAAGTTACAAAAAATACTCTGAGGTTGCCGGCTGTCAGTTGCCAAACACTTTAACTCCCCCTCCCATTCCCACGCTGACCTTTCTGTCCGCAGATTTCGCTTAGGCAGCTTACACCCCAGCGGTATGGATGTTGACATCTCTAACTTCAAGTAGCCCTTGTTTTCCCTCTCTCTCCATCCCCCCCCTAGTTCTCCGGCTCATCAGACTGTCCTTGTTTACAGTACATTTTATCTCTGTTTGCTTTGTTGTAAACCTTCTCCTAACTAACAGTGATCTATTCTACATGTTCCTTGATCCACATCCCCTTTTGTCTCATTTTAACACCTTACACTTCCTTATCTCTGGGTCTCATTTTGGCTCTCGACCCAAAACATCACCCATTCCTTGTCTCCAGAGATGCTGCCTGTCCCGCTGAGTTACTCCAGCATTTTGTGTCCATCACTATTTAAGAAAGGTTGGTCCCTTCTCCGTTCCCCCCACGCCGTGACCCCTTTGTTCTCTGTGGCCCCTCCCCTACACCGGGGCTCCTTTAGTTCTCAGTAGCCCCCCCTCACCCCCCATGCCAGGTCCCCTTTACTTCTCAGAGGCGCCAATGGCGTTGATTTCTATATCACTAGAAAACATTTCGTCTATTGTCTACATCTATTATCTATTGTAAGGTCGGCTGTTGCAGAAACTGGTTGTGGAGAGTAACTGCCTGCCTGTGTGATAGTGGATGTACCAGTTAGAAATGCAGCTTCCCTGCCTTCGGTTATTTGTTTTAATAGATCGTTTTGTTAATTTCATTAATCATCTACCCTCCTGTATATTAGCAGGTAAATGAGAGAACAATACTGATTCGGAGTTTGGCCGGCAAATCCAGAACACGAACGAGCTTTATATCAGATCCAGGCTGTTCAAGATGATAGGTATCATTCTTTTTAGTGATACGGTTAGGAAACAGGCCCTTCGGCCCACCGAGTCCGATCACCCATTCATGCTAGTTCCACGTTACCCCACTTTCTCATCCATTCCCTGCACATCCTACGCAACATTTAAGAAACAGTTAGACAGGTACATGGATAGGACAGGTTTGGAGGGATACGGACCAAGCCTGGCAGGTGGGACAAGTGTAGCTGGGACATGTTGGCCGGTGTGAGCAAGTTGGGCCGAAGGGCCTGTTTCCACACTGTGTCACTCCATGACTCTGACTCGAGGCAATTTACAGAAGCCGATTAACCTACGGTCTTTGGGATGTGGGAGGAAACCGGAGCACCCAGAGAGAACGTGCAAACTCCACGCAGACAGCACCCGAGGCCAGGATTGAGCCTAGGTCTCGGGCATTGTGCGGCAGCAGCTCTACCCGCTGCGACAAAACATCTCTTCACAAAACCGGAAATCTGGAGTACAGGTACTGCCACTTCCCCTCACCAACCTTACCTGCTGCCCATCTCCAATCTGCCAAGTGTTATTGGGGCTGAAAATCCCACAGAAATGTTCAAAGCCGAGATTAATATGAGATTCGCCAGAAGGCTACCGCAGATGCTGGTTTAAACCGAAGATAGACACAAAAAAACTGGGGTAACTCAGCGGGACAGGCAGCATCTCTGGAGAGAAGGAATGGGTGACGCTTCGGGTCGAGACCCTTCTTCAGACTGAGAGTCAGGGAAAAGGGAAACGAGAGGTATGGCCGGTGATGTAGAGAGATATAGAACAAATGAATGAAAGATATGCAAAAAAGTCACGAGGATCAAGGAAAGGTGGAGCCTACAATGCTCCATTGTTGGCTGTGGGCTAGGTGATAATGGGGTATACAGATAATGAAACTCAACGGGACGACAGTGAAACTAGTACAACATGGGTGGAGGGGGGGGGGGGGGACAGAGAGAGAGGCGATGCAAGGGTTACTTGAAGTTAGAGAAATCAATATTCATGCCGCTGGGTTGTAAGCTGTCAATATGACATTAATTGCATGCATAGCAGGGGATATAGGATGAAGGTCGGTAAATGAACAAGGGAGACACAAGGAACTTTAGATGCTGGAGACTTGAGCAAAACACAAAGTGCTGAAGGAACTCAGCGGGTCAGCCCGCATCTGTGGTGAGAATGGGCAGGCGATGTTTTGGGTGGGGACCCTTCTTCAGACCACGAGAGAAGAATGAAGAGGGAGATCGTGCATCAGACTCCATGGGTAACATGGTCTGCTCCGGTTCCTCCGTCTCCCGCACTCCTTTCTTCCCACATAATATCGTCGAGTGAGTATCCTGGGAATCGTGCCAGGATTTGGAACAAATGAATAATTGCGGTTGATGTCTGATCTGTAAATTATTACGGAGTGACTTATAATAGAAGCTAAGGGTTTATTATCTTGTGCAAATTAAGTTATAATGGGAACTATCGGAGGAGAACAGTACAACTCAAGGTTTTCCCCTTGGAATGATGAAGAGGAAAAGGGTGAAGAGGCCAGTGAAGATGTTAGTCAGAAGAATGAAGAGATTTGACAAGTTAATTATTTCCATTGGCCTGCAACTCTCAGGCATCGAGACGGGTGAAGACAAATTTCAATCAGAGGCCAAAGGTTTCGGGAAAGAGATTAGTCATAAGGAGCATCTTAATGGAGGAGACAGAGGTCGAGTGGTGGAAGGATTTAACGCTTTCAACTTCAGTTTCCACTCTGTATCTTCCCCTTTGCTCTAACTTTTTTACGTACTTAGAGTCATAGAGTGATACAGTGTGGATACAGGCCCTTCGGCCCAACATGCCCACACTGGCCAACATTGTCCCAGCTATACTAGTCCCACTTGCCTACGCTTGGTCCTTATCCCTCCAAACCAGTCCTTTCCATGTACCTGTCTAACTGTTTCTTAAATGTTGGGATAGTCCCAGCCTCAACTACCTCCTCTGGCAGCTTGTTCCATACACCCACATCCCTTTGTGTGAAAAAGTTACCCCTCGGATTCCTATTAAATTAAAGTTAGATAGAGCTCTAGGGGCTAGTGGAGTCAAGGGATATGGGGAGAAGGCAGGCAGGGGTTATTGATAGGGGACGATCAGCCATGATCGCAATGAATGGCGGTGCTGGCTTGAAGGGCCGAATGGCCTACTCCTGCACCTATTTTCTATGTTTCTAAATCTTTTCCCCTTCACCTTGAACCTTTGTCCTCTGGTCCTCGATTCCCCCACTCTGGGCAAGAGATTCTGCGCATCTACCCGATCTATTCCTTTGATTTTGTACACCTCTATAAGATCACCCCTCATCCTCCTACGCTCCATGGCATAGAGACCCAGCCTACTCAACCTCTCCCTATAGCTCACACCCTCTAGTCCTGGCAACATCCTCGTAAATCTTTTCTGAACCCTTTCAAGCTTGACAATATCCTTCCTATAACATGGTGCCCAGAACTGAACACAATATTCTAGATGCGGTCTCACCAACATCTTATACAAATGCAACATGACCTCCCAACTTCTATATTCAATACTCTGACTGATGAAGGCCAAAGTGCCAAAAGCCTTTTTGACCACCTTATCTACCTGCGACTCGACCTTCAAGGAACCATGCACCTGTACTCCTAGATCCCTCTGCTCTACAACACTACCTATAGGCCTACCATTTGCTGTGTCAGTCCTGCCCTTGTTCGACATCCCAAAATGCAACACCTCACACTTCTCTGTATTAAATTCCATCAACCATTCCTCCGCCCACCTGGCCAATCGATCCAGATCCTGCTGCAATCGTTCACAACCATCTTCACTATCTGCAAAACCACTAACTTTTGTATCATCAGCAAACTTGCTAATCTTGCCCTGTATGTTCTCATCCAATTCATTGATGTAGGTGAAAAAAAACAGTAATGGGCCCAGCACCGAACCCTGAGGCACACCACTAGTCACAGGCATCCAGTCTGAGAAGCAACCTTCCACCATCACCCTCTGCTTCCTTCCATGGAGCCAATTTGCTATCCATTCAGCTATCTCTCCTTGGGTCCCATGCGATCGAACCTTCCAGAGCAGCCTACCATGCAGAACCTTGTCGAACGCCTTACTGAAGTCCATGTACACAACATCTACAGCTCTGCCCTCATCGACCTTTATGGTCACGTCTTCAAAAAAAATCAATCAAGATTTGTGAGACACGGCCTCCCATGTATAAAACCATGCTGACTATCCCTAATCAGCCCTTGCCCATCCAAATGCCTGTATAACTTGTCCCTCTCTAGTACTCTCTAGTAACTTTCCAACTAAAGATATTCTCACCTATAAGATGTTAAGGCCTATAGTTCCCAGCATTTTCCCTGCAGCCCTTCTTGAAAAGAGGCACAACCCTCCAGTCTTCTGGCATCTCTCCTGTATTTAAGGACGACTCGTGAATTTCAACCAGGGCTCCCGCAATTTCCTCTCCAGTTTCCCGCAATGTCCTCGTTACTTCAGCTTGTTTTAGTTTGGTTTAGAGATCCAGCGCGGACACAGGCCCTTCGGCCCACCAAGACAGCACTGACCAGCGAACCCCGCACACTTACACTATCCTACACACACGAGGGACAATTTACAATTCGACCAAGCCTAACCTGAAAGTCTTTGGAGTGTGAGAGATCCCGGAGCAAAACCCATGCAGGTCACGGGGAGAACATACAAACTCCGTACAGACAGCACCCGTAGTCAGGATCGAACCCGGGTCTCTGGTGCTGTGAGGCGGTAACTCTACTGCTGCGCCACTGTGCATGATTGACTTGGATTGATTTATGTATGGTATTATCTGATATTTAGTTTAGAGACACAATAGACAATAGACAATAGGTACAGGTGTCAGCCATTCGGCCCTTCGAGCCAGCACCGCCATTCAATGTGATCCTGGCTGATCATCCCCAAACAGTACCCCGTTCCTGCCTTCTTCCCATATCCCCTGACTCCGCTATTTTTAAGAGCCCTATCTAGCTCTCTCTTGAAAGCATCCAGAGAACCTGCCTCCACCGCCCTCTGAGGCAGAGTATTCCACACTCACCACTCTCTGTGAGAAAAAGTGTTTCCTCGACTCCGTCTAAATGGCTTACTCCTTATTCTTAAACTGTGGCCCCTGGTTCTGGACTCCCCCAACATCGGGAACATGTTTCCTGCCTCTAGCGTGTCCAAATCCTTAACAATCTTATATGTTTCAATGAGATGCCCTCTCATCCTTCTAAACCCCATAGTGTACAAGCCCAGCTGCTCCATTCTCTCAGCATATGACAGTCCCGCCATCCCGGGAATTAAACTTGTAAACCTACGCTGCACTCCCTCAATAGCAAGAATGTCCTTCCTCAAATTAGGGGACCAAAACTGCACACAATACACCAGGTGCGGTCTCACTAGGGCCCTGTACAACTGCATGGAAACAGGCCTTTCTGCTCATCAATCATACTTGTTCTACGTTATTCCACTTCCTCATCCACGCACTACACATTGAGGACAATTTACAGAGGCTAATTAACCTACTAACCTGCACCTCTTTGGAAAGTGGGTTGGAACCTGTGCGGTCACAGGAATGTACGTGCAAACTCCCCACAGACAGCATCCGAGGGCAGGATCAAACCCCGATCTCTACCAGCTGCGCCACTGTGCCGTCCTGATTCGCTAGCGGTGCAAAACAAAGCTTTTCACTGTACCTCGGTGCACGGGACACTAACGTAAACGTCAACCCAAGCCCAGGATTAAACCCCACAATCACTTGACTCAAAAACAGACACCTATCATTGACACAGATAATTTGGATGAAACCGAGCGCAATAAACAGATGCAAATATCGTTTGAAGCCAAATTTAGTTTAGATCACGTTTAGTTTATGCATATGAAGAAAGACTGCATAGACTCGGTTTGTACTCGCTAGAATTTAGAAGATTGAGGGGGGATCTTATAGAAACTTACAAAATTCTTAAGGGGTTGGACAGGCTAGATGCAGGAAGATTGTTCCCGATGTTGGGGAAGTCCAGAACAAGGGTCCAGATTAAGGATAAAGGGGAAATATTTTAGGACTGAGATGAGAAAAACATTTTTTACACAGAGAGTGGTGAATCTGTGGAATTCTCTGCCACAGAATGTAGTTGAGACCAGTTCATTGGCTATATTTAAGAGGGAGTTAGATGTGGCCCTTGTGGCTAAAGGGATCAGGGGGTATAGAGAGAAAGCAGGTACAGGATGCTGAGTTGGATGATCAGCCATGATCACATTGAATGGCGGTGCAGGCTCGAAGGGCCGAATGGCCTACTCCTGCACCTATTTTCTATGTTTCTATGTTTAGAGATATAGCATGGAAACTAGCCCTTCGGCCCACCGAGCCTACATCACTAATTCTTTCCCACTTTCTCTTCCACCCCTTACACACTCGGACCAATTTGCAGAGGCCAGCTAACCCGCACCCGGAAGAAACCCATGCAGTCACGGGGTGAACGTGCAAACTCCACATTGACAGCAACTGAGGTGACGATCGAACCGCTGTGAGGCAGCAGCTCTACCAGCTGCGCCACCATGCCGCCCATGTCTTTTGCCAATCACCCTAATCCCTATCCCATGGTTATCAAACCTTCAGCCTATGGAAATTGTTTCTCTTTATGGTTCGATGGCGCTTTCATTGCCGCACAGTCAGTGGAATTATTTTTCTTACAAGCGCTCCGTACTTCCTAAATGTAAAACGTTAATGATTCCAAACACCTCCCTCGTCTTCTCCAGTCTACCCACTGAGAGTAATTCCCCGATCTCTGGAATCGTTTGAGCAGATCTTCTTTGTACCCTCTCTAAAGCTTTCAGGTCTCTAATGCATGGTGAGCAGAACTGAAGCCAACCTACTGCCAGTGCCAACCAAGTGTTTTATCCAGGATTAGAGAAACTCGCTGTCCTTTCACACTCTGCCCCTACGTAAAAAGATCAGCACCCTACATCCTCCAATTGCTTTGATAACCAGCCCTGCCACGTTCAAACATTTCCGCGCAAGTGTCCTAAGGTCTTCAGGTTCAACCACACTGCTAAACTCATACGGAACCAAATTTCTACAAGAGAACGGCAATTTATATGCACGTCAGAATGGAAACTTTAGTATACATATTATGCATCAGTTCATTAAATTATGGATGCAATATATTATTCATTGGCAACTTTATTATTCACTTTTTTCCATTTTTCAGAGGGTTTTTTTTTGTTGCATAAAGTAGTCAATATCAAATTGAATTTTAGATGCATTCTCTGAAGATTCCCTGTGCAGGAGGGAAGTAAGACAGAGGTTCACCGCTGTGAGATGTCTCTGATGTTGTGCGGCGCAATTTCATCCCTTTGCTCGGAGACCATGCTGCGTTGCAATTCTTGCTGGGTTGTGGGTCACTTCAGCTTCAGTAGGTTTCCCAACCTGTGGCTAGACCAGGGTAGGGTGGAGTTACCTCAATGCTGAGCTCAACAATGGGCATCAATGTGCAATGATGTAATGTATAAAGAATTAGCAGCAAGATGCATCACGGAATCAGGCTCCGGAGAAGATGTCAGGACAGATAACCATTGCTGTGGTCAATGAGATAGCAGCTTTAAGGGCCTGTCCCACTTAGGCGATTTTCAGGCGACTGCCAGCGACTACGACAATGGAATTCACCGAAGTGGCCTTTGATACACAGTAAGATGTCGACTTTATTTGCTTGATTGGTTTCTTATTTTGATTGCTTATTGCATGGCTATTATTTTTACTCATGTTTTATGTCTTTTGATTTATTGTTGTATTTCATATGTGATTTATGCGCCTTATGTGAGCTGTTATGTTATGTTCTGTTATGTTGTCTGTTTATGATGTCTTGTTTTTTCTTCTGTACAGCACTTTGGTCAACATTGGTTGTCTTAAAGTGCTTAACAAATAAAGTTGGATTGGATTGGAAGTCAGCACCAGCGACAACCTACGACATCCTGGCGACAACCTACGTTAACCTGGTGACAACCTACGACAGCAACTAGGTCAATCTACACTCATTGGCGTCAAACCCACGTTCGCCACTGTCGCTGAAAAATGTTCAACATGTTGAAAATCCAGAAAGACGCCACGACTCTTTGGGCGACTGAGGAGACTACTCACGACCATACAGGCGGCACCCCGACGACCATGTGGCAACAGCCTCGTCGCCTGTAATCGCCTGAAACATCGCCTAAGTGGGACAGGCCCATTAAGGTGAAACGAGGGTGATAGGATACGATACGATACAATAGAACTTTATTTGTCCCAGGTATCGTATGGTATCACCCTGTACGGTAGCACTTCTACCACTGCTCCACCGTGCCACCCGTGCCTGTGTCTACAGAACGCACAATTTGATTAGTAAGGATGTCAGGGGTTATGGGGAGAAGGCAGGAGAATGGGCTTGAGAGGGAAAGGTAGATCAGCCATAATTGAATGGCGGAGTAGACTTGATGGGTTGAATGGCCTAATTCTGCTCATATAACATGCAGCAGTGCTCTCTCCCATTTACATCCCGACTAGCTATTTACAAAGGCTGATATTTTCATGGATAGTCTGCCTGAAGAAGGGTCTCGACCCGAAACATCACCTATTGAATCTGAAGATGGGTCCCAACCTGAAGCATCATCTATACCTTGTTTCGAGAGATGCTGGCCTGACCCGCTGAGTTACTCCAGCATTTTGTGTCTATCTTTGGTGTAAACCAGCATCTGTAGTTCCTCTCTACAAATATTTTCATAGTGTTTGTGATTACTTTTCTACCTAAACGGTAAGTTTTTGTTGTAGAAGCAAAGAACTGCAGATGCTGGCTTATACCAGAGATAGACACAAAGTGCTGGAGTAACTTAGAGGGTCAGGCAGCATCTCGGGAGAAAAAAGATAGTGCCGTTTCGGGTCGGGACTCTTCTTCAGACCCTTTTTCCAATGATACAGTTAATCAGTATTTGTTAACTGGTAATGTCCCTTAAGTTCCTGTAAACCTTCACTGTAATCAACCCCACACCATTTTATAAACATCCAACGCAATTACAGTTGATCAGGTGGATGATTTCAGACTTACCCGAGTTGTAAGCCATCTGCTACGATTTCTCCGACTCACGAGGCCAATTCATATCTCTTCATAATGTTACGCTCCCATCTACTCTACTTAGCGCGCCACTGATCTGATCAGTCTACACCAGTGGTTCCCAACCTTTTTTTGGCCATGCCCCACCTAATCACCTCTAAAATCCTGATGCCCCCCCCCATATTTTAGCACGAGCAGACAAAGAAATAATTCTCAGAAAATGGAATTTACTCAAAATAACATCTGAAACATAAACTACATATGTTTACCTGATGCGCCCCTTAAAAATCAAATTGCCCCCCTGTGGGGCGTACGCCCCACGTTGGGAACCACTGGTCTACACTGTAGCAGTCTGCATAGGAGGGAACTGCAGATGCTGGTTTAAACTGAAGATGAGACACAAAGAGCTGGAGTAACTCAGCGGGACAGGCAGCATCTCTGGAGAGAAAGAATGGGTGAGGTTTCGGATCGAGACCCTTCATCAGACTTCTTCAGCCTTCTGAAGAAGGGTCTCGAAGCGAAACGTCACCCATACCTTCTCTCCAGAGATGCTGCCTGTCCCGCTGAGTTAAGCCCCTGTCCAACTTTCCCGAGTTGCTCAGGAATTCTCCCGAGTTTCCCCCTTGATTCCAACTCGGAGAATTACTATAATAGCCAGCCGTAGGTACTCGGGGCAATTTTCTTTACTCGTGGACATTTTTCAAAATGTTGAAAAAACGTCCCGACTTACCTGATGCCCCGAGTACCTACGGGTGGCATTACGAGTAGCTATGAAATATCTACGGACTCCTACGGACTCGCTACGGACATTCTCCGAGTTGGAATCAAGGGGAAAACTCGGGAGAATTCGTGAGTAACTTGGGAGACTGGGACAGGGGCTTTACATGTTGCACTCTGTTGTGCTATATAGTTTTTTTTTTAACAAATAAGAATGAATAGTTAATGCCTCAGCGGGTATACTCGTGAGACTCCAACAGTCACTAGTTTCCAATCCAAGGGCCTGCCCATCATTCTTTATTTTGTACTTTTCGAGATAGAACGTGGGAGCAGGCCCTTCGGCCCACCGAGATCGCGCTGACCAGTGATCCCCGCACACTAACACTGGATCACGTGCAGGCAGAAAGGATTAGTTTAACTTAGCATCATGTTCGGTGTGGACATTGTGGGCCAAATGACCTGTTTCTCTGCTGTAGCATTCTCTTTTCTATGTTCTATAATAACACAAAATAAATCAGCACGATGAATCAAAAATTAGTTCAGTTTTGTTTAACTTAGTTTTGAGATACAGCGCAGAAACAGGCCCTTCGGCCCACGGAGTCCGCACCGACCAGTGATTTCCGCACTATCCTACTTATGGAGGACAATTTACAATTTTACCAAAGCCAATTAACCCACAAACCTGTACGTCATAAGGTCATGTGATAGGAGCAGAATTAAGCCACTCGGCCCATCAAGTCTACTCCGCCATTCAATCACGGCTGATCTATCTAACCCCATTCAAAGTCAAAGTCAAAGTCAAAGTAGCCTTTATCGTCATTCAGACCTTGTGGTCTGAACGAAATGTTGTTGCCTTGTAGTCCTACATATAGTACAAAATGACAAAAACACACAATAAACACAAATTAACATCCACCACAGTGAGTTCACCAGGCACCTCCTCACTGTGATGGAAGGCAAAAGTCTTAAGTCTTTGTCTCTTGTCTTCTTATTCTCTTGTCTTCTTATTCTCCCTCTGCGCCGAGGCGATCCAGACTTCAGATGTTGTGACCCCGCCGGGCGATGCTAAGTAATGTCAGTCCCGCGGCTGAATCCGAGCTCCGCGAACGGGCCGGTTCACCTGCCTTCTCCCCACAACCACTGACGCACGTACTAACCCAAACTAAGAGTTCCACAGATTCACCACCCTCTGACAACGTCTTTGGAATGGGGGAGTGAACCGGAGCACCCGGAGAAAACCCGCGCTGTCACAGGGAGAGCGTACAAACTCCGTATAGACAGCACCCAGGGTCAGGATCGAACCTGGGTCTCTGGCGCCGTGAGGCATCGACTCTACCGCTGCGCTTATTCCCCCATTCATCATCCTACAGCCTCGCCAATCTTTCAACAAGCTCAATATTTGCCCTTCACTATGTTCGCCAGTAAGTTTCATTTCACACTTTGGGTTGTGAAGAGCTTTGGGATGCAAGTGATTCTATAAATATATATGCCCATTCTCCCTTTCTAATTTGAATGCACGCGGGGAAATAATGCCCTAGAATTGTAGGATGTGCTGTCAGAGAATGGATGAAGTCATATCAATCTACATTACAATCTCAACATCTCTGAGAACTTTGACTTTAATTTAAGTTTCATTTAGTTCAGAGATACAGCGTGGAAACAGGCCCTTCGGCCCACCGGGTTCACACCGGCCCACGATCACGCATACACTGGTTCTATCCTCTCTACACAGTCACGGTGGCGCAGCGGTAGAGTTGCTGTCTTAAGGGCCTGTCCCACGAGCATGCGACCTGCATGCGGCGAGCGCGACCAAACCGGAAGCGGGGGCCTCGCGGAGGTCGAGTGAGTGACGTGAAGTTCGAGCGAAGTCCACTGGAAGTTTGCGCGTGACGTACGGCATTGAGACGCTGCGCACGCCCGTCGAGGCGGTGCGTACGGTGTTGAGGCGGCTGCGGGCCAGCAGGCCGTTGCTGCGCGGAATATTTGAACATGGTCAGTTTTTCGGAGCCCCGCGCGATGTCGGGACCAGCTCCACACAACTCCATACGGCTCCGGCGATCGAAGTTGGACCGGCCCCGCGAGGCCGCACGGCTCAAGCGACCACGTTAGGTTGCGCTTGCCGCATGGAGTCGCATGCTCGTGGGACAGGCCCTTTACAGCGAATGCTGCGCCGGAGACCCGGGTTCGATCCCGAATATGGGCGCTTGTTTGTACGTTCTCCCCGTGGGCGTGGGTTTCCTCCGGGTGCTCCGGTTTCCTCCCACACTCCAAAGACGTACAAGTTTGTAGGTTAATTGGCTTGGTAAATGTAAAAATTGTCCCTAGAGGGTGTAGGATGGTGTTAATGTGCGGGGATCGCTGATAGGCGCAGACCCAGTGGGCCGAAGGGCCTGTTTCCGCGCTGTATCTCTAAAACTAGGGCCAATTTAAAGAAACCAATTTAGCTACAAACCTGTACGTCTTTGGAATGTGGGAGGAAGCCGGAGCACTACCCACCAAATAGTGAAAGGCTTGGATAGAGTGGATGTGGAGAGAATGTTTCCACTAGTGGGAGAGTCTAGGACTAGAGGTCATAGCAACAGAATTAATGAATGTTCCTTCAGGAAGGAGATGAGGAGGAATTTCTTAAGTCAGAGGGTGGTGAATCTGTGGAATTCTTTGCCACAGAAGGCTATGGAGGTCAAGTCAATAGATATTTTTAAGGCAGAGATAGATAGATTCTTGATCAGTACGGGTGTCAGGGGTTATGGGGAAGAAGGCTGGAGAATGGGGTAAGGGGGGAGAGATAGATCAGCCATGATTGAATGGCGGAGTAGACTTGATGGGCCGAGTAGAATTGATCTTCGGTTTTCTCCCACACTCCCAAAGACATACAGGTTTTGCAGCTTGGTATAAATGTAAAATTGTCCATAGTGTGTGTGGGATTGAAGTGTGTCGAAGGGCCGAATGGCCTACTCCTGCACCTATTTTCTATGTTTCTATGATTTTGTTAACGTGCGGGGATCGCAGGTCGGTGTGAACTCAGTGGGCCACAGCTGTACCTCTAAACTAAATATACTAAATAAATATCTGTGGTGCTGCAAGTAAAAATTTGATTGTTCTGTTTCGGGACAAATGACAATAAAACACTCTTGACCCTTGACTCTACCTGTTCGAAAAAATGGTGCAGAATGAGTAGAAACCAAGTGGAAGTCAGACTGCCCACATTAAAAGCCTTGAATGTCTTACTCTTGTTAGGTCTGGTGACAATATATAGATCTCATTAAGAAGAATGGATTGTAGATACAAAATGGAAACAAAGAAGAAGACACAAACTGTTGGAGGAACTCAGCGGGTCAGGCAACATCTCTGGAGAAAGGGAACAGATGATGTTTCAGGTCGGGACCCTTCTTCAAGACTGAATGATAGAGGGGGTGGGGGGGTGGAAACTGAAGGCTGCCACGAAAGGCTGTGGAGGCCAAGTCAATGGGTATTCTTAAAGCAGAGATAGATAAATTCTTGATTAGTACTGGCGTCAGGGGTTACGGGGAGAAGGCAGGAGAATGGGGAGAGGAGGGAGAGATAGATCAGCCACGATTGAATGGCGGAGTAGACGATGGGCCGAATGGCCTAATTCTGCCCCAGTCACTTATGAACACATGAAGGCAAGAGAAGGCGAGTATAAAATGACAGATGACTTCAGGAAGAGTGGAGTCCATATTGGTCCACTGTTGGACTGGAGTGGGAAACAGAGATGTGAACAGTGGAACTGGTAGGTTGATTAGGGAGGGAGAGAGTGGGGTGGGGGGTGGGGGGGGGGGTGATAGAGAGAGGGGGGGGGGGGGGTGAGGAGGGAATGCAGGTTACTTGAAATTAGAGAAATCAATGTTCATACCGCTAGGTTGGATGCTGCCCAAGTGAAATATGAACGGGTGGAGTTGGATAAAGGGTAGGTACACAGAAATGCTGGAGAAACTCAGCGGGTGCAGCAGCATCTATGGAGCGAAGGAAATAGGCAACGTTTCGGGATGAAACGTTGCCTATTTCCTTCGCTCCATAGATGCTGCTGCGCCCGCTGAGTTTCTCCAGCATTTTTGTGTACCTTCGATTTTCCAGCATCTGCAGTTCCTTCTTAAACACTTGGATAAAGGGATAAGTGAACCATGCGGTAAACTGAAGGCAGCTGCATTTGAGTTTAGTTTAGCTTAGTTTAGAGATGCAGCGCGGAAACAGGCCCTTCGGCCCACCGAGTCCGCGCCGACCAGCGATCCCCGCACATTAACACAACACTACACACTCGAGTCAATTTACATTTACACCAAGCCAATTAACCTACAAACCTGTACGTCTTTGGAGTGTGGGAGGAAACCGAAGATCTCGGGGAAAACCCACGCAGGTCAAGATTCAAGATTCAAGATTCAAGAGAGTTTCTTGTCATGTGTCCCCGATAGGACAATGAAATTCTTGCTTTGCTTCAGCACAACAGAACATAGTAGGCAATGACTACAGAACAGATCAGTGTGTCCATATACCATTATATAAATATATACACACATGAATAAATAAACTGATAAAATGCAAATAAACAGATAATGGGCTATTAATGTTCAGAGTTTTGTCCGAGCTGAGTTTAATAGCCTGATGGCTGTGGGAAACGGGGAGTACGTGCAAACTCCGTACAGACAGCACCAGTGGTCAGGATCGAACCCGGGTCTCTGGCGCTGTACGGCAGCAACTCTACCGCTGCGCCACCCTTTTGGCTCAGATCTTGTCTGCATGGCATTGTAAACGCACTTTGTGAACGGGGACATCAGTATTTTCGCCATCTTCAGCACTCGGCAATGTTTAAACGTGTGTGCATCGCTGGGCCATGTCCAACTGATTTGGCGCGTGGCCAATGCAATTAATAGATTATTCAACATCCGCTGATTAGAACACTGAACTAATTAATCACGAGCATCCCTCCTGACTCTCAAACAGACGGGCTGCGCTAAAAGGTAACGCGAGGAGATATTTCATCTCTCTGCGCGGAGTTTTCCATCATGTGGCTGTTGTTAATAAAATGTGACAATGGTGTTTATCCTCTGTTGGTGCCTTGTTCTGTTGCTCCTTCCTCTTGGTTTCTCACGCGGCCAGTGGAGCTGCAGCCTGACAGTCCCGGTGACCCTGGTTCGATCCTGGCCTCGGGCTGCTATCAGTGTGGAGTTTGCACGTTCGCCCTGGGACCACGTGGGTTTCCTCTGGGTGCTTCGGTTTCCTCCCACATCCCAAAGACGTGCGGGTTTGCAGGTTAACTGGCCTCTGTAATTCGCTCCTAGTGTGAAAGGAGTGGATGAGAGAGTGGGATAACATGGAACTTGTGTGGAGGGGTCACCGTGGACTCTGTGGGCTGAAGGGCCTGTTTCCATGCTATGTCCCTAGACTAAACTACACTTTAAGGAGATAGTGGTGAGATTGAACCACTGAAGTCTACACGATGATGTAGAAACAAGCTGGTTTACCAAGGAAAGACACAAAATGCTGCAGGATGGCACGGTGGCGCAGCGGTAGAGTCGCTGCCTTACAGCGCATACAGCACCAGAGACCCGGGTTCGAACCTGACTGCGGGTGCTTGTCTGTACGGAGTTTGTACACCTTCTCCCCGTGACTGGCGTGGGTTTTCTCCGAGAACTTGGCTTTCCCCCCACACTCCAAAGACGTACAGGTTCGCAGGTTAATTGGCTTGGTGTAAATGTAAACATTGCCCCTAGTGTAGGAAGGTGTTAATGTGCGGGGATCGCTGGTCGGCTCGGACTCGGTGGGCCGAAAGGCCTGTTTCAGTGCTATACCTCTAAACTAAAATAAAATAAAACAAATCCTTCCTTTGACTGTAGGATCGAGCTCGCTACAAAATGGCAGCTCCATCTTCTCACGAGCATCTGCAGTCCTTGCAGGAAAAACTTAATTGTTGCTCTGTGCATTATGATCCAAATGCAAATCTTTTGATGAATATTAATAATTGAGATACTGACATTGAGTCTGACTGTAATAGTGAATCTGTCCTCCACCATTCAAGATACATCACTTGTAATGTCATGGTTATTTTTATTCCTTAATCAGCTGGGATGTTTCTCAATGATTGCAGCACTCCCACAGGTAATGGATACCTCAAATGGTTCTAACGACTGAACCAAGAAATGTGGAATCAATTTCTTACAGCAGTAATGTCTGTAAAAAACACATTTCCTTGTAGATTAAAACAAACCTCCATCAGGTATAGTGCGTAGGCAGGAACTGTAGATACTGGTTTATACCGAAGATAGACACAGAGTAACTCAGCGGGTCTGGCAGTATTAGGGTTGCCAACGTTCTCACTCCCAAATCAGGGACAAAAGGTCAAAATAAGGGACAAATTCCCGACGGCAATTCGTTGACCGACTCGGCCGTGGCTGGGTGAATGATGAGTTGGACCGGATGCTGGACTGCACACAAAGCCCAGCCGGCGGGCCAGCTGAGGAGTTTTTGCCCGGGCCGCGCACCCCATCCAACTCGTGAACCGATGATCGGCCATGAGAAGGTGGTGGTGTCGGCGGTAAGCGAAGGTCCGAAAGTCGGACAGCTGGCCGGGTGTCGACCGACGGGGCCACGGGCGAGGCGCTGCTGCTGCTGCTGCTGCTGCTGCTGCTGCTGCTGCTGCACTCCATGGGTTGCACTACGTCGGGACGGGTGAGGCGGGTCCGGACGCGGCGCTCTGACCCGACAGTCCCCTCCACCCGAGTAGTAGCGGTCAAATACGGGGCAAGAGCGGTCCCGTATGGGACAAACCAATTTAGCCCATTATACGGGATGTCCCGGCTAATACGGGACAGCTGGCAAACCTAGGCAGCATCTCTGGAGAAAAGGAATAGTTGACGTTTCAGGTCGGTACCCTTCCTCAGACCCGAAATGTCACTTTTTCTCTAAAGATGCTGCCTAACCCGCTGAGTTACTTCAGAATTTTGCATCTATCTTCGATTAGATATGTTTTATTTTGTTTAGTTTACTATTGCCACATGTACCAAGGTACAGTGAAAAGCTTTTTTGTTGCATGCTATCCAGTCAGCGGAAAGACTACACATGATTACAATCAAGCCGTCCACAATGTACAGGCACGGGATAAAGGGAATAACGTTTAGTGCAAGATAAAGCCCAGTATCTTACACACTCAGAACAATTTACAATTTTCCAAGCAAATTAACCTACAAACTGCACGTCTTTAGAGTGTTGGAGGAAACCGGAGCACCCGGAGAAAACACACGCGGTCACAGGGAGAACGTACAAACTCCGCACAGACAACACCCGTAGTCAGGATCAAACCCAGGCCTGTGGCGTTGCGAGCGCTGTATGGCAGCAACTCTACCGCTGCACCACTGTGCCATTCCCTATACCGTACTGTTTTATATTCCGAGTTCTATGTCGTGTGAACTGGTGATCGGTGGTGGGCCTGGACTCGGTGGGCCTGAGGTCTTTTTCCATGCTGTATTTCTGAACTAAACTCATATGGAAGGAAGATGAAGCCATTGAGCCTTTTCTGGTCATTTGAAGTCTCTGTCCAGCTGTGCTGAGACATCATAGAACAAAAAGGACACACCTTCTGATGCCTCTGACAATAGACAATAGACAATAGGTGCAGGAGTAGGCCATTCTGCCCTTCGAGCCAGCTGATCATGGCTGATCATCCCCAATCAGTACCCCGTTCCTGCCTTCTCCCCATATCCCCTGACTCCGCTATTTTTAAGAGCCCTATCTAGCTCTCTCTTGAAAGCATCCTGAGAACCAGCCTCCACCGCCCTCTGAGGCTGAGAATTCCACAGACTCACAACTCTCGGTGAGAAAAAGTGTTTCCTCGTCTCCGTTCTAAATGGCTTACTCCTTATTCTTAAACTGTTCGCCCTGGTTCTGGACTCCCCCAACATCGGGAACATGTTTCCTGCCCCTAGTGTGTCCAAAACCCTTAACAATCTTGGATGTTTCAATGAGATACCCTCTCATCCTTCTAAACTCCAGAGTGTACAAGCCCAGCCGCTCCATTCTCTCAGCATATGAAAGTCCCGCCATCCCGGGAATTAACCTACGCTGTACTCCCTCAATAGCAAGAATGTCCTTCCTCAAATTAGGGGACCAAAACTCCAGGTGTGGCCTCTGCTCTGTCTACTGCTGCTGCCTGAACCAGTGAATCCTTCTGGCCCCAGTGATATTCTTGACTAGTTCTGCTCTTTCCCCTTGCAGTGTCTATATTTTAAGTCCGTGTCCGAACTTCCTCCCTCGTCTCTCCCTCCAGCTCTTTTGCCAATTATCTACAATTGTTTTTAGTTCCTGACCCCTTGTGACAGCTTCTCATTTATGGCAATAAATCTCTTTATGATTTTGAACACTATTAACGAGCTTCTCTTTGACCACTGCCCTCCAGAGATGCTTTTCCATCCTCTCCCCCGCGTTAGTCAAATACCTGATACAAAACTCATTATCCCTTCCACACCCGGGCACGGTGGCGCAGGGGTAGAGTTGCTGCCTTACAGCGCCAGAGACCCGGGTTCGATCCTGACTACGGGTGGGCTTGTCCGCACGGAGTTTGTACGTGTGCGTCAACAAGGTAAAAAAAACAAGCGCTTCAACTGCAGAAAAACAGCTTCTTCAGCAATAACCATATATGGGCTAACCTTTCCTCTCTCAGAAGAACCTGTCAATCCTATCAGGCAACAGGCTGTACAATGCGCTGTAAGATAAAGTATTGCTGACTTGCTGATTATTGGGGTATAAATATATCTGATTGAACATTACCTCTTTGTGTGGGGATAGAGTGATTCTATAGTCGGTAGTTTACATACTGGCAGAGTTTACTGCCACACCCGCCTGTGCGAAATAAAGATTTTACTACTTTATTACTAACTTTATTGCATTTTTGTCTGTTTGAAGTAAAACAAACCTTAACCACCGTGACCTGCGTTTTTCTCCTGAATCCGTGGTTTCCTCCCGCACTTCAAAGACGTACATGTTTTCAGGCTAATTGGCTTGATAAAATTGCAAAATGTCCCTTGCGTGTGTAGGATAATGTTAGTGTGCGGGGATCACTGGTCAGCGCAGACTCGGTGGGCCGAAGGGCCTGTTTCCGCGCTGTATCTCTAACCTAAACCCTCTCCAAATCCTAGACATCCCCCTAAATGGCATTGAATATTTTATTAACTCTGGAAAGATATAAAGGTAAGGATGATCCATGACCAGATGAAGACAGAAAAGTTAAGGTGAGAAGATGGTGGTGAATATTTCATCTATGTTTTACATGTAAAATGATGCAGGTGCTGTAAATCGAAGGTAACACCAGAAAATGAGAGAAATACTCAACAGGCCAGGCAGCAATAATGTTCCTGCCAGAGTTGCTGGCAGCAGCATCCTGAAGATTTAAGCTTTAATTCAAGGCAAGGCTTGATAACTTGATAACACCGAGGGCGGCATAGTGGCGCAGTGGTAGAGCTGCACTTACAGCACCAGAGACCCGGGTTCGATCCTGACTACGGGTGCTGTCTGTACGGAGTTTGTACGTTCTCCCCGTGACCTGCGTGGGTTTTCGCCAAGATCTCCGGTTTCCTCCCAAACTCCAAAGATATACAGGTGAGTAGGTTAATTGGCCTCTGTTGCCCTCATTCCCAATAACCCTTTTTGGCTTAAGCCCTCCCTTCACCACCTCCAGTTTAAATTCCATTTGGAATATTTTGGAGGACCAAGAAACCAAGAACCAAGAATTGGCTTGGTGTAAATGTAGAATTGTCCCTAGTGGGTGTAGGATGGTGTTATTGTGCGGGGATCGCTGGTCGGCGCGGACTCGGTGGGCCGAATGGCCTGTTTCCGCGCTGTATCTCTAAACTAAACTAAATTAAAGTGAACTCTGAGTGAGTTGGCTGCGTGGAGGAGTTCAGGGAAAGGAGATGCTTCACTGCCTGAACCCTCCCACACAATATTCCTTGTACTGAACCACTTGTTTATAGAGCCAGCACAGCCACTTCAGTCTATGCACACAATTGAAGTTCTCTATTCCTCTTGTCATTCCAATACATTTCTCCTTCAGCCTCGGCAGGGCCATTAAATAACTAAAACAACTGTACAAAAACATAAAGATAGTGGAGGGCCAATTGAAGATGGAAACAATGTATTTTTGTTGTAGGTGTAGTAGTCATATAGAGTCATCAAGTCATAGAGCATGGAATGGTGTGGGATGTTTTTTCTGATTGAAAGATACAGCACAGAAACAGGTTCTGTGGGAAGGCCAGCAGCAAATTCAAGGATGAATCGAGGGTCAGAGGGTGGTGAATCGGTGGAATTCTTTGCCGAAGATGGCTGTGGAGGCCAAGTCAGTGGATATCAAAATCAAGGAGTAAGCCATTTAGAACGGAGACGAGGAAACATTTTTTCTCACAGAGAGTTGTGAGTCTGTGGAATTCTCTGCCTCCTATTTCTTATGACCTAGTGACCTAGGTGTACGGATGATTGTTGGTTGGCATGCACTCGGTGGGCCAATGGGCCTGGTCCCACATTGTATCTCTAAACTAAATTAAACCATGTTCTCATATTCCAATACAGACTCGGCAAGACATACTATCTCCCTGGGCATGCGTTTGGTCCCAGATGAGTCTGATAGTCAATATAGTTTCTCAATGTTTAAGAAACATTTAGACAGGTACACGGTAGCACAGGTTTAGAGGGATCTGGGCCAAACGCAGGCAGGTGGGACTAGTGTAGATGGAGTAAGTTGGTCGGCATGGACAAGTTGGGCCGAGGGGTCTGTTTCCATGCTGTAGGACTATGAATCTATTTTGTTTAGTTTAGTTTAGAGATGCAGCGTGGAAACATGCCCTTCTGCCCAACAAGTCCACCCAGACCAGTCATACACCAGTTCTATCCTACACTCTTGGGACAATTTACAGAGGCCAATTAACCTTAAAAACCTGTACATTTCTGCGATGTGGGAGGAAATTGGAGAAGACAATAGATAATAGGTGCAGGAGGAGGCCATTTGGCCCTTCCAGCCAGCACTGCCATTCACTGTCGTCATGGCTGATCATCCACAATCAGTACCCCGTTCCTGCCTTCTCCCCATATGCCTTGACTCCGTTATCTTTAAGAGCCCTATCTAACTCTCTCTTGAAAGCATTCAGAGAACTGGCCTCCACCGCCTTCTGAGGCAGAGAATTCCACAAACTCACAACTCTCTGGGTGAAAAAGTGTTTCCTCATCTCCGTTCTAAATGGCTTACCCCTTATTCTTAACCTGTGGCCCCTGGTTCTGGACTCACCCAAAATTGGGAACATGTTTCCTACCTCTAGCGTGTCTAAACCTTTAATAATCTTATATGTTTCAATAAGAAACCCATGCGGTCACAGGGAGAACGTGCAAACTCTGTGCAGACAGTACCCGAGGTCAGGATCGAACCTGGGTCTTGGGCCACTGTAAAACAGTAGTTCTACCCGCTGCGCCAGCGTGCGGCCCTTTAACCTTGAGTACACTCGGGTCGTGGCCAAGAATGAAAAAGAGACTTGGCGGTGAACCGGTTAATGGAGAGGCCTAGGGTTCGCCTGGATGAAACCACAGTTCTGAAGAAGGGTCTCGACCTGAAACGTCACCCATTCCTTCTCTCCAGAGGGTTTAGAGGGATCTGGGCCAAACGCAGGCAGGTGGTACTTGTTGGTTGGCGTGGGCAAGTTGGGCCGAAGGGCATGGCTGCCTGTCCCGCTGAGTTACTCCGGCATTTTGTGTCTACCTTTGGTTTATTAAGGGTTTGTTTTCGACAAGGATGGAAGGCCTACCTGTCTTTGCCCGTCTCCAGCTTGAAGATCTGGTCACAGTAGTTCATTCGTTCCTCCGTAGTGACGTAGATCTTGGCCAGGGGGTACTTGCGCGCCAGTTTCCGCAGCTCGTTGTACGTGGCCCCTTTGCCATCTTGCCGCATTGTCCGCAAGGGCCCCCAGAAGATGTAGACGGTCTCGTTGGCTTCCCCGAAGTAATGCTGCTGCCTCCGCTGCAGGAGGGGGAAGCTGGTGTGGGACACCACACGGACACTGGTCCGGGTCCCCACGTCCCTCTCGAAACCCAGCGTGGGCGCGTTGTTCATTCTCCACACGCACGGCAACTGGTCAATCTCCACGCCAGCATTCTGTCCCAGCATCTGCCCCGAGCTGGACACGATGCTGCACAGCTCACAGTGCATGCGGAGAGGCTGATGGAGAGAGAGGCAGGGAGAGGGAGAGG
Organism: Amblyraja radiata; assembly: GCF_010909765.2. Classification (NCBI taxonomy): domain Eukaryota; kingdom Metazoa; phylum Chordata; class Chondrichthyes; order Rajiformes; family Rajidae; genus Amblyraja; species Amblyraja radiata. The sequence continues at coordinate 61,958,982 of NC_045965.1, read as the reverse complement.
GAGAGAGGGACGGGGAGAGGGAGAGAGAGAGAGAGAGGGAGAGGGAGAGGGAGGGAGAGGGAGAGAGAGAGGGAAAGAGATGGGAGGGAGAGAGAGAGGGAGGGAGAGGGAGAGGGAGAGGGAGGGAGAGAGGGAGAGGGAGAGAGGGAGAGAGAGAGGGACGGATGGAGAGAGAGAGACAGGGAGAGGGAGAGAGAGAGGGACGGATGGTGAGACAGGGAGAGGGATGGAGAGAGAGACGGGGAGAGAGGGGGAGAGAGAGAGAGGGAGAAGGAGAGAAACAAGAGAGAGAGAGAGGGAGGGGGAGGGAGAGAGAAAGAGAGGGAGAGAGAGAGGGAGAGGGAGAGGAACAAGAGAGAGAGAGAGGGAGGGGGAGAGAGAGGGATGAGAGTGGGAGAGAGAGAGGGATCGAGAGAGGGATCGAGAGAGGGGGAGGGAAAGGGAGAGAGAGCAGGAAGGAGAGAGAGAGAGAGGGGAGGGAGAGGGAGAGAGAGGGATGGAGAGAGAGAGAGAGAGAGGGATGGAGAGGGAGAGGGAGAGAGAGAGAGAGAGAGAGGGAGGGAGAGAGGGAGAGAGAGGGGGAGGGAGAGGGGGAGAGAGGGAGAGGGGGAGAGAGAGAATTAATATTTTTGTTTGGTTTAGACATACAGTGCGGAAACAGGCCTTTTGGCCTGCCAAGCCCACACCGACCAGCGATCCCCATACACTAACACTACCTTACACACACTAAGTTCAGTTTTACAATCTTAATTTTACAATTTTACCAAGCCAATTAGCCTACATACCTGTACATCTTTGGAGTGTGGAAGGAAACTGAAGATGCCGGAGAAATCCCACGCAGGTCACGGGGAGAACGTACAAACTCCGTACAGACAGCACCCATGGTCAAGATCGAACCCGGGTCTCTGGCGCTGTGAGGCAGCAACTCTACTGCTGCGCCACCGTGCCGCCCTGTTATGTAATATGTTCATAAGTGATAGGAGCAGAATTAGGCCATTCGGCCCATCGAGTCTACTCCGTCATTCAATCAATATAGTGCCTTCCCCAAACCCATGACATCTCAAATTATTTTGGAATCAATAAAAGTGGCGACACAGTGGCACAGTGGTGCAGCGGTAGATCCCTGCCTCACACCGCCAGGTTCGTTCCCGACCTAAGGGTGTTGTCTGTGTGTGTGTGTGTGTGTGTGGAGTTTGCATGTTCTCCCTGTAACCGCATGTGTTTCCTCCGGTTTCCTCCCACATCCCAAAGACGCGCGGGCTGTTTGATGGTCGATGGGCTGAAGGGCCTGTTTGCACTCTGTTTCTCTAGATGACTCTAAAGTAGGTATGTTGCAAAACCTACCTTCAGCAGGGCTGCAGGTCTGTCCCAGCCCGTGTGCGTGATTTTGGCGCCGTTGAGAGAGGGCGGGTTTAAAACGCGATTTTCCCTAGGCTATTCAAATCGAAGTTGTTCAGCCTACTTAGTTGCTGACGAAAAATCGCTGCGAGGTTCATTCGCTGCAGCTATTTTTAAATTTAAATGGTTAATTTAATTGTTATAGTAGGTTCAAAATTATCCTCTAAACCCGCGACCGCCGACAACGGGACGGATCTCATACAGGGGACAACGGAAGGTAGGTTGTTTATTTTTACATTAAAAAGGGCTTCTTAAGATCCCTTTATACAAAGTTTTAAGTTGCATTTGGGGTACAAATTCACCGCAATGGGAACGTTCCAAACCAGCGCGTTCCACAGAGTTCCACAGGATCCCACTCGGAAGCTGATTTAAATGGCCATTAATTTACAGCAATTGAACACTAAATTCCTTCCATTTGGCCTATAAATTAATGTAAATGAGATTTAAAAATTATGTTTTATTGTGAATTCTTTGTGAATGTTATTTGGACACTTAGGCTATTTAAAAATGTTAATCTTTTCTTAAGAAATGGATAGATGTTTAGATCAAGTAATTGAAATTTGGAATTAGCTACAATTGGGTAACTAACTAATTATATGCTTTAATTTCAGGTCATCCAAGTAAGATTGTTTCATATTTGTTTCAGAATGCTTCAATCTATAATAACTGAAAATTTCTTTCAGTTCTCTTAATTTTTAAGAAAGTTATGGCCATTTGACTGTCCTCGATCACAGCTTTTGTGTTCAGTCAAAGGAAAATCAATGCTAATTTCCGAGTATGAAAATGACCATAACTTTTTTAATACTGAAGATATGAAAGTGAATTAGGTGTCAAATTAAACTTATTTTTGTGCTTTATCTGATGGGATAAATTGCAGACTTGATTTTTTAAATCTCAAAATGTTGTAACATTGCTATCTAAAGGGGTTAGAAGGGCAAACTGTCTTGCATGTGCATGTTGGACTGAATAGCCTCTTTTCATGCTGTGTACATCTTCAGGCCGCTACCCATTTCCACCCCTACCTTAAGCTTCCCTACGCCAGTGAAAGGCAACGATGATGGTGCAGCTGGTAGAGCCGCTGCCTCTCGGTGCCAGAGACCTGGGTTCAATCCCGACCTCCGGCCCTGTGTGGAGTTTGCACGTTCTCCCTGTGACTGAGTGGGTTTCATCCGGGTGCTCCGGTTTCAACATACAATAGGTGCAGGAGTAGGCCATTAGGCCCTTCGAGCCAGCACCGCCATTCAATGTGATCATGGCTGATCATCCACAATCAGTACCCCGTTCTTGCCTTCTCCCCATATCCCCTGACTCCGCTATCGTTAAGAGCTCTATCTAACTCTCTCTTGAAAGGCATCCAGAGAATTGGCCTCCTGAAGCCAAGAATTCCACAGACTCACAACTCTCTGGGTGAAAAGGTTTTTCTTCATCTCCGTTCTAAATGGCCTACCCCTTATTCTTAAAATGTGGCCCCTGGTTTTGGACTCTGCCAACATTAGGAACATGTTTCCTGCCTCTAGCGTGTCCAAACCCTTAATAATCTTATATGTTCCAATAAGTTTCCCCACTCATCCTTCTAAATTCCAGAGTATACAAGCCCAGCCGTTCCATTCTATCAACATATGACGTTCCCGCCATCCCGCTGCACTCCCTCAATGTCTTTAATAGCAAGAATGTCCTCTCACATCCCAAAAACGTATGGGTTTATAGGCTAGTTGGCCCTAATGTGTGTAGGGACTGGATGCAAAAGTGGGATAAGTGTGATTGGGTGATCGATGGTCGGTGTGTGGACTTGGATGGCCAAACGCTCTGTTTCCATGCTTTATCCCTTAAAAAAAAGAACATTTTGTTCTCTGTTGTAATATTGGGGAACTGCAGCCAATTTGCCCACTGCAAGCTTTCAAAAATAGCAATGTAATAAGCAGCAGGTCATTTCTTACAGGGATTTTGGATAAGAGAAAATAATGGTGAGAAGAACTATTTTGGTCTTCATCAGAAGTATCTCATGGAATTTGTATAACTAAGATCAAAAGATCATACATGGGACCATGAGACATAAGAACAGATTTTTTCACACAGAGAGTGGTGAATCTGTGGAATTCTCTGCCACAGAATGTAGTTGAGGCCAGTTCATTGGCTATATTTAAGAGGGAGTTAGATGTGGCCCTTGTGGCTAAAGGGATCAGGGGGTATGGAGAGAAGGCAGGTACGGGATACTGAGTTGGATGATCAGCCATGATCATATTGAATGGCGGTGCATGCTCGAAGGGCCGAATGGCCTACTCCTGCACCTATTTTTTTATGTTTCTATGTTTCTATTTGGTCCATTAAACTACCCCCCCCCCCCCTGTAGTTTAATATAGTTTTGAGATACAGCGCGGAAACAGGCCCTTCGGCCCAACAAGTCCGCGCCGACCAGCGATCCCCGCACACTAACACTATCCTACACACACCAGGGACAATTTACATTTATACCAAGCCAATTAACCTACAAATCTGTTGGTCTTTGGAGTGTGGGAGGGGACAGAAGAAGAACTTGGAGAAAACCCGCACGCAGATCACGGGGAGAACATCCAAACTCCGTACAATTAAATCAATAATGAAATCAGGGGCGTGACCTTTGACGCCTTTACTAATCAAGAACCTATCAATCCCCGCCTGAAAAATAACCAACGACCTGGCCTCCACTGCCGTCAGTGGCAGTCAACTCCACAGATTCGCCACACTCTGGCTAAAGCAATTCCTCCAAATCTCCGTTCAAAGTTTGAGAAGTGATGAGGTTTCCGTTCTGCACAGGATGGACAATCCCTCCCATTAACATCTTGTGTTCCAAGGAGAATAACTGAAGCTCCTCATGTCCCCTGATGGTCATAACTACATCAGACAATGTACAGGAGCAGAAATCAGTCACACTCTCTCTCTCGTGCTTTATCCACCATTCAAGTCAAGAGTGTCAAATTCACCCGACTGGAACCATGAAATAAATGAGTAGGAAGGAACTGCGGATGCTGGTTTAAACCGAAGAGACACACAAAAAAGCTGGAGCAACTCAGTGGGGTAGGCAGCATCTCTGGAGAAAAGGAATGGGTGACGTTTCGGGTCGAGACACTTTTTCAGACTGAGAGTCAGGGGAGAGGGAAACACAAGATATAGACAGTGATATAGAGAGATATAGAACAAATATAGAAAGACACACAAATAAAAATAATGATGATTAAATAAATGGTACATTGTTAGCTGTGGGCTAGGTGGAAACGAGATTTGACTTGGTCCATGGCTAACAATGGCCAGTTTCCTTTACTTTTTAGCATATCTTAGCATATCTTTCACTCATTTGTTCCATATCTCTCTAATGAAACAAATTAGTCCTTTTTAGGCTAGAAAAATAGAATATACTTCAGAAAATATTCAGACACCTTCACTTTTTCCACATTTTGTTATGTTACAGCCTTATTTTAAAGTGGATTAAAGTCATTTTTTATTTCACCAATTTCTAAACACCTGTTTTTGCTTTTTTATTATGGGGTATTTATTGTGTGTAGATTTATGATTAAAAAAAAAGAATTTAATCCATTTTAGAATAAGGCTGTAACGTAACAAAAATGTGGAAAAAGTGAAGGGGTCTGAATACTTTCTGAATGCACTGTAGAACATCGAAGGTTGGACCATAAACACAAAGCAACCTCCCTTCTGAAGAAGGGTTTCGGCCCGAAACGTTGCCTATTTCCTTCGCTGCATAGATGCTGCTGCACCCGCTGAGTTTCTCCAGCATGTTTGTGTACCTCCCATCTATTGACTCCATTTATACCTCACGCTGCCTCGGCAAGGCCAGCTGCATAATCAAGGTCGAGTCGCACCCCGGCCACTCCCTCTTCTCCACTCTCCCATCGGGCAAAAGGTATAGAAGTGTGAAAACGCACACCTCCAGATTCAGGGACAGTTTCTCCCCAGCTGTTATCAGGCAACTGAATCATCCTACCACAACCAGAGAGCAGTGCTGAACTACTATCTACCTCTTTGGTGACCCTCGGAATATCCTTGATCGGACTTTGCTGGCTTTACCTTGCACTAAACATTATTCCCTTATCATGTAGGGGGCGCTGCACTGGCAGCAGCCTGTCGGCAGCGTGTCCGTCTTTTTTTCAACTTTTTTTATTTTTATAGTATGTTTAAAAGTCTGTTTTTAATGTTTCTTTTTAAAACTTTGACCGCCGGCCTGCGGCCTACACCAGCCTGAAGCCGCGGTCTCTGGTTGGGAAGAGCCGATCCTGGACTCACCTTGACTTTGACTTTGTCCCTTACCATCTGGACGCCCGCAGCAACGGCTGTGGAGGGTGGTGGTCCCGACCACGGGGGGAAATGGAGGAGGACTGGCCAAGCTTTGTGCCTTCCACCACAGTGATGAATGCTGTGGTGGATGTTTGTGTAAAATTTTTATTGTGGTTGTGTTCTTTATTATTGTACCGCTGCTGGCAACCCAAATACCACCGACCTTGGTTGTGTGGCAATTAAATTATTTCAAATTTCAAATGTATCTGCACCATGTAAATCGATCGTTGTAATCATGTGTTGTCTTTCCGCTGTCTGGTTAGCACGCAACAAAAGCTTTTCACTGTACCTCGGTACACGTGACAATAAACTAAACTAAACTGAAGATCGGGACTGCAGCCTTAGTAGATTATTAGATGTGTGTTCAGTATTTGATGTTGAATCTGGTGGTACATGCTTTCAAGGTTTTGTATCTTCTGCCCAACAGGAGATGGGAGAAGAAGAAATAACCCGGTTGCAAGTGGATGCTGTCTATGTGGAGTTTGCATGTTCCCGCTGTGACGGCAAGGGTTTCCTCTGGGTGCTCCAGTTACCTCCCACATCCTAAAACATGTCAGAAGGTTAACAGGGCCACTGTCAATTGCCTCTCGAGTGCAGATGAGTGGTAGAATCTAGGAGGGAGTGGGTGGGAATGTAGGGAGAATAGAATAGGTTAGGATAGGATTAGTCAGCATGGATTCGATGGAATGAAGGGCCTGTTTGCATGCTGTTTCTCTATATGACTCTAAAAGGGTTAGAAGAGCAACATGTCTTGCATATGCATGTTGGACTGAATGGCCTCTCTTAATGCTGGTTACATTTACAGGCCTCCACCCATTTCCAACCAGGTTTTGGGTCCCCACCACTCTCTGTGTAAAGAACCTGCCCCGCACATCTCCATCTGACCTCATCTGCCTGCACATGATCCATATCCTTCTATTCCGTGTAATTCCATGTGCCTTATCTAGCAGCCTCCTAAATGCCCCACTATCATAGCTGCCTCCATCACCACCCCCCACCACTGAGGTATTCCAGTCAGGAGGATAGGGAGCGTAAGAGGTGGTGGCGCAGACAGATTTAATAATGGTAAGAACAGGAAGGCAGATTATTATCTGAATGGTGTCAAGTTAGATAGAGCTCTTAAAGATAGTGGAGTCAAGGGATATGGGGATCAATATAACGGTGCACTGATTGTGGACGATCAGCCATGATCACAGAATGGCCGACTCCTGCACCTATTGTCTATTGTCTAATAGTGGGATTTAAGAGGCTTTCAGTTAGGACAATGTTAACTACGTACATTGGACAATGTTTAACGCACGCTCTGCTCAAGTCTGTCTGCTTCTCATTGCAATTTGGTTCACTTCCAAATGCACATGTGACTTTGTTCACCACTGGCAATGCGTCCCTGGCCTCCAACACCCTCTGTGTAAAAAAAAACCTGCCCCATTAAACTTTTCCCCTCTCACCTTACAGCTGCGCCCTCTAGTGTTGGAAATCTTCACCCTGGGAAGAAGGTTCTGACTGTCTACCCTATCTGTGTCTCTGATAATTTTATATCTTCTATCAATTCTCTCCTTAATCTCTGGCATTCCAGAGAAAACAATCCAAGTCTCAGGGAATTGACTTGGGTTAGGATGCCTTTTGCGGGCAGTGGGATAGTGATCCCTCTCAGAATATAGTACAGTATAGCACAGGAACAACAGGCCCTTCAGCCAACAATGTCTGTGCTAGATATCATGTCAAGCTAAACTAATCTCCTATGTCTGCACATGAACCGTACCCCTCCATTCCTTGAATATACACGTGCCAAACAGTTGTACAGAGCCTTAGTGAGACCACACCTGGAGTATTGTGTGCAATTTTGGTCCCTTAATTTGAGGAAGGACATTCTTGCTATTGAGGGAGTGCAGCGGAGGTTTACAAGGTTAAATCCCGGGATGGCGGGACTGTCATATGCTGAGAGAATGGAGCAGCTGGGCTTGTACACTCTGGAGTTTAGAAGGATGAGTGGGGACCTCATTGAAACATATTAGATTGTTAAGGGCTTGGACACACTAGAGGCAGGAAACATGTTCCCGATGATGGGGGAGTCCAGAATCAGGGGCCACAGTTTAAGAATAAGGAGCAAGCCATTTAGAACGGAAACGAGGAAACACTTTTTCTCACAGAGAGTGGTGCGTCTGTGGAATTCTCTGCCTCAGAGAAGTGGAGGCAGGTGGAGGCAGGTTCTCTGGATGTTTTCAAGAGAGAGCTAGATAGGGCTCTTAAAAATAGTGTAGTCAGGGGATATGGAGAGAAGGCAGGAACGGGGTACTGATTGGGGATGATCAGCCATGATCACATTGAATGGCAGTGCTGGCTCGAAGGGCCAAATGGCCTACTGCTGCACCTATTGTCTATTGTCTATTGAAAAGCCTCTTGTACCCCACTATTGTATGTGCCCACCACCACCCCATATGCTCCCAATTCTCCCAACTGGAAATCAGCCTCACTAGCGAACTGCCACTTTAATCTTGTCTACCTAGAGTTTAGAGTTATTGTCACGAAAACCAAGGTACAGTGAAAAGCTTTTGTTGCGTGCTAACCAGTCAGCGGAAAGACAATACATGATTACAATCGAGCTATCCACAGTGTACAGATACATGACAAGGGAATAACGTTTAGTGCTAGATAAAGTCCAGTAAAGTCCGATCAGAGATAGTCCGAGAGTCTCCGATGAGGTAGATTGTAGCTCAGAACTGCTCTCTAGTCGGTGATAGGATGGTTCGGTTGCCTGACAACAGCTGGGAAGAAGCTGCCCCTGAATCTGGAGGTGTGCGTTTTTCACACTTCCGTGCCCATTGCCAGATGGGAGAGGGGAGAAGAGGGAGTGGCTGGGGCAGGACTCGACCTTGATTATGCTGCTGGCCCTGCGGAGGCAGAGCGAGGTGTAGATGGAGTCAATAGAAGGGAGGTTGGTTCGCACGTCCACAATTCTCTGCAAATTCATGTGGTTTTGGATGGAGCTGTTCCCGAACCATGCTGTGATGCATCCCGGTACAATGCTTTCTACAGACTGATCATTGCCATGGTCCAAATCCACATGGGGTAGGGTTTGGACAATGTGTAACACAGTCTCCTCAAGTCTGCCTGCTGCTCAGTACAGTTCCAAATGCACATTCAACACTTTGTTCCCTATCCTCTGACTCGGTGCAAAGGGTTTAATTTATCTTTGAGCGGTACACTTGCCAATATATTCTTGAACAGACATCAACGTACATTTGTTTGGAATGCAGCTGATTCATTTTCGTATATAATGCTAAACCATTTGTCTTCATCTTCAAACCTTTTCATTGCACCTTTCTGCAGATGAAGCTATTTCCCAGCCAAGATATTTCCAGGTTGTTGCCAAAACAGCAAAGTTTTACTTCTGAAGGAACACGGCTACTTTCTTTGCATTGCAGAAAGTTGAGGAAGACTTAAACCAAAGCGTATTAAAAAATTCTGAAGGGACTAGATACGGTGAGCAGGAGAGTATTATTTCTATTAGCAGAAGAGAAAACACATTCGAGAGGTGTAGATTTAAAGTTATGGGTAGGAGGTTGGAGGTGGATTTTAGTGTGGCACGGTGGCGCAGCGGTAGAGTTGCTGCCTTACAGCGCCAGAGACACAGGTTCGATCCTGACAGTTTTGTACAGTGTGTTCTCCCTGTGGCCGCGTGGGTTTTCTCCGAGATCTTCGGTTTCCTCCTACACTCCAGAGACGTGGAGGTTTGTAGGTTGATTGGCTTGGCATAAGTGTAAATTGTCCCTAGCGTCTTCAGGATGATGTTAATGTGCGGGGATGGCTGGTCGGCGTGGACTCGGTGGTCCGAAGGGCCTGTTTCCGCACTGTGTCTCTGTATCTCTAAAGCAAACATTGATGGCTGCAATTCTGTTACATCGGCATCTGAAGTCCATGAGGTCGTTTGATTTGGTTCCAAATCAATCAAGTGTGACTTTGCACAATGTTTCACTTTCAAAGTGTGCCGAATTCTCCATTAAAGTATAATGACAAGGAGGAACAGATGTCTGACTAAAGCACTCAGTGGAGCAGTGGAGCTACTGAAAGTTCCACAGAGCAATGCATCATTTGGAAAGTTCAAACACAAAGCAACTAAGAGGATATATTTCCACATTTTTTTTTTACATGAGTGCATGCCGATTCTCAAAGCAATTCCTACGGGCACTGTCTGTACAGAGTCTGTACGTTCTCCCTGTGACCATGTGGGTTTTCTCTGGATGCTTCGGTTTCCTCCCACATTCCCGAAGGTGTACAGGTTTGTAGAGCTAACTGGTAGTTAATTGTGTAACATTTTAGTTTAGTTTAGTTTAGATATAGAATGCGGAAACAGGCCCATCGCGCCGACCAGCGATCCCCGTACACTAACATTATCCTACACGCCAGGGACAATTTACAATCTTTACCCAAGCCAATTAACCTACGAACCAGTATGTCTTTGGAGTGTGGGAGGAAACCGGAGCACCCGGAGAAAACCCACGCGGTCACGGGGAGAACGTGAGATCTCGGTACCGACAGCACACGTAGTCGAGATCGAACCCGGGGTCTCTGGCGCTGTAAGGCAGCAACTCTACCGCTGCGCCACTGTGCTGCCCATGGGACTATCTTCCTAGTGTGTAGGGTAGTGCTGGTGTACAGGGTATCTGCTGGTTGGTGCCGACTCGGTGATCCGAAGGGCCTGGTTCCGCGCTGTATCTCTAAAGTCTATGGAAATCACCACCAGCGTAAATAGAGTGATACAGTGTGGAAACAGGCCCTTCAGCCCAACTTGTCCACACTGGCCACCATGTCCCAGCTACAGCAGTCCCACTTGCCTGCATTTGGTCCATATCCCTCCAAACCTGTCCTATCCATGTACTTGTCTAACTGTTTCTTAAATGTTGAGATAGTCCCTGCCCCAACTCCCTCCTCTGGCAGCTTGTTCCATACACCCACCACCCTCTGTGTGACAACGTTGCCCTTCAGATTCCGTTTAAATCTTTTCCCCTTCACCTTGAACCTATGTCCTCTGGTCCTCGATTCACCTACTCTGGGCAAGAGACTCTATGCATCTACCCGATCTATATCTTTCATGATTTTATACATCTCTATAAGATTCCCCCTCATCCTCCTGCACTCTAAGGAATGGAGTCCCAGCCTCTCCCTATAACTCAGACGCTCGAGTCCTGGCAACATCTTTGTAAATTTTCTCTGTACCCTTTCGTACTTGACAATATCTTTCCTATAACATGGTGCCCAGAACTGAACACAATACTCTAAATGCGGCCTCACCAATACCTTATACAACTGCAACATGACCTCCCGACTTCTATATTCAATACTCTGACTGATGAAGGCCAATGTGCCCAAAGCCTTTTTGACCATCTTATCTACCTGCGACTCGACCTTCAAGGAACCATGCACCTGAACCCATAGATCCCTCTGCTCTACAACACTACCCAGAGCCCGACCATTCACTGTGTAGGTCCTGCCCTTGTCAGACTTCCCAAAACGCAACACCTAATATTTCCTCAGCTCAGTATTAAGTTCCCCAATCAAATTCTTTCGCCGGGTGGTAGACGTGCATTTTCTTTTCCCTTCTGTAAACAGTAAGCCTTGTCGAGTGTGGGAACACAGGGGGTCTATCAGCATGAGTGGGACGGGCGGTAATAGTTCCATGCAAGCCTCTCTGGGCGTGTGAAAGCTTGAAGTCGCCTTTTTCCAGCTGACTAGAATTTTGACAATAATAAATAAGTAGATTTCCTTGGGTATGGTGTAAGCTCATTGTAAAGTAGTTTGAAATTGTATTTTACAGAGAGATTTCTTTCCATCCCCAGACTAATGCATGAAATACCTCTCTCTGAAACACAGATCCACGCAAAATGTGACATGTCGTACATCATTCCATTTACCCTCAGCTCCTCCACAGTCCCTGATGTCTGAGCACCAATATCTCTATGTTTAATAAAAATCCTGATGGAAATAAGCACTGCAGGAATAACGCGCCTCCTAGCAGCTGTGGGCAATGCATAGTTCCTGCGTTCAATTATGATGAATGACTAACCAAAATTAGAATCCGGTGAGATCAAATCTCTGACCTTGGACTGCCGATGAAGTGTACTGTTTAATAATCTGGTCCGACTTAAAACATTTCTGTCATTGGAAAAAATGGCATTGAGGACTCCGTTTATGCACACAAACATACGGACGACTTGCCAGCTCTTTCCTCTTCATTAAAACAGGACCAATCCAATCTGGCTGATAAGTGGCGCAGCGGTAGAGCTGCTGTCTTACGGCGCCAGAGACCCGGCCGGTTCGATCCCGACCACGGCGTGCTGTCTGTACGGAGTTTGTTTGAACGTTCTCCCTGCGACATATAAATTTATAAAAGGACTGGACACGCTAGATGCAGGAAAAATGTTCCCAATGTTGGGGGAGTCCAGAACCAGGGGCCACAGTCTAAGAATTAAGGGGATGCCATTTAAAACTGAGATGAGAAAAAAACTTTTTCACCCAGAGAGTTGTGGAATTCCCTGCCACAGAAGGCAGTGGAGGCCAATTCACTGGATGAATTTAAAAGAGAGTTAGACAGAGCTCTAGGGGCTAGCGGAATCAAGGGATATGGGGAGAAGGCAGGCACGGGTTACTGATTGTGGATGCCCAAGATTCTGTAGAATGTAGGTATGCCAATAATGTCGTCATCTCTGGCTGAGGAACACGGTGAACTGGAAATTAAAAGAAATCACTAGTACTTCAAAACTCCAAACAGCAGAAATGTTCCTATATAGAGAGGAGGATAATTGGCCTGCCAGACTTACGGTATGCCAGCTCTCTGAAATGCTTATCCACATCAGTACTAATTCCATGCCCTGTCCCCATTTGGGCCATCATTCCGATGCTGACTCTGCAAAAGAGATGTCCGCTTTGTCCCATTACCCTGGTCTTTTGAATATTAAAAAATAAATATTTTATTAGCCCTAACGAGTTCCGTTTTCAGTATAGAAAGCAATGCAGAGCTACAGTAGGGGTGGTACAGTGGCGCAGCGGTAGAGTCGCTGCCTTACAGCGCCAGAGACCCGAGTTCGATCCTGACACACACGACTGTGTCTCCACCCAGGAAAATACCATCATTATTAAGTATGCGGATGATACCACCATACTGGGCCTCATCAAGGGGGGGGACGAGTCGGGCTACAGGAGTCTGGTGAACGACATTCTTGCCTATGGTGAGGTGAACGACCTAAGCCTCAACACAGACAAGACAAGAGAAATAATAATGGACTTCAGAAAAAATCCACCCCCCCTGCAGCCCCTCATCATCAAGGGGACTGTGGTGGAGAGGGCTGACAGTTACAGATACCTGGGATTACAAGTAACATCAGATCTGAACTGGACTTTGAACATTGCAGCCACAGTGAAAAAAGCCCAGCAGAGACTGTACATCATCAGGCTGCTCAGAAAAGCTGGTCTGCACTGTCGCCCTCTCACCCAGGTCTACAAAGGACTGATAGAGAGCATCCTCACCACAGGCATCACGTGTGGTATGGAAACACCACACAGACAGAGAGGAAGGCTCTGCAAAGAGTCATAAAGACTGCAGAGAGGATTATCAGAATGGAACTCCCCTCCATGGACACAATCTACACACAGCGCTGTCAAAAAAGAGCAGAGAGAATCATCAGAGACACACTACATCCAGCTCACTTCCTGCTCAAACACAAAAACTGCACATACAACCTCAGGCACAGACGAGCAGACAGCATCGCCACAAACAGAACACGCTTTTTTAAGAGCTTCTTCCCTGCCAGTGAGACTCTTGGCCAAAACAAAACAAAATGAACTGATGTCCTGATTTAGGGTTTGTGCAAGTTACAATGCTCTCACTTTCCCCTTTATATAGGGTTTTAGGCATTTTTAAAAAAATTTCTAGAGTAGTATATCTTTTTATAGATTATGTGTCTTCTGTGTGTCTTTTTAATTTTTAATTTGACTTGACTTGACTCTTTGAACAACCGCACAAGAGTTCCTATGTGTGTAAGCACAAATGGCAAATAAAGTTTTTGACCTTTTGACCTTTGACTACGGGTGCTGTCTGTACGTAGCTTGTACGCTTGGATTTTCTCAAGATGCCCCAGTTTCCTCCCACATTCCTAATAGGCCTGTCCCACTTGCCAATTTTTTGTTAGGCAACTGCCGGTGACTGTCACAGTCGTAGAAGGTCGCTGAAAAACCGGCGACAACCTACGTCATCCTTGCGACAGCCTACGACAGCCAGGAGAAGTCGAGCTACGCTCATTGGCGTCAAACCCACTGCCGCCGAAAATGTTTCAACATGGTGAAAAATTTAGCGGTGACCAGAAAGACGCCACGACTGAGGAGACTACTCCCCCGGTGACCACCGGCGAACATGTGGCGACAAACCAGTCGTTGCCTAAAAAATCGTCTAAGTGGGACAGGCCCATAAAATGTGTAGGTTTGTAGGTTCATTGGCTTCTGTAAAATGATGAATTGTCCCTAGTGTGTAGGATAGTGCTAGTGTACGGAGTGATCATTGGTCGGCACGGACTTGGTGGGCCGAAGGGCCTGTTTCCATGTTTTATCTTTAAGCGCTAAACACTAAACTACCAGGAAAGAACAGATTACAGACTAATTGGCATCCTTCTGACCATAAAAACAATTTGATAATTCCATTACATCCTACCTACTAATGCATCTTGATGCATTACAGCAACAGTGGCTTGAACTCCGCCAATGGAGTTCAACATCATTGGCATCAAATCAATTTTGTCGCAGAGTATAAGCAGTAAAGCTAATGTTTATCTGATAGAAGCATTGAACTGCAGAAGCTGGTTTACAAAAAAACCCCCACTAAGTGCTGAAGTAACTCAGCGGCTCAGGCAGCATCATTGTGAGCCAATGCTGATCTCAGATCTTCAAATTCCTGGGCGTGCATATTTCTGAAGATCTCTCCTGCTCCCAGATCACTGATGCAATCATAAAGAAAGCACATCAGCGCCTCTACTTCCTGAGAAGATTACGGAGAGTCGGTTTGTCAAGGAGGACTCTCTCGAACTTCAACAGGTGCACAGTAGAAAGCATGCTGACCGGTTGCATCGTGGCTTGGTTCGGCAACTTGAGCGTCCAGGAGCGGAATAGTTGGTTAGTGTGATGGTCTGGGCTGCATCCACAATTCGCTGCAATGTCTTGGACCTTCATGGTCTTGGATGCAGCTGTTCCCAAACTAAACTCCTAGGAATGAGGATCCAATACTAAGGATACAAACTTGTACCCTGCTGCTGTTTGGTTGATGGACGGTGTGGTTTACACTTGGACAAGATAATCAGCTGAAGTTCAATGGGATGAAGGAACTTGGAGCTACCAGAGTCAATTGTCTTCTGGGCCAGCGTGCAGCCCCTTTGTTGTCTCATCCACACCCTGCTCATAGACTCATAGGGTTATATAGCAAGGAAAAAGGCCCTTCAGCCCAACCTGCCTATACCAACAAAGATGTCCCATCTATACTAGTCCCACCAGCCTGCACTTGGTCCATATCCCTCTAAACCTATCCTATCCTTAACACTGGGGACATTTCCAAGGGGCCAATTCACCTACAAGCCTGCACGTCTCTGGGCTGTGGGAAGGAAACCGGAGCACTCGGAGGAAACCCACGCGGTCACGGGGAGAACGTGCGAACTCCACACAGACAGCACCCAAAGTGAGGATCGAACCTGGGTCTCTTGTCGCTTGTGTGGCAGCATCTCTACCAGCTGTGCCATTGTGCCGCCCTCTTACTCTGGGCAAGAGACTGCATCCACCCGATCTATTCCTCTCATGATTTCACACATGATACATGATCTTTCACCCAGAGAGTTGTGAATCTGTGGAATTCTCTGCCACAGGAGGCAGTGGAGGCCAATTCACTGGATATTTTCAAGAGAGAGTTAGATATAGCTTTTGGGGCTAACAGAATCAATAGACAATTGACAATGGGTGCAGGAGAAGGCCATTCGGCCCTTCGAGCCAGCACCGCCATTCAATGTGATCATGGCTGATCATTCCCAATTAGTACCCCATTCCTGCCTTCTCCCCATATCTCCTGTCTCCGCTATTTTTAAGAGCCCTATCTAGCTCTCTCTTGAAAGTATCCAGAGAACCGGCCTCCACTGCCCTCTAAGGCAGAGAATTCCACAGATTCACAACTCTCTGGGTGAAAAAGTGTTTCCTCATCTCCATTCTAAATGGCTTACCCCTTATTCTTAAACTGTGACCCCTAGTTCTGGACTCCCCCAACATCGGGAACATGTTTCCTGCCTCTAACGTGTCCATACCCTTAATAATCTTATATGTTTCAATAAGATGCCCTCTCATCCTTCTAAACTCCAGAGTATACAAGCCCAGCCGCTCCATTCTCTCAGCATATGACAGTCCCGCCAATCAAGGGATATGGGGAGAAGGCAGGAACGGGGTACTGATTCAGGATGATCAGCCAAGATCATATTGAATGGTGGTGCTGGCTTAAAGGGCCGAATGGCCTACTCCTGCACCTATTTCTATGTTTCAATGATTTTAGGATCGGATCCGACCTGAAACATGAACTCTGCTTCTGAATGTTTCTGTTTTTAGTTCCGCCAGCTCACATGTTAATACTCACTGCAGTATCATCAGTCAGATGTCCTTAATAACTCCGGCGCTCCTTTCAAACATTTGAAGTAAATGCTGAGTTTACGATCGTTTCAATTTGCATTTTAAGACGGTTTTGATTTTGCTGTGTTCAAAGTTACTGAAGATACCTCCTTACAATCTCATATTATGTATATTTTATTAGAAGCCTCTAAATCCCCAAGATACTGGAAGCTTTTCAGCTAAGCCTTTTGAAATCACCAGAGCAACACCAAACACTGGAAGCAGAGTCAGGGGATCATTAAAGCAAAGAAGGCCATTCAGCCTGTCCTATACACAACAATCCACTCAGTTTTATCTTATGTTCATAAGCAATAGGAGCAGAATTAGGCCATTTGGCCCGTCAAGTCTACGCCATTCAATCATGGCTGACCTATCTCTCCCTCCTAACCCCGTTCTCCTGTCTTCTCCCCATAACCCCTGACTAATAACCCCGTACTAATCAAGAATCTGTCAATCTCTGCCTTAAAAATATCCATTGACTTGGCCTCCCCAGCCTTCTGTGGCAATGAATTCCACAGATTCACCACCCTCTGATTAGTAAAATTCCTCCTCATCTCCTTCCTAAAGGAATGTCCTTTTAATTCTGAGGCTGTGGCCTCTGGTGGAAACATCCTCTCCACATCCACTCTATCCAGGCCCTCTCAATCTTCTCGTACTGTCCTGCAAGTATGTTACCTCCAAATACTTATCAAATTTTGTTTTAAGGGCCACAATTAACGCTGCATTCCCCATACATTCATTAATAATAAAGATATTATTATTATTATTATTATTATTATTATTATTATTATTATTATTATTATTATTATTATTATTATTATTATTATTATTATTATTATTATTATTATTATTATTATGATGATTGTTTCCTATCCATCCATTACTTTATTGTGTGCAGATCTGGTCGCTATCCAAGACACTAGACACTCAAAACATGGATAGATGATATTTCAGGCTGGGACCCTTCTTCAAATTGATTCTGGTGGGGGGGGTGGGGGGGAAGAAAGCTGGAAGAGAGATGAGGGCGGCACTAAACCTTGGTAAGTGATAGGTGGATACCGTTGAGGGAGGATGGTTGATTAGAAAACGGTCGGACAAATGCCAGAGATAGAAGTGGCTAAGTGATTGTTCAGTTTAGAGATGCAGCGCGGAAACAGGCCATTCGGCCCGCCGAGCCTGCGCCGACCAGCGCTCCCCGCACACTAACACTATCCCACACACGCACTAGGGACAATTTACAATTTTACTGAAGCCAATTGACCTACAAACCCGTACGTCTTTGGAGTGTGGGAGAAAACCAGAGATCCCGGCGAAAACCCACGCAGGTCACGGGGAGAACGTACAAACTCCATACAGACAGCCCCCGTTGTCAGGATCGAACCTGGGTCTCTGGCGCTGTAAGGCAGCAACTCTACCGCTGTGCCACCGATTTGAGGAAGCTAATCACACCTACTTAGGATTGGGTAATACTTTGTGCATTTGCATTTATTATGTGGCCATTTTGAAGGCAGCTGTGATTTCCTTTAACATTAACATTTCAGTTCTCCCCGAACAACCTTTGATTGTAAGAAGTTTGTGATGGGCCTGTCCCACTTGGCGATTTTTTCGGCGACTGCCGGCGTCATATCAGTGTCGACAAACGATTTTGAACATTTCAAAATCCAGCGGCGACAAAAAAATGTTGCTAAACGTGAAAAAACACCGCGCGTCGATACATCATCGCGACACGCCGTATCACGCCGCAAGTTTTTCAATGACCTGATATGTCAGTCAATGATGCCGGGTGTTCGCCGAATAAAGTCTAGATACACTACATCCACTGGCACCCCTTCATCCATTTTACTTGTCACATCCTCAAAAAATTCCAGAAGATTAGTCAAGCATGATTTCCCTTTCATAAATCCATGTTGACTTGGACTAATCCTTTTACTGCTATCCAAATGTTCCATTATTACCTCTTTAATAATTGACTCCAGCATCTTTCCCACCACCGAAGTCAGGCTAACTGGTCTGTAATTCCCCGTTTTCTCTCTTGCTCCTTTCTTGAAAAGTGGGATAACATTAGCTATCCTCCAATCCACAGGAACTGATCCTGAATCTATTGAACATTGGAAAATGATCACCAATGCGTCCACTATTTCTAGAGCCACCTCCCTGAGGACCCTGGGATGCAGACCATCAGGCCAAGGGGATTTATCATCCTTCAGTCCCATTAGCCTACCCAATACTATTTATCACCTAATGAAAATTTCTTTCAGTTCCTCTACCCCCTTAGATCCTCTGTCCTCCAGTACATCTGGGAGATTGTTTGTGTCTTCCTTAGTGAAGACAGATCGGAAGTACCTATTCAACTCTTCTGTCACTTCCTTGTTGCCCATATTAATTTCACCTGTGTCTGCCTTCAAGGGACCCACATTTGACTTTGCTACTCTTTTTCCCTTAACATATCGAAAGAAGCTTTTACTGTCCTTCTTTAGAAACAGATGCAGCACAGAGCTGATCAAAAATAAACTTCAAATATCTGTGACCTGTGACTTGTCATGTAAGGACCTCTCTCTAGCTGTGCAAAAGGTCCAAGGACTGCTTGAATCAGTCATGAGCAGCAAGAAATATCCGTGGAAAAAGTAGACTTGGTGGGTCCCCCCCTCTTTTCCTCCTTTGCAGTGATTATATGTCTACTCTATAGGCACCTACACATAGGGTTATTTGGTGTTATTTCAGGTCTGACTGGCAGTCAGATTATGCTCTGTATTATGCCATGTTATAATTTGGTGTTACATTTACATATGTAACACTTAAGAAATGTATACACGGTTCATATATAGGATTTGTTTACCTATTGAGGGTTGTTGTTTTTCTCTCTCTCTCTCTCTCTCTTTTGAAAAAGGTCCCTGGTACCATCTGCTAGCTGCCAGCCTCCTCAGTCACCTCATCCCGCACCATAGCCACACCTCCGCGCCACGCCACCTTTTTTTCCCTTATTTGGGAGTGAGAACGTTGGCAACCCAAAGTGGTAGCTGTTCCTCCACTCACCTACTTCTGATCAGGAGATCTTATAATATCAGTCGGAAACTCCCTCACCTCACAGTCTTTAGATTTTAGGCCTTAGAGATACAGCGCAGAAACAGGCCATTCAGACAACCAAGTCTGCGCCGACCAGCGGTCACCCCGTACACTAGCACTATACTATACACTAGGGGCAATTTACAATTTAATACCAAAGCCAATTAATCGACAAACTTGCACATCTTTGGAGTGTGGGTGGAAACCAGAGCACCTGGAGAAAACCCAGGTGGTCACAGGGAGAATGTGCAAACTCCGTACCAACAGCACCCGTAGTCAGGATCGAACCCAGGTCTCTGGCGCTGTGAGGCAGCAACTCTACCGCTGCCCCGAAGGCGTGAGTACAAAGTCTAGCTGGGACTCGTGTAGAGCGGGAGGAGCAATTTATTATGAAGAGAGGAAGTCCTTCAGGTGAGATTGTGAAGAACCATTTCCCTTAAGGGCCTGTCCCACTTACGTGTCCTTGGCACGCAAAGTACGCGACCACGTGGTCGCGTTGAGCCGCGACGGTCCCGCGAAGGTCGCGCGCGACTTCATTCGACCGCACAGCCGTCTGGAGCACGTGACGTCATTTGAAGATGGACACAAAGCTGGAGTAACTCAGCGGGACTGGCAGCTTCGCTGGAGAGAAGCAATGGGTGACGTTTCGTGTCGAGACTCTTCTTCAGTCTGAAAAGAAGGGTCTTGACTCGAAACGTCACCCATTCCTTCTCTCCAGAGATGCTGCCGGTCCCGCTGAGTTACTCCAGCATTTTGTGTCTATCTTCAATTTTCTTGGGAGTAGTAGTGGGGGCGGATCCGGACCGCAACGGCCGTGAGCCCCAGGCCGAGCTCGGTGATCGTTTGCCTGCTTCTGCTGCTGTTGGAGGTGAGACATTGCATCGCTCCTGGGTCTTGGGCCTGTCCCACTTTGGCCGTCAGTTACTCGACAGGCCGTTGGCGCGCAGAGATTTAGTTCGCTACAAAAATTTTGGAACCCCGCGCGATGTCGCGCACAACTACATACCCCTCCGCGCTTCTAAGTGGGACCGGCCCCGCGCGGCAATACGATGCCCGTGCGCCTCAACGCGATCACGAGGTCACGTAATTTGCGTGCCAAGGACACGTAAGTGGGACAGGCCCTTTACTCAAGCGAAAGTAAACGATTGAAATGAGGAACTGCAAATGCTGGTTTACACAAAAGGACGCAGAGTGCTGGAGTAACTCAAAAGGGGCAGGCGGCATCTCTGAGGTCACATAAGTGCGGGAGTAACGCAGCATATTCACAAAGCTCTGTAGAAGGTTCCCGAAACGTCACCTAACCATTGGTCTAAAGTAAAGTCCCAACCCGAAACATCACCCATCCATGTTCTCCAGCGATGCCACTCCAGGTACTCCAGCACTTTGTGTCCCTTTGAATGTAAAAGATTCAACTTTGACTATTTCATAGAAAGGCAGGAGAGGTCACCCTGGGATTTTGCCCAACATTCATCCCTTAACTAACACCCCGATAAGGTCAAAGGGCCTATTTCCGTGCTGTATCTCTAAACCAAACGAAACTAGACTCTATGAAAGCTGGCACAGAAACGCAAGGTACACGAAAATGCTGGAGAAACTCAGCGGGTGCAGCAGCATCTATGGAGCGAAGGAAATAGGTAACGTTTCGGGCCGAATTCGGCCCGAAACGTTACCTATTTCCTTCGCTCCATAGATTTTAAGACATGAAAGATAAAGTGGTAAAGTGGAGGAATTAAATATAATAAAGCTGTCATTACTGTGTGACGGAGTAAAGAACCAACTCCGTGCAGGACGGCTCGTATGAATGTTCAGGTGTAATGATATCCATAAAGCTCCTAATGCCTTCTGGTGTGATACGCCTGTAATTATGGTATCACAAACTGTCCCTCATCACCAGCACTGAGGGACGACTTCATCTTCATTGCATTTCGCTGGTCAGGTAACAGCACTCTTGGTAATTGCCAGATTGCGGATCCTCGCATCAAACGACCGTTCACCATCTTCACAGGAGTGATCCGATCAGCATTAATTATTTCCGGGCATTCAGACAATGACATTTTGAGAATGTGCATTTTGATTTCATAAGATTGAATTTCAACTCCAATGACTGGAAATGTTCCAAATGGATCATTAGTGTCCTAAACTGCATTACGGATTTCTTTCAGAGTTGAAGTCATCATTACCGTAACAATTTATATGACACCATCCATCAGTATGGTTAATTACATTTCCCTTGCAGTGCTGCTGTTGAGGCTACACTGTCTCCTCTTCCGCCCATTGTCATTCAGAGGGGGGTGTTGCAAAAGGTGCTGTCGTGTTCTTCACAAGCAGCTTGCTCTCACGTCCCAGTCACCGCGAGTGGGTCCATTACAAGGCATGGGCGGAAATCGCTATTAAACATGGGGGGGGACACACAATGAGGCCTAACATCTAGGACAGGGTTTGGCAACCTACGGCACACTGGCCGGATCCGGCCCGTAACCCGAAATCATCCGGCCCGCAGGCGTATTTTCTTTCAATTCGTTTGCGCGACCTGGGAACTGCAGCCAGTCCCGGGGCATGCAGGCAATCTGGGCGCTACAGATACAATACAATACAATTTATTTGTTGTCATTTGAACCCAGAGGTTCAAACGAAATTTGGTTTCTGCAGTCATACAAATAAGAAGAAGAACCAAGACACAACACAATTTACACGAACATCCATCACAGCGAATCTCCTCCTCACTGTGATGGAAGGCAAAGTCTTATCTCTCCCCTGCACTCCTCGTTCTCCTCCCGGTGTCAGAGTCAAAGCCCCCGGCGGACGATGGTAAATAAGTCCCGTGGCAATTATAAAGCAGCGCCGGGTGATGCAAGGCCGCGCTCCGGGTCTTGGTGTTGGAGCCCCGGCGTGCGCTAACAGGTCCCGCGGCCATTTAAAGCCGCGCCGGGCGATGTAAGGCCCCACTCCAGGTCATCCTCAACCCCGCAACTCGGGCGGGAGAAGTCGCCGTTGCGGAAGCCCCGAAAAGCCGTCTCCCAGCAGGGACCCGCGGGCTCCCGGTGTCACCGTCCACCGGGCCGGCGGTTGGAGCCTCCGAATCTTCCGGGTCGGGCCGCAGCAGCTCGCCACCACCGCTCCTCCCGCTCCGCGATGGTAAGTAGGTCCGCAGCTCCGCGACTGGAGCCCCCAGGTCGTTCCGGTTGGAGGCCGCTCCACGGTGCTAGGCCCCAACGACAACGGAGACCCGACAGAGAAAAGGTCTGGTTCTCTGTGCAGGGGAAAGATTTTTAAAAGTTTCCCCAGCCCCCCCCCCCCACCCACCGCCTCCCACACACATACCCAGTTTAAAAATAATAAAAACTACATACAAACGTGACAAAAAATTTAAAAACGACAGACGGACTGCAGAGACCTGGAGCAAGCCAGCCGAGCTGGGCGCTACAGCCATTCCCGGGCGGTTTTGTTACATGTTTCACGAAACATGGGGGGGGGGGGGGAGATTGTCCCCCACTTCTCAAAACATGGGAGGTACAGCCTGGCTACATGCATCATGGTTCTGCGAACAGGATCTGGTCCTGATGCTCTGAGCAACAAGTCAATTTAGCTCAGTAGACGAGATGCAGCAGCTCAGTAATCGGAGAGCCATCCCAAAAGGCAAACATTAAGAGTTGAGACCTGTATCAGTTGTCCCTGGCTCCGTGCTGTCTCAAAATGCTCCATTTTCTTTCTAAATCTAGTCATTCCTATAATCATCTCTGCAACCTGAATCGGTTTGGCATAAATCGTGGCATTCTCTACCCAGTCCTTATCAGTCCTCATAGACAATCGACAATAGACAATAGACAATAGGTGCAGGAGTAGGCCATTTGGCCGTTCAAGCCAGCACCGCCATTCAATGTGATCTTGGCTGATCATCCCCAATCAGTACACCGTTCCTGCCTTCTCCCCATATCCACTGACTCCGCTATCTTTAGGAGCCCTATCCAGCTCTCTCTTGAAAGTATCCAGAGAACTGGCCTCCACCGCCCTCTGAGGCAGAGAATTCCACAGACTCACCACTCTGTGAGACAAAGTATTTCCTCGTCTCCGTTCTAAATGGCTTACTCCTTATTCTTAAACTGTGGCCCCTGGTTCTGGACTCCCCCAACATCGGG
The DNA here is from genome assembly GCF_010909765.2 of Amblyraja radiata. Taxonomy (NCBI): domain Eukaryota; kingdom Metazoa; phylum Chordata; class Chondrichthyes; order Rajiformes; family Rajidae; genus Amblyraja; species Amblyraja radiata. Next base: position 61,935,376 of record NC_045965.1, on the reverse strand, counting down.
AATATGTTTCCTGCCTCTAGTGTGTCCAAGCCCTTAATAATCTGATATGTTTCAATGAGATGCCCTCTCATCCTTCTAAACTCCAGAGTGTACAAGCCCAGCTGTTCCATTCTCTCAGCATATGATAGTCCCGCCATCCCGGGAATTAACCTTGTAAACCTAAGCTGCACTCCCTCAATAGCAAGAATTTTAAAAGTACTGTAAAGCACAATGGGTCATTTCAGGTAAGAGACACGGATGGCGCAGAGGTAGAGTACAGTGCCAGAGACCCAGGTTCAATCCTGGCTACGGGTGCTGTCTGTGCAGAGTTTGTACGTTCTTCCCGTGACCCACATGGGCTTTCCCCAGGGTGCTCCGGTTTCCTCCCGCACTCCAAAGCCGTACAGGTTTGTAGGTTAATTGTCATCTGTGAAAATTGTGAATTGACCCTGGTGTGTAGGTATAGTGTGGGAACGCTGGTCGGCGCAGACACAGTGGGCCCAGGGACCTGATTCTGCGCTATAATCTCTAAACTAAACGATAAACTATTTCTCCGCCCCTAAGTCAGTTCTGTACAAATCAGGGCATTCTCGACACGATCCTTAGCAGTCCTCGTTACTTTTCAAACTTAGTGTCAACTACATTGAGCCATCTCGTGTGAGAAATACAAAATCAGCACTTTCTTTTGTTGAGAAGGAATGGGTGACGTTCTGGTTTGAAGAAGGGTCTCGACCAGAAACGTCACCCATTCCTTCTCTCCACAGATGCTGCCTGTCCCGCTGAGTTACTCCAGGTTTTTGTGTCTATCTTCGGTTTAAACCAGCATCTGTAGTTCCTTCCGACACCCTTTCTTTTGTTTATCAGAAGGAGTCGTTTGTCTATTAGTGAACTTTTTACCCTTCAAAAGACAACACAAGTGGCACTGTTATACTTATGTATGGCTTGACTGTGTTCACATATGATATGATCTGCCTGGATCGCAAGCAAAACAAAGTTCTCCACTGTATCTCAGTACACATGACCATAATGAACCGAGCCCAGAGGCTCAAATAGTTTTTGGCTTCTGCCGATCCTTTCTGTCGGGAGTGCGTGGGATTTAATATGCGGAGAAATATGTAACAGACACACAGTGGAACATTAATCTGTGGAATTCTTTGCCACAAACATCTGTGGAGGCCAAGTCAGTGGATATTTTTAAGGCAGAGACAGGTAGATTCTTGATTAGTACGGGTATCAGAGATTATAGAGAGAAGACAGGAGAATGGGGTTAGGAAACATAGAAAATAGGTGCAGGAGGAGGCCATTCGGCCCTTCGAGCCAGCATTGCCATTCATTGTGATCATGGCTGATCGTCCCCTATCAATAACCCGTGCCTGCCTTCTCCCCATATCCCTTGACTCCACTAGCCCCTAGAGTATCTAACTCTCTTAAATCCATCCAGTGATTTGGCCTCCACTGCCCTCTGTGGCAGGGAATTCCATAAATTCACAGGAGAGAGAGAGAGAGATAGATCAGCCATGATTGAATAGCGGCATGGACTCGATGGGCTGAATGGCCTAATTCTACACCTATTCCTTATGACCTTAATTGTTGAGCATCATTCCTCAAAACTCGTCCCCAAGGTCTTTGATCTTGGACTGGAGACCTCCATCTGCTGCTGGATATTCGACTTCCTGACGGGCAGGCCCCAGGTGGTGAGAATTGGCAGCCACACCTCTTCCTCAAGTTCAAGTTCAAGTTCAAGTGAGTTTATTGTCATGTGTCCCTGTATAGGACAATGAAATTCTTGATTTGCTTAAGCACACAGAACATAGTAGGCATTTACTACAAAACAGATAAGTGTGTCCATATACCATGATATAAATATATACACACATGAATAAATAAACTGATCAAGTGCAAATAACAGAAAATGGGTTCATAATAATCAGAGTTTTGTGCAAATAACAGAAAATGGGTTCATAATAATCAGAGTTTTGTCCGAGCCAGGTTTAATAGCCTGATGGCTGAGGGGAAGTAGCTATTCCTGAACCTGGTTGTTGCAGTCTTCAGGCTCCTGTACCTTCTACCTGAAGGTAGCAGGGAGATGAATGTGTGGCCAGGATGTTGTGGGTCTTTGATGATACTGCCAGCCTTTTTGAGGCAGCGACTGCGATAAATCCCCTCGATGGAAGGAAGGTCAGAGCCGATGATGGACAGGGCAGTGTTTACTACTTTTTGTAGTCTTTTCCTCTCCAGGGCGCTCAAATTGCCGAACCAAGCCACGATGCAACCGGTCAGCATGCTCTCTACTGTGCACCTGTAGAAGTTAGAGAGAGTCTTCCTAGACAAACCGACTCTCCGCAATCTTCTCAGGAAGTAGAGGCGCTGATGAGCTTTCTTGATAATTGCATTAGTGTTCTCGGACCAGGAAAGATCTTCAGAGATGTGCACGCCCTCAGGAATGTGAAGCTTTTGACCCTTTCAACCATCGACCCGTTGATATAAATGGGGCTGTGGGTTCCCCTCCTACTCCTTCCAAAGTCCACGATCAGTTCCTTGGTTTTGCTGGTGTTGATGGCCAGGTTATTGCGCTGGCACCATATGGACAGTTGCTCGATCTCTCTTCTATACTCTGACTCATCCACATCAGTGATACGTCCCACAACACTGATCCTCAACACAGGCGCGCCACAGGGCTGTGTGCTCAGTCCTGTCCTGTACTCCCTGTTCACGCACGACTGTACTGCTAAGCACAGCTCCAGCATCATCTTAAAGTTTGCTGCAGACACGACCATCCTGGGCCTCATCACAGACAATAATGAGACGGCCTATAGAGAGGAGGTAAAGGCACTAAACAGCTGGTGCCAGGAAAATAACTTCTCTCTCAATGTCAGCAAAACTAAAGAGATGATCGTGGACCACAGGAGACAGCAGGGGAGTGGACACCTCCCCCTTCCACATCGGTGATGCTGACGTTGAAAGGGTCAGCAGCTTCAAGTTCCTCGGGGTGCACATCACTGAGGACCTCTCCTGGACACTGCACACGGACACAATAACTAATAAAGCCCGCCAGCAGCTCTTTTTCCTGAGAAGACTGAGGAAGATTGGCATGAACGCCAGCATCCTCACAAAGTTGCACCATCGAGAGCCTGCTGATGGGCTGCATCACAGTCTGGTACGGGAACTGGTCTGCTGTTCCACAGCCGCAAATCGCTACAGAGAGTGGTGAAGGCGGCACACAGCACATCACTGGCAACTGTCTCCCGGTCATTCAGGACATTTTCCACCGGAGGTGCCTGCGGACGGCACACAGCATCATCAAGGACCACCCAGCACACAGACTGTTCTTCTTGTTACCGTCAGGCAGACGATACAGGAGCACGGCTGCATGTACCACCAGACTTCAGAACAGTTTTTATCATCATGCCATCAGGCTTCTGAACTCATAAACACATCATATATGTTGATTATTTCATTTATTATTGTCTTTTAGCTACAAATGTCACTTTTACCTTATCTTAATTTTAATATTATCCTTGTAATATCATTGCTGAGGTGACCCGTTGTCTTGTCAAACACATTCCATTGTACCGTTGACCCTGTGTTAACCTACATATGACAAATAAGAACTGACCTGAACTCATTAGATCCTTCATTGCTCCTGGTTTCAATATCCACTCGAGTTCTAAGAGTCATGCAGCATGGAAACAGGCCCTCACTCAGCCCAAGCCAACCAAGATGCCCCATCAATACTATCCTAACCCTGGCAGATTCAAGAGTGTTCCATTGTCATTTGTGCCATCAAGGGAACACAATACACATAAATAGTATAGAAAAGATTCAAAGTCAGTTAGGTAATTAATAACCACAATATTAGTGCAAAGCAAAACCTCAAAGTCATTAGATCAACTATAGACAGTCTGTGGAAGTTCATAGTTTCGTCAAATTTTCACGTCAAGTCACATTTATTTATATAGCACATTTAAAAAACAACTCTCGTTGGCCAAAGTGCTTTACATTTGTTATAAGAATAGCACAACTAAACAGACTACATACATATATACATGTAGCCCTCACTCAGAGGACGTCAGGAAAAGCTTGGGAGTAAAGATAAGTCTTTAGCCTTGACTGTCGATGGAGGGGGCAGTTCTGATGGGAAAGGGGATGCTGTTCCCTGTGTTAGAGAGAGTTAGACATAGCTCTAGGGCTAAGGGAATCAAGGGATATGGGGGAAAAAAGCATAACAGGGTACTGATTTTGGATCATCAGCCATGATCATATTGAATGGCGGTGCTGGCTCGAAGGGCCGAATGGCCTATTCCTGCACCTATTTTCAATGTTTCTTTATTCAAGGTTAGTGTTCAAGAGCCTGAAGGTTGTTGGGACGAAGCTGTTCTTGAACCTTGTGGTCACAGTTGTCAGACTCTATTATCTTCTTCCTGATTGTAGGAGTTAGAGGCGGCACGGTGGCGCAGCGGTAGAGTTGCTGCCTCACAGCGCCAGAGACCTGGGATCGATCCTGACTACAGGTGCTGTCTGTACAGAGTGTGTACGTTCTCCCTGTGACCGCATGGATTTCTGACTGGGTGCTCTGGTTTCCTCCCACACTCCCACGATGTGCAGGTTTGTAGATTAATTGGTTTCTGTAAATTGTCCCTTCGCCTGTAGGATAGAACTAGTGCACTGATGATCGTTGGTCGGCATGGACTCCGTGGGCCGAAGGGCCTGTTTCAATGCAGTATCTCTAGAAAACTAACTGAAACTAAATGAGAGCACAGTGATCTGGTTCCTTGATGACATCGGCTGTTAACATCATCTTTCCTTGTCATCTCCACATTGTGTCATAGAGTCATCCAGCATGGAAACAGGCCCTTCGGCCCATCTTGCCCACACCGACCAACATGTCCCCTCTACACTACTCCCACCTGCCTGCGTTTGGCCCATATCTCTCTAACCAGTCCGATCCATGTACCTGTCTAAATGTTTCTTAAACATTGCGATAATCCCTGCCTTAACTACCTCCTCTGGCAGCTCGTTCCATTCACACACCACCCTTTGTATGAAAATGTTACCACCCCCCTCTCCCCTCGCGAGCAGCAACTTTTTCCGTGCCTTTTTCCGCCATGAGTTCTTCTGACTTTATAATGTCTCCAATGTTGTCCGCCCATCTTCTGCTGGCAAATTACTCTCCATACATTTCTTTTGGATTTACTGTGCGGTCGGTCTCTGCGGGAGGGAGTTTTCTCTTGTTCTTAAAAGAATCGATGGCCAGGCAATAAATTAATCACAGCACGACTAGCCCCAGGACAGCACAGCGAGAGTCCTTCAGCACACCGTCCTTTGCTCAAAGCATCTTCTGTTGCTTCTTTAATGATCTTCTGTCCATCAGAAGGCCAGAAGCTTGCACCATGCACCATGCATCGTTCTATTCTCAGCTCCTCAGCAAATGCCCGCTCGCAGCAGCAAGATCTGCACTGGATTCAGGCAAGAGTCTGAGGAGTGGTTAATAATATTCATGTCACTAAAACACTGCAAGGAAAAAACCATCTCCAACAAAATAGACTCCATCCACGGACCCTTTACTGAGCTGTATCCAATTGATCCGTTAAATGTTGTAGTAACTGTGTGGGGAGATCAATTAAACATGTTCTGCAAAAGTGTTCCCACTTTTTAAGAAAGGCGGGAGAGGGAAAACAGGAAATTATAGACCAGGCATCGGTGGTGGGGAAGATGCTGGAGTCAATTATAAAAATTGAAATAGCAGCACATTTGGATAGCAGTAAAAGGATCGGTCCGAGTCAGCATGGAATTATGTAGGGGAAATCCTGCTTGACTAATCATCTGGAATTTATTGAGGATGTACCTAGGAAAATTGACAAGGGAGAGCCAGTGGATGTAGTGCATCTGGACTTTCAGAAAGCATTTGATAAGGTCCCACATTTAGTGGGCAAAATTAGAGCACATGGTATTGGGGGTAGGGGACTGACATGGATAGAGAATTGGTTAGCAGACAGGAAACAAAGAGTAGGGATTAACGGGTCCCTTTCAGAATGGCAGGCAGTGACTAGTGGGGTACCGCAAGGCTCGGTGCTGAGACACTCAGCTATTTACAATATACATTAATGAGTTAGATGAAGGAATTAAAAGTAACATTAGCAAATTCACAGATGACACAAAGCTGGGTGGCAGTGTGAACTGTGAGGAGGATGCTATGAAGATGCAGGGTGACTTGGACAGGTTGGGTGAGTGGGCAGATGCATGGCAGATGCAGTTTAATGTAAATACATTTGAGGTTATCCACTTTGGTGGCAAAAACAGGAAGGCAGATTATTATCTGAATGGTGTCAAGTGGGGAAAAGGGGAAGTACAACGAGATCTGGGGGTCCTTGTACATCAGTCATTGAAAGTAAGCATGCAGGTACAGCAGACAGTGAAGAAAGCGAATGGCATGTTGGCCTCCATAACAAGAGGAGTCGAGTATAGGAGCAAAGAGGTCCTTCTGCAGTTGTACAGAGCCCTAGTGAGACCACAGCTGGAGAATTGTGTGCAGTTTTGGTCTCCAAATTTGAGGAAGGACATTCTTGCTATTGAGGGAGTGCAGTGTATGTTCACAAGGTTAATTCCCGGGATGGCGGGACTGTCATATGTTGATAGAATGATTGGCTGGGCTTGTATACTCTGGAATTTAGAAGGATGAGAGGAATCTTATTGAAACATATAAGATTATTAAGGGATTGGACACGCTAGAGGCAGGAAACATGTTCCCAATGTTGTGGGAGTCCAGAACCAGGGGCCACAGTTTAAGAATAAGGGATAGGCCATTTAGAAGGAGATGAGGAAAAACTTTTTCATGCAGAGAGTTGTGAATCTGTGGAATTCTCTGCCTCAGAAGGCAGTGGAAACCAATTCTCTGGATGCTTTCGAGAGAGTTAGATAGAGCTCTTAAAGATAGCGGAGTCAAGGGGATATGGGGAGAAGGCAGGAACAGGGCACTGATTGTGAATGATCAGCCATGATCATATTGAACGGCGGTGCTGGCTCAAGTGGCTGAATGGCCTACTGCTGCACCTATTGTCTATTGACATTGTAGGAGGGAATTTTGTATTTTACCCGTACCCTATCTCTGACTTCAGGTGTAGGAAAGAACAGCAGACGCTGGTTTAAATCGAAGGTACACACAAATTGCAGAAGTAACTCAGCGGGACAGGCAGCATCTCTGGAGAGAAGGAATGGCTTCAGTCTGAAGAAGGGTCTCGACCCGAAACGTCACCCATTGCTTCTCTCTAGAGATGCTGCTTGTCCCGCTGAGTTACTCCAGCATTTAGTGTCTGTCTCCATTATAGGCACGGACACAAAATAAAACAGCTCATATATCAGTGGCGAGTCTATCGAACAAGTCGGTTAATAAAAGGCCTTAGCAATGTACATCGGGAAGCATTGTGAGCAAGCTCAAACTACTTCAAAGTCCTACAGTAACTGTGGGATTCTTACAACCTCATGACACAATCATTACATGTGGAGTTGAAATAAACAATCATTATTCAATGTCTCCCCAAAGTTAACTTGAATAGAATAGCCTTTTATTGTCATTCAATCAGCTTGGTTTGAACGAAATTGCATTTTCTACAGTCTTACATTACAAATCTTCCGTTTCCTGTTGTTTAGAAATCTCCCACCCACATATCTCGCATGTAGGTACCATAAATGTCCAGATTCCCCCCGTCAAATGGAGTCCCCTTGTGAAAGACGTCGTTTGTTAGCCTTTGGGAGACTTGCCTGCTAAATGCGGTGACCAAGAGCCGTTGTGATGGAAGATTGCAACAGATAAGGACTGCAAAGGACTATCCTCCCCCTATTGATAAGGAAGTCAGCTTCTCAGCAGAATGTTTCAGCTTTAGCTATTTTAACTGCATTCTATCTTGACCATTTTCCCATCATGCTCTCCAGTATGTGAACGCCAGGGTGTTTGTAAGAGATCCGTTACAAAGTCTAGAGTGAACTATCAGCCTTTTATTGAGATCACCAAGAGAGAACATAACACACAGCTGTGCGTATAATATCAGTTTACATATGAACCCAGTAGAACAACGACAGGCTGTCAAGAGTACAGTACTCATGATGCCCAATACCCGGACTGGATTATGTGGTGGAATGTGTGGCATGCAAAATATGTGTAGTGGAGATTATATAGGCATGGATTAATGTAGTTAATCTACAGGATTAACCAAACTATGACCTTCTCATCTTCCTTATAATTCACAACATTCCCCACAACAGACATCAACCTGAAACACTCTCTCTCTCTCTCTCTCTCTCTCTCTCTCTCTCTCTCTCTCTCTCTCTCTCTCTCTCTCTCTCTCTCTCTCTCTCTCTCTCTCTCTCCTCTTCCTCTCTCTCTCTCTCTCTCTCTCTCTCTCTCTCTCTCTCTCTCTCTCTCTCTCTCTCTCTCTCTCTCTCTCTCTCTCTCTCTCTCTCTCTCTCTCAAGGTTGGAGTCTTTACATTCATAGAAACGCAGAAAATAGGTGCAGGAGTAGGCCATTCGGCCCTTCGAGCCTGCACCGCCATTCAATATGATCATGGCTGATCATCCAACTCAGTATCCTGTACCTGCCTTCTCTCCATACCCCCTGATCCCTTTAGCCACAAGGGCCACATCTAACTCCCTCTTAAATATAGCCAATGAACTGGCCTCAACTACCTTCTGTGGCAGAGAATTCCACAGATTCACCACTCTCTGCGTGAAAAACACTCCAAATAAGCTCCGATCTACATAGACTTGTGGGCATTGTTTTTTTGCACTATTATTGCTTGTTTTTATGTGTGCATGCATTATATATATATACATATGCATTATAATAATAATATATATAGTGCATACACATATAAAAACAAGCAATAATTAGCTGTATAATATACACACACACACAGTAAACAAACATTCTTCTCATTTCATATATTGTTTACAGAGTACTATGTTTACATATTCTGTTGTGCATCAGCAAACAGAATCAAGGGATAATCCAGTGAGAACTTCTTTGGTATTTTCAAAGGACGGCTACAATGATAGTTCAGTTTAGTTTAGAGATACAGCGTGGAAACAGGCCCTTCACCCCTCCCCCCTATCAACGATCACCCATACACTAGTAGTTCTATCCTATATGCTAGAGACAATTTACAGAAGCCAATTAACCGGTTTCTCTCTGGGACTTATGACAATCTTGACTCTCGGAGTCTCTCTCTCCCTCTCTCGCTTTCCATTATTTCACAGAGATGAGACCAGTTCCCAGCCCAAGAGCACCTTTGCCTTTTGCTGAACAGTGATGCGCGGTTGACAAGAGAAGGAACGCACAACACCAGGCAGGCAAAGGGCAGCCGCTGATAACATTGGAACAATATAGCTTCTCCGTTTCACTGAATTGAAACTTGTTGCCACGTTATCAGACACCACGCAGTTCTTGTTGAAACAGAGTCCACTAACACGGAGAATGGTTAAATAAGCCTTCAATGCAAATTTCAGGCTTAAACAAATAAATTAAAACAAATAAGCTTGGAGCAGTAAGCCTCCTAAAGTAATATGTACAATGCATGTAGAGAGACCAAATGCCTGACTGGTACTTCCTGAATTTGCATTGAAAGGCTAAATAATATTTCCTTCCAGTTTTACCTCAATTCAATTTAGAATTCTCTAATTCCACTCTATCCCCGGTGGCTTTGAAGAAGAAATCGCCAAATGCCACGCCTTAGGTACGTGGTTTATTAGACAGCCTCAATTGATGCATAACTACAATGTATCTGAATGGATCTCAATGTATGAGTCTGAAGAAGGGTCTCGACCCGAAACGTCACCTATTGTCTATTGACATTGTAGGAGGGAATTTTGTATTTTACCCGTACCCTATCTTTGACTTTAGGTGTTTATAAAGAACAGCAGATGCTGGTTTAAATCGAAGGTAGACACAAATTGCAGACGTAACTCAGCGGGACAGGCAGCATCGCTGGTGAGAAGGAATGGATTAAGTCTGAAGAAGGGTCTCGACCCGAAACGTCACCCATTCTTTCTCTCCAAAGATGCTGCCTGTCCCGCTGAGTTGCTCCAGCCTTTTGTGTCTATCTTCGATTTATACCAGCATTTGCAGTTCCTACCTACATTCGATGTATCTTCTGACCCAGTGCTTTGTTGTTAATGTCAGGTCGAGAGGGAAAGTACATGACTGCAGCACACTCTGCAGTTAGTGGGTTCACCGCAGACAGTAACTGGACTGCCACGGTAATTGTCCTGCCACTGGGTGCAGTGCAGGCAATAATTGAACTGTCGGTGGATAAAGTACTTGTCATTGGATTCAGCGCAGATGGTAACCAGGTTGTCACCGAGTTCAGTGAAGGAAATAACTGGCCTGAAAATGGGCCCAGTGCACATATACACATCTATATATATATATGCACGGTGGCGCAGCGGTAGAGTTGCTGCCTTACAGAACCAGAGACCTGGGTTCAATCCTGACTACGGGTGCTGTCTGTGCAGAGTTTGTACGTTCTCCCTGTGGGTTTTCGCCGGGCGCTCCTGTTTCCTCCCACATTCCAGACTTGCAGCTTTGTCAAGGTTAATTGGTGTTAATAGACTGGATAGACTCGGCTTGTACTCGCTAGAATTTAGAAGATTGGGGGGGGGGAAATCTTATAGAAACTTACAAAATTCTTAAGGGGTTAGACACGCTAGATGCAGGAAGATTGTTCCCGATGTTGGGGAAGCCCAGAACAAGGGGTCACAGTTTAAGGATAAGGGGAAATCTTTTAGGACCGAGATGAGAAAAACATTTTTCACACAGAGAGTGGTGAATCTGTGGAATTCTCTGCCACAGAAGGTAGTTGAGGCCAGTTCATATTTAAGAGGGAGTTAGATGTGGCCCTTGTTGCTAAAGGGATCAGGGGGTATGGAGAGAAGGCAGGTACGGTATACTGAGATGGATGATCAGCCATGATCATATTGAATGGCGGTGCAGGCTAGAAGGGCCGAATGGCCTACTCCTGCACCTATTTTCTATGTTTCTATGTCCGTACATTGTCCCTGGTGTGCAGGATAGAACCAGTGTGCAGGGTGATCGCTGGTCGGCGTGGACTAGGTGGGCCAAAGGGCCTGTTGTCCATGCTGTATCCCTAAACTAAACTACGGATGCTTACTGACTGTTGGTGGGTTGAATACATACAATGCCAAGTGTCAAGAGTGTTGAATTGCCATATGTGACCTTCAATGGTGGGGAGGTCAGTGCCCATGATGGACCAAGAGGTGTCCACCACCTTCTGTAATAAGGGATAGGAGCAGAATTAGGCCATTCAGCCCATGAAATCTACTCCGCCATTCAATCATGACTGATCTATCTCTCCCTCTCAACCCCATTCTCCCTCTCAACCCCATTCCTTATCATCTCCTTTTTACATCCTACAATCATAGAAACATAGAAAATAGGTGCAGGAGTCCAAATAGGTCCATTCGGCCCTTCGAGCCTGCACCGCCATTCAATATGATCATGGCTGATCATCCAACTCAGTATCCCGTACCTGCCTTCTCTCCATACCCCCTGATCCTCTTAGCCACAAGGGCCACATCTAACGCTCCCTCTTAAATATAGCCAATGAACTGGCCTCAACTACCTTCTGTGGCAGAGAACTCCAGAGATTCACCACTCTCTGTGTGAAAAAATGTTTTTCTCATCTCGGTCATAAAAAAAAATCCCCCTTATCCTTAAACTGTGACCCCTTGTTCTGGACTTCCCCAACATTGGGAACAATCTTTCTACAATCATATATTACAATCGGTCCACACTCTTAAATCTCTACAGTATCGCAACACTTCTCACTTTCCCTTTATCATGTATCTACTGTGAACGGCTCGATTGTAATCATGTATTGTTTTTCCTCTGACTGGTTAGCACGTACAAAAGCTTTTCACTGTACCTCGGTACACGTGACAATAAACTAAACTGAGACTGAACTCAATGTTTCTCCTTCGGTCCTGGACATTTGAATTACCAAAAGGGGCCGTGATACGATACGATAGAACGTTTATTTATCCCAGGTGGGAAATTCATCTGCCATGAACAGTCATAAAAACACAAAAAAACATGAAATTAAAGTGACAAGTGGAAAGGATTGGGGATGTGCAAAGATTGGGGGTGGAAGGGCTGTCAGTCTCAGTCTACCCCATGACAGAAGGGGGAGGAGTTGTACAGTTTGATAGCCACAGGGAAGAAGGGTCTCCTGTGGCGTTCTGTGCTGCATCTTGGTGGAACCAGTCTGTTGCTGATGGTGCTCCTCAGGTTGACCAGTGTCAGCTTTCTAGCGCACTCTTGTAGGAGTTCAAGAGATTATTCGTGGGCATACTGAATCTCCTCAATCTTTGAAGGGAGTGGAGGCTTTATTTACGATTACATCAGTGGGCTGGGCCCACGGACAGATCTTCAGAGTTCAGACCTTCACCGGAAACGCTGGCCCCAGGTCGATCGCAGAATGCAGAAGAAGGCTGCATGTTTATCAGATGGTTGAAGTCCGATTCTTTTAAACTATTGATCGGTGAAGTGCCAGCAATGGACCGAGGTGAGAGCATGGGGTAAAAAAAATCAATCTTAGTTAGTGTGGAAGAAACACCTGAACAGGTATCTTTGCTGTGCTGTTGGGGAATACCACTCTTACGTGCCAACTTCCCACATGTTTAATCCAGTGCAAACTGAGGAGAAGCTCTGCTTAGAGGAGTTAAATGAGTCGCACAGCGTAAAATTTTAATGGGGAAATCAAAAATCAAATTCTTCAGCTGAGGCTGGAAATCAATGGTTAAAGCAGAATATTTTTCTGCTGAACACTAACTTTCAGGAGTTTGCGATCCTGACCCATGAACATTTGTTAATTATGTGGCCCTTGTAGCTAAAGGGATCAGGGGGTATGGAGAGAAGGCAGGTACAGGATACTGAGTTGGATGATCAGCCATGATCATATTGAATGGCGGTGCAGGCTCGAAGGGCCGAATGGCCTACTCCTGCACCTAATTTCTACGTTTCTATGAGTAAATTGGGAAAAAGCAGACCCGAATGAAATGGCTTCATGGTTATAATTCTGGCCATGGGGCGGAACGGTGGCGCAGTGGTAGAATTATTCTGCCTTACAGCACCAGAGAGTGGAGTTCGATCCTGACCACGGGATGCTGTTTGCACGTTCTTCCCGTGACCGCGTGGGTTTTCTCCGGGTGCTCCGGTCCCCCCCCCCCCCCCCCCCCACAGTCCAAACCCGCGCAGGTTGCCTGCCTTCTGTAAATTGTCCCCAAGTGTGTAGGATAGAGCCGATCGTGCGTGTGTGTGATCGCTGGTCGGCGCAAACCTGCTGGGAGGAAAGGGCCTGTTTCCACGCTGTAACTCGAAGCCAAACTAAACTCGAGGGTCTCGACCCGAAACGTCACCTATTCCTTTTCCCCCAGAGATGCTGCCTGTCCCGTTGAGATACTCCAGCTTTTAGTGTCTATCTTCCGTTTAAACCAGCATCCGCAGTCCCTTCCTACACAAACTGAAAACTCGGTCTCTCTGCAGCAAGAGAATTCTAGTTCACAATAGGTTTTCTTGCAGTCCTGAACGTTAGAAGTTTTTTGTTTTTTGCTTTCAAAGTCATTTCCAGTGCGTTTGTGCAGTTCCTTCCACCACCTACAACCGTCACTGACCCTGTGTGTAACAAGAGGTGAGATAACGAGAGGTGTCAGAGTGAACGCGTACCTGGACAGGGCTGGGTAATGGGCCGTTTCTGTCACCTTCCCACACAGCTGTCAGGTGCCCCGCAGAGGAATGGCTTCAGACAATTCTTAATGGATGTCAGGCTGCTGAGAGTTGGTACCTACAATTTAGCATCAATTAGCACTAATTGGTCAGTCTCCCAGGGTGAGCCTGTCACGTGAAAGGAAGCCAGCATTGGGATTAAAGCAGTCAATGTCCTGCCGAGGCTGATGGCTGTTGTTGGACAGGCCTGAAGACAGACACAAAAAGCTGGAGTAATTCACTGGGTCAGGCAGCATCTCTGGAGAGAAGGAATGGGTGACGTTTCGGGTCGAGACCCTTCTTCGGAGAGACTAACCCTGCATCTGATGCCTGGCCTCTAAGCCCCTGTCCCACTGTACGAGGTAATTCACGAGTTCTCCCGAGTTTTTATCCTGATTCAAACTCGGAGAATGTCCGTAGCGGTCCGTGGATGTCTCGTAGCGGCTCGTACGAGTAAAAAGTAACAATTTCTTTCATCACAAGTGTTTTTTTACTCATGGACATTTTTTGCAGGGATGAAAAAATCGTCACGAGTTTACTGGATGTCCCGAGTACCTACCGTCAGCATTACGAGCCGCTACGAGACATCCATGAACTCCTACGGACCCGCTACGGACATTCTCCGAGTTCGAATCAGGGGAAAACTCGTGAATTACCTCGTACAGTGGGACAGGGGCAGACAGGGCATCATTTGATGGCAAAAGCAAAATGGAAGCAGCACGGTGGCACAGCGGTAGATTTGCTGCCTTGCAGCGCCAGAGACCCGGGTTCGATACTGACTACGTGCGCTGTTTGCGTGGAGTTTGCACGTTCCACCCCCCCCCCCCCACCCGCGTGACCGTGTGGGTTTTCTCCAATTCCCCACTGAAGACATGCAGTGTGTAGGACGGAACTAGTGCACGAGGCGATCGAGGGATGGCACGACGCAGTGGGCTGAAGGGCCTGTTTTCACGCTGTATCTCTAAGCTAAATACCGGTTGTACCGGTTTCTTTCCACACTCTAAAGATGTACAGGTTTGGAGGTTAAATTGTAAAATGATCCCTTGTGTGTAGGACAGTGTTAAGGTTCAGGGTGATCGCTGGTCTGCGCAGACTCGGTGGGCTGAAGGGCCTGTATCTCTGAAAGTCTAAGTGCACCTTGTCCTCCACTCACCCTCCATGCTGCAAGTACAGGATTGAACAGAGCAAGGGAAGGACATTCAGACCTATGTGCCCATGGTGAACGACCAAATTAGTCATCGAGTCATGGAGCCATCCAGCATGGAAACAGGCCATACAGCCCAAATCATCCATGACAACCAAGATATTCCATCTAAGTTAGAAGATAGACACAAAAACTGGAGTAGGCCAGGCAGCATATCTGGAGAAAAGGTGATGTTTTGGGTCAAGACCAGACTAGTCCAATTTACCCGTATTTGGCCCATATTAACCCTTCCCCATCCATGCACCTGCCCGAGTATCTTTTGCTGTTATAGTACCTGCCTCAACTACCTCCCCTGGCAGCTCGCTACATGTACCCACCGCCCTCTGAATAAAGGAGCCCCCCCCCCCCCCCCCGAGGTTCTTATCCTTGCTCCTCTCACCTTAAACTTATGCCCTCAGCTTCTTGATGCCCCTGCCCCGGGCAAATTACTTCACTGTATTTATTAGTAAGATTAAACGAGAACTTACCAGTTTGAAGTTTGATCTTGATTTTATGAGGAGTTACGATGAGCGATTACGTGAAGAAGGGCCGTCCGTCTGCGTGCGCGTCAATCTTCAAAGCAGCGGTGTTAAATCACAGATAAAAAGAAGACCTGAGAATAGTAAGATTGAAGAAACTAGAACTTACATGTGACCTTGATAGTATGAGGGTGGGAGCGGTGGGCACGTAATCGCTCATCGTAACTCCTCATAAAATCAAGATCAAACTTCAAACTGGCAAGTTCTCGTTTAATCTTACTATTTTACTTCGGAGTCACGTGAGTGACTACGTGAAGATTTCAAAGCTCTGTGATTTTACGCCGGTTACGAATCCAGGCGTCACACACTGAATGGATTGACCATGGATGCGTGTAATCATTAAAGCATTCAGACATTACGTAGTTAAGTAAGGACACTGATGCTTTAAATGAAAGAAAAGTTTAAAAAAAACTAGTTTCCCCTCCCAACCTTGGGGGTAAACTAAGGGACAGAACTTAAAATGGTACGTGTAAACACCCCCAGTCCGGTAATAGGTTTGTTATAAAACCGGTGGACCGTTATTTCATTCGTCCATCCTGCAGCCACTAGGATGTTGTCAAGAGGCACGTCCATTGCTCTTGCTGCCGACGTAGATGCAGCCCTGGTGGAGTGAGGTTTAACCATATGAACGTTCACTCTGTTACCGCCATTACCCCCTTTGACCATCTGGAGATGGTTTGTGTTGACACCTTCTCGTCTGTTCTGAGGCTCTGTGGTTCGCCGTGACTCTCAGATAGTGGTGTTGGTATGTTACCACACACACAACCATAGGTCCTCTGGATATGCCAAGAACTGGATCTCCATCCCTGGCATTCCTGGCCTGCTATGTTTATATCAGGTTCCTGATTACCATATAACCATATAACCATATAACAATTACAGCACGGAAACAGGCCATCTCGGCCCTACAAGTCCGCGCCGAACAAATTTTTTTTTTTTTTTTTCCCCCCCCCCTTAGTCCCACCTGCCTGCACTCATACCATAACCCTCCATTCCCTTCTCATCCATATGCCTATCCAATTTATTCTTAAATGATACCAACGAACCTGCCGCCACCACTTCCACTGGAAGCTCATTCCACACCGCTACCACTCTCTGAGTAAAGAAGTTCCCCCTCATGTTACCCCTAAACTTCTGTCCCTTAATTCTGAAGTCATGTCCTCTGGTTTGAATCTTCCCTATTCTCAAAGGGAAAAGCTTGATCACATCAAATCTGTCTATCCCTCTCATCATTTTAAAGACCTCTATCAAGTCCCCCCTTAACCTTCTGCGCTCCAGAGAATAAAGACCTAACTTATTCAACCTATCTCTGTAACTTAGTTGTTGAAACCCAGGCAACATTCTAGTAAATCTCCTCTGTACTCTCTCTATTTTGTTGACATCCTTCCTATAATTGGGCGACCAAAATTGTACACCATACTCCAGATTTGGTCTCACCAATGCCTTGTACAATTTTAACATTACATCCCAGCTTCTATACTCAATGCTCTGATTTATAAAGGCTAGCATACCAAAAGCTTTCTTTACCACCCTATCTATATGAGATTCCACCTTCAAGGAACTATGCACGGTTATTCCCAGATCCCTCTGTTCAACTGTATTCTTCAATTCCCTACCATTTATCATGTACGTCCTATTTTGATTTGTCCTGCCAAGGTGTAACACCTCACATTTATCAGCATTAAACTCCATCTGCCATCTTTCAGCCCATTTTTCCAAATGGCCTAAATCACTCTGTAGACTTTGGAAATCCTCTTCATTATCCACAACACCCCCTATCTTGGTATCATCTGCATACTTACTAATCCAATTTACCACCCCTTCATCCAGATCATTGATGTACATGACAAACAACAAAGGACCCAACACAGATCCCTGAGGCACCCCACTAGTCACCTGCCTCCAACCCGACAAACAGCCATCCACCATTACCCTCTGGCTTCTCCCATTCAGCCACTGCTGAATCCATCTTGCTATTCCTGCATTTATACCCAACAGTTTAACCTTCTTAACCAACCTTCCATGAGGAACCTTGTCAAAGGCCTTACTAAAGTCCATATAGACAACATCCACTGCTTTACCCTCGTCAATTTCCCTAGTAACCTCTTCAAAAAAATTCAAGAAGATTAGTCAAACATGACCTTCCAGGCACAAATCCATGTTGACTGTTCCTAATCAGACCCTGATTATCCAGATGCTTATATATATTATCTTTAAGTATCTTTTCCATTAATTTGCCCACCACTGAAGTCAAACTAACAGGTCTATAATTGCTAGGTTTACTCTTAGAACCCTTTTTAAACAATGGAACAACATGCGCAGTACGCCAATCCTCGGGGACTATTCCCGTTTCTAATGACATTTGAAATATTTCTGTCATAGCCCCGGCTATTTCTACACTAACTTCCCTCAATGTCCTAGGGAATATCCTGTCAGGACCTGGAGACTTATCCACTTTTATATTTTTCAAAAGTGTCAGTACTTGTTTTACTTTGAAACTCATAGTATCCATAACTACTCTACTAGTTTCCCTTACCTCACCTAATTCAATATTCTTCTCCTTGGTGAATACCGAAGAAAAGAAATTGTTCAATATCTCCCCCATCTCTTTTGGCTCTGCAGATAGCTGCCCACTCTGTTTCTCCAATGGACCAATTTTATCCCTCGTTATCCTTTTGCTATTAATATAGCTGTAGAAACCCTTTGGATTTACTTTCACCTTACTTGCCAAAGCAACCTCATATCTTCTTTTAGCTTTTCTAATTTCTTTCTTAAGATTCTTTTTACATTCCTTATACTCCTCAAGCACCTCATTTACTTCATGCTGCCTATAATTATTGTAGATCTCCCTCTTTTTCCGAACAAGATGTCCAATTTCCCTTGAAAACCAGGGCTCTTTCCAATTTTTACTGTTTCCTTTCAACCGAACAGGAACATAAAGATTCTGTACTCTTAAAATTTCCCCTTTAAATGTCCACGTTATTACGAACGTTATGTTGTTCATATTGGTGGTCATGTGGTCCAACCGTAGCTTTTGCAGTGTCTGGACTCTTTGTCAGCATACCACCTTCAGGGTTAGTTATAGGCGGTCCCCACTGTCAAAGTAGGGTTAGTACCACGCTCACATCCCATGTGTCCGTGTACCTTGGTCTTAGAGGTATTAGATTGTAAATTCTCTTCATGAATTTTGTTGTAAAGGGGTGCGTTCCTATCGACCCGTGCCCTGCTTGCAGCATCAGATAGGAGGAAAGTGCGCCTCTGGCACTATTGATTGCACTATAACTTTGTTTATAGTTATAGTACAGAGTTGATAGGAAACTCCAAGACATCTGTTATCCGAACTGTGTATTTGTTCGGACAGTCCTATGCCTTGAAATGGCCTCCTCAGAATCTGCAGACCAACAAGTTAATACGTTCGTGTAGTGGATGATTACTCCCTGTAACTGGGTTCACTAGGAGGACCCTGTTCTTGGGTACAGCCATAACTGGCTGGACTATAGTTCCCAAAATTTTTGGGGACCAGGCTTGAGTAGGCCAATCTGGCACTACCAATATGCCTGTGGCTTAGTCTTGCTTGATTTTGGTCAAGCATCGGTTCGTGAGACAAATTTGCGGAAAGCATGCATAAACAATCCTCCCCAATTGAGGGAGAAAGCATCCACTGCCTTTGTTCCTGGATCCTGCTTGCAGGACACATATCTGGGTAACTGATGGTTTAGTCTAGATGCAAATAGATCAAAATCTGGTATGCCAAATCGTGTAGTTATTTCGTTAAATACTGCTTGATTCAACATCCATTCTGTGTTGTTATTAAACATCCGTGATCCAGCATCTGTCACCGTGTTATATCTACCTCGTAGATTTCCCAAATATTCCTCTTGATACACCAGTGCTAAATGAGGTTCGACAATCTATCGTAAGATACAGATTTTACACCACCCTTGTTAGTGGATATGTGCCACCGCAGTGGTGTTATCAATCTGAATTTGAACAAGCACCGGTTGCATATTGCTACAGAACCCCTTGATTCCAAATTGTGCCCCCAACAATTCTGGGTAATTGATTCCATGTGTTGGGGAATTACAGACTCCTGCTCATTCCATCTGCCCCCACAGCTCTAGACTGTGTTAGTGGCTCCCCATCCTTAGCCGCTAGCATAGGTCTGAAGAACCCTTGATGGCTTTCAAGCAAATTTACTTTGAGCTTTATCACGTTCGTTATCCACCGTAGTTATTCAACAAAGGCCTCTGCTGGTCCATAGTTTTGCCAATTTTGCCTGCATGGAATCTGAGTGTTCGTTCCTTTGCTCGCTGTAATTCTGGTAATGCAAAGGCCCGTACGTACTGCTGGAAATGTGGCTACTATCTGCCAATTACACTCGCTGTTTGCCTGCTGGATGGCTAGTATTTGACTATCAGGTCATAGCAGGCTTGATTAATATAGTAGTTTGCCCCTAGGCAAAGTCACCAACATATTTACTGTTTTTGATAGTAAATTCTAGGTAATCAATTACCCTTGTAGGTGTCAATTTTGATTTAACTGGATGGATGAGGTAACCAATTCTATCAAACAGGGTTTTGGTTTGCTTTGACTGATGCTTCTGCCAATTCTTGGTGACTCCAAAATGAAATTGTCCAAATATGCCATTACTATGTGGTTCTGAGACCTTTGTAGACCCAGAATTGGTTTCCGTAGTTTTGTTAATAGTCTAGGAGCTGATGTCAACCCATTTGGCAGATCCATACCATCCAGTTAAACTTCAAATATCTCCTGTTCTTAGTGAATAGACACCGAATAGTATGCATCTTTGAGGTCGATGCATGCCATGTGACCATTTTATAGGAAGTTCCTATAAAACAGTAGTTAGACCGTAACAAAATTACTGTTTCTAAAAGTCTATACTGCACAAATGAGTTACACCTGGATGAAGTGACATCCTCCATCTGTCACATGTCCTGAATGGCAATCCTGCCCAAAAATACTGGGCCTGCCTCGAGGACAATTCCAGTCCGAGTTCCAAGTCAGCTTGGAACCTGTGTATGTTGTGCAGTAAACTTATCACGTTATTATCTGATTTTTAAAAACCAGTTCTGAAATTTCATGTTATTGTCATTTTGAAACAAGAACACAAGAGTAAATTACCAACATGTAACTGCTCCACGATCCCTTGTTTCAGTAAACCCAGACCCACCTACCTCCATGGCTACCGGTGGTCTTCTGGTAAGCCCAAAGGCCCCTGATGCGGATTCCTTTTCTCTCCTTGATTGGGAGTAGGACTGGTAAGGAGTGTGGATTCCATGTTTCTCCCGACCTCTGCTTGGGTCTGGTCTGAAAACCTCATCATACTGAGCCTGCCTTGTAGGACAATTCTGGCCATTATTTTGAGTCTGCCTTGAAAGACGACTCTGATCGTATTTCCGTGCCCAGCTTTCAAGCTACCACCGGATTCAGTGAACCGCTTGCCCCCTATGGAGGTGTGGGGTGTGTTGTCGCCTATGCGCATATTCTGCCCTACTGATCATTCACACTCCCCTCCACTGAGAGTGAGGTTCGTAGGCAGCCCTGAAAACAGGTGCTGCCGCAGGCCCCTGAGGATACCTGTGCTGACATGGCCCTTCCAGTGGACCTAAATGAGATTCTAGCTTTGGTCAGACTGAAATGGACCATGAATGCTCCTCTCCTCAGAGCAGGAGTCATTTGTGCAGCCCTGAAAACAGGTGCTGCTGCCTGCGGGTTCTCCATAATACCCGGGCTGTCAAGAGCTAGATTCCATCCAGGGAAGCACCCAGTGGAACCTGGATGATTGCAGAAGCACTTATTTTCTGTTTGTTTGTATGGAAGCTTATTATTCCTTTTATGTAAAGCATTTTGGTGTTGACTTAAACAGTGCAATATAAGTAAAACTTACTTACTTACTTCCTTTCTTCTGCTTGTCCCTGGGAAGGTTTCTCCTCCTCTTCTTTGTACTCTGATTCAGAGTGGTTTCTTCCACATGTAGTTCCCCCTCCAATGGGGAAGACATTGGGCTGCCCCATGTGCGAGGCTCCCGGCACCGGCACTGCTGTAGGCCGTGCTGATACTGCTCCCTCCTTGGAGCAGATCATAGTTGGAGCAACTTCTCCTGCCGATTTCTGTCGGCGCTGATGTCGGGAAGCGTTGCTCCATGTGGGAGAGTCGTCCTCAGACGCTCTCCGTTGAGGGAGGGTATCCCTCTTTCCCGGACTCATCTGAGTCAACGGGTTCGTTTAGACTTGCGGGTGGCATTACGTAGCAATGTTACAAAATTTTGAGATTAAAAAAATCAAGACTGCAATTTATCCCATCAGATAAAGCATAAATAGAAGTTTAATTTGACACCTAATTCACTTTCATATCTCAAGTATTTAAAAAGTTATGGCCATTTTCATACTCGGAAATTAGCAACTTGTTCCCTATTGATTTTCTATGGTCATAACAAAAAAGCTGTGATCGTGGACAGTCAAAAGCCCATAACTTTCTTAAAAAATAAGAGAACTGAATGAAATTTTCAGTTATCATAGATTGAACCATTCTGAAACAAATATAAAATAATCTTACTTGGATGACCTGAAATTAAAGCATATAATTAGTTAGTTACCCAATTGTAGCTAATTTCAAACTTCAATTACTAGATCTAAACATCTATCCATTTCTTAATAAATGATTAACATTTTTAAATAGCCTAAGTATCCAAATAATATTCACAAATAATTCACAATAAAACATGATTTTTAAATCTCATTTACATTAATTTATAGGCCAAATGGAAGGAATTTAGTGTTTAATTGCTGTAAATTAAGGTCCATTTAAATCAGCTTTCTAGTGGGATCCTGTGAACGCGCTGGTTTAGAACGTTCACATTGCGGTAGATTTGTGCCCTCAAATGCCCAGAAAAATACTGCGGGATATAATGGGCCCAAAATTAGCTCCTCGCAACATTAAACTTTGTATAAAGGGATCTTAAGAAGCCCTTTTTAATGTAAAAATAAACAGCCTACCTCCTGTTGTCCCCTGTATGAGATCCGGCCGGTTGCCGGCCGTCGGGGGTTTAGAGGTTAATTTTTAAACTACTCTAGCAATTAGATAAAGCTCTTAAAACTAATAGCTCAAGCGACGGAATCTGCCAGCGAATTTTTGTTAATAATTAACTAGGCTGAACATCCTCGATTTGAACAGCCTAGAGAAAATCGCGTTTTAAACCCGCCCCCCTCTAAACGGCGCCAAAATCGCGCACACCGGCTGGGACAGATTTTCAGCGACGCTTCAGGTACGCTTTGCAACATACCTACATTACGCCCCACAGGTCAACCATGGAGCTCCTGCTCCCGCGCAAAGTCTCCTGCCGACTCTGCTGTCGGCGCTAATGTCGGGAACAAGACCGTCGCCCGCTATTTGGAAAGCTGCGGTCTTCGGCAGCCGACATCCCCGCGGGCCGTCTCCTCGACATCTGGGCTCTGAAAAAACTTCAAGCCCGAAAGAACGCAGGTAAGTGACTCAACTTTCCTTACCTGCTCATCCCGACGGCCTGGGAGGACTCAGTGCCTGCCAGTCCGTCGTACGTGTTGCGTTCAGACGTAATGACGCGCACGCAGACGGACGGCCCTTCTTCACGTAGTCACTCACGTGACTCCGAAGTAAAATCCCCTCAAGACTTTTATACACTTCCAAAAGTTCACCCCTCAGCCTTTTGCACTCCATGGAGTAAACTCTTCGCCTGCCCAACCTCTCCTTATAGCTCAGGCCCTTCGAGTCCTGACAACATCCTCGTAAAAGACTTCAGACTTTAGAGATACAGTGCAGAAACAGCCCACCGGTGGTCGGCGCAGACTCGGTGGGCCGAAGACCCATTTCCACGCTGTCCCTCTAAAGTCCAAAGGCTTACGAAAGATAAATTTGTTCCAGAGAATGCTGAATACAGCAGACTCTGCTGCCGTTAATCCAGTGCAGTCTGAATTGCTCTTTCTTCTGCAGTTTAACAAAGAACTAACACTTAGTCCCATTGTATCGGATGAAATGAGTTCCAGTTGCTAACCTTAATCCATTACATCTGGCTCATCCCAGCTACTAGGCTGACAATTTCTGGACGTCCGACGAAGATAAAAGAATTGCATTAAAACATTCTTCTCTGTTTTTACAATTCTGCCTCAAGTCCCTCGCCTCTCAGCTCCATCTCTCTTTCTTATGCCTCTGCCCCACTTAGGAAACCTGAACGGAAACCTCTGGAGACTTTGCGCCCCACCCAAGGTTTCCGTGCGGTTCCCGGAGGTTTTTGTCAGTCTCCCTACCTGCTTCCACTACCTGCAACCTCCGGGAACCGCACGGAAACCTTGGGTGGGGCGCAAAGTCTCCAGAGGTTTCCGTTCAGGTTTCCTAAGTGGGACAGGGGCATTACTTTCTATTTTGTTTTCTGGGTAAGATTCGACATTAATTCATTCTCAGCCATTGCTGTGTTCAAAGAAGGAAGATTGGGCCTGATCCTAGAGTTTTTGTTATCACGTTAGACTCCTGGCACAAAAGATCTTTGAACTCTGAAGTGTCGGAAAATGTAGCTCGTCGGGCTAAGGGAATCAAGGGATATGTGGAGAAAGGTGGAACGGGGTACAGATTTTGGATGATCAGCCATGATCATATTGAATGGCTCGAAGGGCCGAATGGACCTGCACCTATCTTCTATGTTTCTATGTAAAATGTCCAAGGGCAACGGGGTGGCGCGGCGATAGAGTGGCTGCCTCACAGCGCCAGAGACCCGGGTTGCATCCTGACCTTGGGTGCTGTCTGTGTGGAGTTTGCACTAAGGGGGGGGGGGGGGGGGTTGGGGGTTCCCTCTTGCTCCTGTTTCCTCCAACATCCCAAAGCTGTTCAGATTTGTAGTTTAGGCTTGGACACTAGTAAATAGGGAATTAGGGGTGGCCACCACTAAATGTCATGAATTGTGATCTCAGACTAGTGGGAGTGGGGGAGAGGGAGGGAATGGGGGAAGAGGGGGGGGTGGGGGGTGGAGAGAATGAGGGGTTGGGGGGATAGGGGGGGGAGGACAGAGAGGTGCTTGGTTTAACTAACACAAATAGAGACTAAATAATGATTGTCCATGTTGCCAAGAGTCGGGTAGAGAGTGCTTTCCTGAATTAGTGTGGATGTCAGGGGTTATGGGGAGAAGGCAGGAGCATGTGGTGGAGAGGGTAAGATAGATCAGCCAAGATCGAATGGCGGAGTAGACTTGATGGGCCAAATGGCCTAATTCGGCTCCTAAGGCATGAACGTATGAATTTCTAAGATATCTCCTGCCCGACACACTGAGTTCCTCCAGCACGCGACGCTTTGATCTGATTCCCTGCGACAGGTCAAGGCAACGAGAATGTCAAGCTTCCCCCCAGAGTTTTCTCTGCGAATATAAATATTACTATGTACAGAGAGGCATTAATGTTTCATTTACACCATTTGGCTCGGGTGAGAATGGGAAGCTCATCATTTCTCGCTCAATCAATGAGCATTAATAGTGATATACAGCCCACGCACGCAACCAGGAATATATCACTTAGGATCAAGTCCCAACAGTGAAGACAAACACCAATCCATTACATTGAACATGCCAGATAATCAATTCATGCCAGGTCTCTTCTTGGGAAAATAAGCTGCTATTTACTGTTGTGTGAGATAGCAGAAATAATTTAATGATGACCCTCTCAGAGACTTTATAATACATGTTCCAGGGACCCATTTTTCACGCTTAATATCTGCCAATATACTTGACGTTGATTGTCTCTGTCACGCCGGCCGTGAATTCTAAACTGGGATAGTTGTTTTTTAAAGATTCGAGATTCACCTATACATCAATTCAAAACAGTTAATTGAACATGTTGGCTTCAAATTGTTTTGATAAAAACACAATACTCGTGATAGCATCTATGAATCACAGTGAAGAAGCATTGTGTTCGCATCTCATCAGCGATAGGAGCAGAATTAGGCCATCGAGTCTATTCCGCCGTTCAATCACGGCTGATCTATCTCTCCCTCTCAACCCCAGTCTCCTGCCTTCTCCCCATAACCCCCTGATGCCCGTACTTATCAAGAATCTATCTGTCTCTACCTTAAAAATATCCACTAGACTTGGCCTCCGCAGCCGTCTGTGGCAATGAATTCCACAGATTCACCTCCCGCTGACTCAAGAAATTCCTGCTCATCTCCTTCCTAAAGGAATGTCCTTTCGACTCTGCCACTAGTGGAAACATCCTCTCCACATCCACACTATCCCGAACAATATCCAATTAATTGCACAGACAGAGCCGTGTCTGGAATACCGCTGGATCCCAGATCCGGAGACCAGGACCGGCATAGCTTTCCTATCCCCATTAAACTTACTGGGTACACTGGAACATTTTTTTATATTTCATGTAATAAAAAGTGAAATTAAAGCATATTTTGGTCTTAGTAGGAGTCGTTGCCAACGGTCTGCACAGGGTGGTGCGGCTGTAGTTGTTCCTTACGGCACCAGAGACTGACTACGGGCGCTGTCTGTACGGAGTTTGCACATTCTCCCTGTGACCACGTGGGTTTTCTCCTGGTGCTCTGGTTTTCTCCCACACTCCTAAGATGTCCAGGTTTGTAGGCTAATTGGTTCGGTAAAAATGTAAATGATCCCTATGGGCCTGTCCCACATAGGTGACTTTTTAGGCGACTGCAGGAGACTATGCGGTCGCCACGTGTTGGCGGGTGGTTGCCGGGGAGTCGCCTTCATGGTCTGAGGAGTTCCCACAATCTGGGAGCAAGTCACGGCCTCATTATGTCGAAAAATTAGCGGCGATTAGAATGAAGCCGCCATGAAGAGTAGCGAGAATTCTCGTGCCGTAGGTGGGTCGCCAGGAGGTCGAAGGTTCTCGTAGGTTGTAGCTGGTGCTGACCGGTGAATTTCATTGGCTCATTGGGGGAAAAAAACGTAAGCAGTTGTTTTCAGAACCAAGGATAACCGGCCGGTAATGTTAAATGTCCGCCAAGCTTCACAGCCGTGTATCTCTGGCTTCTTAAATGTTATCTCCACTCCTTCGCACCCCCCCCCCCCCCCCCCCCCCCCCCCCCCCTCTTCCTTCCCCCCTCTTTTTCAAAGGACCTATGCCCCTGTCCCACTTAGGAAACCTGAACGGAAACCTCTGGAGACTTTGCGCCCCACCCAAGGTTTCCGTGCGGTTCCCGGAGGTTGCAGGTGGTTGCAGGTAGTGGAAGCAGGTAGGGAGACTGACAAAAACCTCCGGGAAACGCACGGAAACCTTGGGTGGGGCGCAAAGTCTCCAGAGGTTTCCGTTCAGGTTTCCTAAGTGGGACAGGGGCCTTACCGTACACTAGCCGTCATAATTACAGCGTCACCCTTCCTGGTCATACAAGCTGTCTGTATCACCTTGGCTTTGCACCATTTAAAACATTTAGCTCACACAAGGGTTTGCCTTGACCCCCGCCTTTGCGATGTGTGTGTGTGTGTGTGTGTGTGTGTGTGTGTGTGTGTGTGTGTGTGTGTGTGTGCGTGTGTGTGGTGTGTGTGTGTGTGTGTGTGTGTGTGTGTGTGTGTGTGTGTGTGTGTGTGTGTGTGTGTTCGTGTGTGTGTGTGTGTGTGTGTGTGTGTGTGTGTGTGTTCGTGTGTGTTCCACTTTGACAGTCGCCGTTCCAATTGCCGTTTTTTCAGAGGACTTTGAAAAATCGCCTAAGTGGGACAGGCCCATTAGTCTGTGGGATAGTGTTAGTGTACGGGGTGATCACTGGCTGGCGCAGACTCAGTGGGCCAAGGGGCCTGTTTTCATGCCGTATTTCGAAAGTCTAAATCTGGTTTAGTTTAGGAAAGAACTGCAGATGCTGGTTTAAATCGAAGGGAGACACAAAATGCTGGAGTAACTCAGCGGGACAGGCAGCATCTCTGGAGAGAAGGAATGTCTGGTTTAGTTTAGTTTAGTTTACCCGGCGTGGCTTTAATGGCTGCGGGACATTTAACATCGCCCGCCGGGGGCTTTGACTCTGTCTTTGACTCTGACATGCGGGCGAGAGGGGAGTGCAGGGGAGAGATATGTTTAAGTTTTGCCTTCCATCACAGTGAGGAGGACTCACTGTGATGGATGTTTATGTGAATTGAATTGTGTTGGTGTGTGTCTTGGTTCTTTTCTTGTATGGCTGCAGAAACCAAATTTCGTTTGAACCTCATGTGAGGTTCAAATGACAAATAAAAGGTATTGTATTGTATTGTATTGTATTGTATTGTATTGTAGAGATAGAGCGCGGAAACAGGCCCTTCGGCCCACTGCGTCCACGCCAACCAGCGATCTCCGCACATTAACACTACGCTACAGACTAAGGGATCTCTTACATTTCAGCAACTCTACCCCTGTGCCACAATATCCTACACACAGTAGGGACAATTTACATTTATACCAAGCCAGTTAGCCTATAAACATGCACGCCTTTGGA